>NC_134696.1:88251211-88597461 GCF_050947455.1 Rhinoderma darwinii
TATAATAATAATACTACATTACTATAATAATAATAATAATACTACATTACTATGATAATACCGCTAGGTTTAAAATTTGAGAGAATTCTCCACGTGCTTATTTCAACAATCCAGTTTGCCGCAGTGCCCTCTTTGGACGCTGCCGCAATGCCGCTAGTAGGCTCTTCCTGTGACTCCAGCTGTGCTCCTGACATCACTGGGACTCCTGCTTTGGGGAAGCCCCTGACATCATTGTCGATGTATTGTCACCGATGTCAGGGAATTCCACAGAGTCCTGGAGCAGAGCCGATACTTGCGCTCTGCCCGGGTCTCCGCTCTGGGGAAGACCCTGCCACACTGTCCATATATGGACAGTGATGTCAGGGAATTCCACAGAGTCCTGGAGCAGAGCCTATACTACCGCTCTGCACGGGACTCCGGCTCTGTGGAAGCCCCAGACATCGTGTGTCCAAACATGGAAACCGATGTCAGGGAATTCCACAGAGTCCCGGAGCAGAGCCGATACTAGCACTCTGCCTGGGACTCCGCTCTGGGGAAGACCCTGACACACTGTCCATATATGGACAGCGATGTCAGGGAATTCCACAGAGTCCCGGAGCAGAGCCTGTACTAGCGCTCTGCACGGGACTCCGGCTCTGGGGAAGCCCCAGACATCACTGTTCATATGAGGAATTCATGCAGTGCAGTGCCCTCTGTAGATAATTCAACACACCCCTAGATAATGCCACAGTGCCCTCTGTAGATAATGCCACAGTGCCCTCTGTAGATAATTCAACACACCCCTAGATAATGCCACAGTGCCCTCTGTAGATAATGCCACAGTGCCCTCTGTAGATAATCCAACACACCCCTAGATAATGCCACCGTGTCCTCTGTACATACTGCCACAGTGTCCTCTGTAGATAATGCCACAGTGCGCTCTGTAGATAATGCCACAGTGCCCTCTGTAGATAATGCCACAGTGCCCTCTATGGATGCTGTCACAGTGCCCTCTGTGGATGCTGCCACAGTGCCCTCTGTGGATGCTGCCACAGTGTCCTTTGTGAATGCTGCCACAGTGCCCTCTGTGGATGCTGCCACAGTGCCCTCCGTAGATGCTGCCACAGTGCCCTCCGTAGATGCTGCCACAGTGCCCTCCGCAGATGCTGCCACAGTGCCCTCCGCAGATGCTGCCACAGTGCCCTCCGCAGATGCTGCCACTGTGATGTCAGGGGCTTGCCCAGAGCTGGAGTCCCGGAGCAGAGCCGCTTCTAGCACTCTGCCTGGGATTCCAGCTCTGCTCCTGACATCACTATCCATATATGGACAGAGATGTCAGGGGCAACCCCAGAGCTGGAGTCCCAGGCAGAGCACTAGTTGGCTCTTCCTGTGACTCCAGCTGTGCTCCTGACATCATTGGGACTCCTGCTCTGGGGAAGCCCCTGACATCATTGTCCATATTAGTCCTAGATACTAGCACTCTGCCCGGGTCTCCGCTCTGGGGAAGACCCTGCCACACTGTCCATATATGGACAGTGATGTCAGGGAATTCCACAGAGTCCCGGAGCAGAGCCTATACTACCGCTCTGCATGGGACTCCGGCTCTGTGGAAGCCCCAGACATCTTGTGTCCAAACATGGACACCGATGTCAGGGAATTCCACAGAGTCCCGGAGCAGAGCCGATACTAGCACTCTGCCTGGGACTACGACTCTGGGGAAGCCCCAGACATCGCTGTTCATATGTGGACAGCAATGTCAGGGAATTCCAGAGTCTCGGAGCCCTGCCGATACTAGCGGCTCTGCCCGGGTCTCCGCTCTGGGGAAGACCCTGCCACACTGTCCATATATGGACAGTGATGTCAGGGAATTCCACAGAGTCCTGGAGCAGAGCCTATACTACCGCTCTGCACGGGACTCCGGCTCTGTGGAAGCCCCAGACATCGTGTGTCCAAACATGGAAACCGATGTCAGGGAATTCCACAGAGTCCCGGAGCAGAGCCGATACTAGCACTCTGCCTGGGACTCCGCTCTGGGGAAGACCCTGACACACTGTCCATATATGGACAGCGATGTCAGGGAATTCCACAGAGTCCCGGAGCAGAGCCTGTACTAGCGCTCTGCACGGGACTCCGGCTCTGGGGAAGCCCCAGACATCACTGTTCATATGAGGAATTCATGCAGTGCAGTGCCCTCTGTAGATAATTCAACACACCCCTAGATAATGCCACAGTGCCCTCTGTAGATAATGCCACAGTGCCCTCTGTAGATAATTCAACACACCCCTAGATAATGCCACAGTGCCCTCTGTAGATAATGCCACAGTGCCCTCTGTAGATAATTCAACACACCCCTAGATAATGCCACCGTGTCCTCTGTACATACTGCCACAGTATCCTCTGTAGATAATGCCACAGTGCGCTCTGTAGATAATGCCACAGTGCCCTCTGTAGATAATGCCACAGTGCCCTCTATGGATGCTGTCACAGTGCCCTCTGTGGATGCTGCCACAGTGCCCTCTGTGGATGCTGCCACAGTGTCCTTTGTGGATGCTGCCACAGTGCCCTCTGTGGATGCTGCCACAGTGCCCTCCGTAGATGCTGCCACAGTGCCCTCCGTAGATGCTGCCACAGTGCCCTCCGCAGATGCTGCCACAGTGCCCTCCGCAGATGCTGCCACAGTGCCCTCCGCAGATGCTGCCACTGTGATGTCAGGGGCTTGCCCAGAGCTGGAGTCCCGGAGCAGAGCCGCTTCTAGCACTCTGCCTGGGATTCCAGCTCTGCTCCTGACATCACTATCCATATATGGACAGAGATGTCAGGGGCAACCCCAGAGCTGGAGTCCCAGGCAGAGCACTAGTTGGCTCTTCCTGTGACTCCAGCTGTGCTCCTGACATCATTGGGACTCCTGCTCTGGGGAAGCCCCTGACATCATTGTCCATATTAGTCCTAGATACTAGCACTCTGCCCGGGTCTCCGCTCTGGGGAAGACCCTGCCACACTGTCCATATATGGACAGTGATGTCAGGGAATTCCACAGAGTCCCGGAGCAGAGCCTATACTACCGCTCTGCATGGGACTCCGGCTCTGTGGAAGCCCCAGACATCTTGTGTCCAAACATGGACACCGATGTCAGGGAATTCCACAGAGTCCCGGAGCAGAGCCGATACTAGCACTCTGCCTGGGACTCCGACTCTGGGGAAGCCCCAGACATCGCTGTTCATATGTGGACAGCAATGTCAGGGAATTCCAGAGTCTCGGAGCCCTGCCGATACTAGCGGCTCTGTATCCCGCGGGCCGCAGATTACAGTCCCAGGGGCCGCATGTGGCCCGCGGGCCGCGTGCTTGAGACCCCTGATCTAGAGGAAACCTTCTCAACGTTTTTCTACTTGAGCCTCAACAGCCAGAACGTTGCGATACCTAACGAAGCTGATAGTCCTTCCATGTAGTTCAATAAAAGAATATTCCCCCTGTCACTGACGTCAGACGCCGGAAACAGGCGCCAGCCAGTATAACACGAACATCATGGGCAACCGATCACTTGCCATTGCAAGCAGTTTCCCTTCTTCTACAAAAAACGACAGCTACAAGTAACCTCTGCCAGCACCGATGAAATAGGGTAAAGCTGGCTCTGACCAATCTCCCCTGAGGAATCGCTCGGTCACGAGGAAACGCGTCGGGAGGAATTCATGACGGAGAGAGGCTCCCTGATCCCCTATATGCTATCCTGCATCTGAACGGGTAGGGAGGGCAGTGACCCTCAAAATTAATGTGCAAAATAGCCAACCATATGAGGATCTTATATGTGAACCCCTCTCTTTAAAAATAACTCAAATATCTGTACAACCCACAACTGGGCGAATATTATGCTGTCTACTGTTTAAGTTAAGAATTCAGAAAGAAATATTTCATAAGTTGCACCAGGCATATGATCGATAATGGCACATATGGAATTTATTTATGTATGTTTGTATCTTGAATTTTAAAAAGAAATATAGTAAAAGTTATTTTTTTATATTTTCAAACTCCGGATCTACTCTTTCTTTTTAGTTCAATAAAAGAGGAAGATATTTTTGGACACATCTAGGCCTGTAAGGTTAACCTTTTCATCAGAAATCCAAATGATGCCCCTGGAGAGAGGGAGCCCAGTCATGGTTGGTCCCCATTCTGTTGGGTGGCATGAACTTCTGTAGGACTCCTCTCTCCAGAGGAACTGGATTGATAGCAAACAAGGGTTGGGGAAACAAACAATAGGCCCTTCTGTCCTGGGTGGCAAAACCCAGAGCCATAATGAGGGGCCTGTTTGATCTTTTCTATGGGGTTTCTCTCTTCTTTGTTTGCTTTTGAATGTTACATCAAGTATTATACGTATGTGACATGGCAACGTTAGCTACAGGGTTCTCCTTGGAAGATGTGGTTGTTACACCTTGTTCACTATAGTCTTACATTATGTGGTGCAATGTTGGACTGGCATGCTCCATTTTGAAATTTGAATTATCACATTTACTGTTAGGGTATGTTCACACAGGGTGGATTGGCTGTGGATTTTCCACAACGGACTTCATTCTGGAAAATCCGCAGTGTATTACAGTAGCAGCAGAGTGGATGATATTTGAACAAATCTTATCCAGACGCTTTGGAAAAAATCTGCCAGGAAAACATTAATAAATTGACCTGGGCATTTTTTTTACCTGCTCTTTAGTTGCAGGAGGTAAAGCCCACAAATATAGCAAATGTTGCAATGTTTGTGGTGGAAAAGCTTTGATTCTGCCACAAAATTGTAAATGAGGAATAAAACAACCTTTTTTTGTTTAATATTAATTTTAAAAGAAAAGCCAATCCTTACACCCTGGACCTTGTCATAGCGACACATCCCTCTGTTCTCCATGCAGCCCGTCCTCCTGGCATGACGTTTCATCCCATGTGACTGCTGCAGACAATCAAAAGCTGCAGCAGTCACATGGGCTGCAGCGTTATCCCAGGAGGACGGGCTGCATGGAGAACAGAGGGATGCGTCGCTATGATAACAGCCGGGGTAAGTATTTGCTTCTTTTTCTTTTTTTTTTTCAAACACTGCTATCCGCTTCGAAACTTCTAACCGAAAATCCGCACTACAATTTGCGTTTTTTTGGCCAGAGTTCTAGGACGGATGTACTGCGTATTTTTAGGCAGCGTATCCACCCTGTGTGAACATACCCTTATACTGGACTGAGAGTCACATCTGTCAATCAGTCACATGACTCTCTCTCTCTCATGTTGTGTTATTTCTATGAGATTACACATTGGTCATTTCAGATATTCCATACCCGTTGGCAGACGCTACCTACTTCCTCTCTCACTGATGTCCCTCCTTGTTTTTTCTTCAAAAACTAAATTCCTGGTAACCTTATGGGCCATAAATTATGGTTTTGGTTGCATCTCCCTGATTATTAGTACGTTTTGTTAGTGCGCTTTTTATGAAATTTTCACCGTATTTAGCATTTGTGTTCATTTATTTATTGGACTTGGTAGGTTTCCTAGTTTCTTGAACCCTGGTGTCCTGGGACATTACCTCCTCATGCAGTGTCAGACGTGGGAGCCTGAAGCCACCATAAGTAAAATATTCTGAGGGTCCACCCTCCATCTATACAGAACATGAGCACCTCCACTTTTAATTGCATTGTAGTCTTTTGTTGTTATAATTGTACACACAGGACATATCATTGAAGGGGTTGTCCGGTGAGATAAAATGTATGACATATCATCAGGACAGGCCATCGATATCTGATTGGTGGGGGTCCGACTCTCGGCACCATCGCCTATCAGCTGTGTGAAGGGGCCGGTGAGCACTGTGTCATCTTCCTTTCCTACACTGCTCCTCATGGCACAAAGTCGTCACACCCATAGCGGCGGAGCACAGTATTACAACTTCGTCTCATTCACTTGAAAGGGAGAAGGGTGTAATACTGTGCTTCGCCGCTACGAGTATGACGGCGTTGTACAGTATTCATTAGTGTAAGGAATAAGAGGGAAATATCGTGAAGCAGAGCACCTTGGCCCCTTATCAGCGGTGGTGCCTAAAGTCGAATCCTCACCGATCAGATAGGATAGGCCCTCAATTCTTCCGTCAAGTCTTACCAGACATCCCCTTTAATAATGTCTATAGGTTATTTGTGAAAAAGCCCATCAGAAACTATGTGGAACCTAGTGGAAAGGGATTGGCTCCATCTTCAGCTCCAAATGTGGTTGTCTATTGCTGGATTTTTAGGGCCCAATTGTGTCCGTGTCTGGGCCCATCGGAGGATATTCTGGAACTGGTGGGCCAGTCAGACCCTAAAATTTGTCCCTGTTTGATAGATATGTTTTTAACAGATTTTATAAGTCTGTAATTTGTCTAGTAAGTTTAGTTATTCATTTTTGTAAGGCCTCATGCACACAACCTCATGAATTTTGGCACGTTGTATATTGCGCACCATATTTTGGGCTTCATAATGCTGCATGAGGTGCCATATCTTGGACCAAGTTTTCTCCTACAAGCACTTAAAGGTACTTCTAGGGGTCAACTGGGTCATATATACTACCTCCAGCCTGGAGCATGCTGCAAATTAGCCCTATAGAAATGCAATACCATTGTATATGTGATTTTTGTACTACGGAGACCTTACGTTGGCATTTTTACGCATTATATATAGAAAGACTGGTGTGCAATGACATATATGTCTTCCCTTTTCCTTTGATATGAATATTATTCTTTCTTATGTGTTTTTATAGGGTGGTGGGATGGTGCCCACCTTTTTTGGCTATATTTTCTCACATATGTGCATAAATGTTTTTTCATAGATAAATTATTACATAAGTCCTGGGGTCTAGAGTCCGAAGAACATGTATTTTATTCATGACACAGGGGTGATAATATCTCCTAAGATTCACTGGAATTCATTTAGACAAATGGTGAGAGTGATCTTAATAAGATCACATTTTCTGATTATTTCTTACAAGTGAGCCGGGTGTTTCCTAATTTATTCAAGAGAATAAGTGCCACATGCTGTGCTATTTACAGCAATGATGTCCTGGTATTACAATATTACAACTGTGAATGAACAAACTTTTCCGCTTGGACTATATGGTGGACCACGTGATGGGTACATGCATGCATATCTAGGGAGAGTGGAGAATGTGGAGGTGCAGCACGCAGGAGAGATTTCCTTTGGTCACTGAGCCTTAAAGACACAGAGAGGCAAGAAGCCCCCTGCTGGTCCCTCCCATGGTCCTCATTTTGTCAGCATTTTCTATCAATACCAAAGTGACTGTTTTACCATCATATCCTAAGAAGCTACTAAAAATATTCCAACCAATATGACTGCACATTCTTTTGTAATTTCTGCAAGAATGTCAACCCAAAAAAACCCAAATCAAATAGACTAGATAAGACTAGAATATTCCATCATGTACTGATCGGGGGAGGTCCGACTGCTGGAAACCTAACCAACCTTTAAAATAGGGGGGAGGGGGGGTGCAGCACTTAGTGACTAGGGCTGTCCTGTAGTTCCCTGCACAGTGGCTGGGTGTGCCACTGTGCAGTTAAAAACATTGACGGGGACACTGCATTAAATCCGCTGTGCGGCACTACCAGTCTCAGGATTGGTGGAGGTTCCAGCAGTTGGACTCCCACCGATCATCCCGCCGATCTTAGACATAAGATGGAAAAACCCCATTAACCTCTAGTGATTGCTGCAGGCAGCCAGAATCTCTTAAAGGGGTTGTACAGAATTAATAAAAAAGGTTGGCAGCTTTCTCCAAAAAACAGCGCCACACCTGTCCACAGGTTGTGTGTAGTATTGCAGCTCGGACCCGATCACTTCAATGGAGCGGAGCTGCAATATCAGACGGACAGGTGTAGCATACTAGACAACCCATGGACAAGTGTGGCGCTGTTTTTAGAAGAAAGCAGCCATGTTTTCTCTAATCCCGTAGAACCCCTTTAACTCTAGGTTTATGCTGGTGATAATAGACTGGTGTATCAGAAAAACAAAGCGCCGACCACTATTAAGATAAATTAAGATTTAATTATGATTATTAATTAATTAGCGCTGAATTTCTACCCATTTACTTTAAGTTTCTATTCAAATAAATGACTAAACATATTGATAAATAGGTATGCACGTTTATTACATTCATACAATGAAGGCATCATTCACACTGGCATCACGGATCCATTCAAACAGGTTCCCGTAGCCCCTGGTGGGCACAGCGGCATAGTCTACTATGATGTGCTACCTGGTATAAACAAATATGTGGCAGATTTTTGTGAGGATTTTCCAGCTGGTAGAGTATATTTTACACAGTGTGTGAACCATTTTCCACTGCTGCAGCGATAGCGGAGTTAAAAACGCCATCTAGAGGATTACACAGCCCAGCGAAAAGGGGAATTACAGCACTCTGAGCTGCACCACTCCCCACAAGACTCATTGTCGCTGCATCATAGCTGCGACATCAGTGTTTTTTCATCCAGACCTATCAATGTATTTTCCTTGAAGACCAGTAAAGGTCCTCTTACACCCCGATGAGGGCCATGTAAACGAGCGCCGATCAACAAGACAGCTCGTTGATCGGCGCTCGTTTGCTCCTTTCAGAAGGAGCTATTTATGGCGACGAGCGCTCGTTACTCTGATCGCTCGTCCCTATACATTTCTATCACGTCGGCAGCACGTCTCCAGGGAGATGTGATGCCGACAGTGATAATATTTTAGGCTAACGATACGATCAGGCGATGAACGAGCGTTTGATCGTTCGTCAGCTGATCATTGTCATAATTACACAGGGCAATGATCGGGAACGAGCGTTCATATGAACGCCCGTTTGCCCGATGATTGACCCATGTAAAAGGGCCTTTAATGCATCAAGCTTCAAATTCCAAGAAACAGCAATTTTATCTCCTAGTCTCCTTTCTCAGATTACAAACCAACATAAAGACGACCCGTCACCTCTCCTGACATGTCTCTTTTATTTATGAATAAATTGACAACTGGTTGTTACCAATTGGAGGTGTGACCCTACACAATCTAACAATGTCCTATCAGTGTTGACAAAGTGACACTATGTAGGAACACGCCCTTTTTACAAGGGGAATGTTAACACCCAGTTCCTCATTTATTCATAAATTTGTAGGCGGAATAACAGAGGAATAGCACAATGTTCCAGAATTGTTGTTTCCTGGGTAATACAAGCAGGAGAGGTGATAGGACCTTGTACAGGATTACAAAAGCTTGGCTGGTTTTTTTTAAAGAAAAAATGGGCCACACTTGTCCACAAGTTGTGTGTGTTATTGCTGCTCAGCCCCATTCACTTTATTAGAGCTGCAGTTCCCTTTACCTCGGTCCCTTTGATCTCGGGACCAGTGGGGGTGCCAAAGGTCAGACCACCCAGTAATTGCAAGGCATAGCATATGCTGGCAATATATATAACATTACAAAATGGGAATACCCCTTTTAGATTTTTTTATATTGGAGATGTTGCAGATTGGGTAATAGCTAGTGATCAGTTTAATACAAAATATGCTTAATTGATAACTTTTCATAAATTGCCACGATTTAGCAGACACTGGTGCAAATACAATACTTAGGCCCACCATTTTCTCGCTGTAAGAAGACCATTGGGTCAACTGGCATAGGCGCTCGATTGCAGTTACAACCTCTGCAGCTGCTATTGCTAGCACTGTGACCTAAAATTCTCCTTATATTTAGAAATTAACACTAAAAGGAACAGAATAATTGGAAAATCCAACTTCCGTGTAACATTCTATTCTTTATGCACTCTGCATTGGGACTAACACTCAATTTCTCCAGCAGGACTGCATTGTGACTAGAATAATGGGGGTAAAATGATGATGCATTTTATAGTCCAAGATGCTTGGAACCAATCCCATTACACATATGATTAAATTGTTGTGTTTTCTAGTCTTTACAATAAATTATAGGCTGTATGGTTGAAAGTCTCTTCAAATATCCTCTTGCCATTTGATAGTTTAACTGCATCCTTTTATCAAAGTAATATGTAATTCAAGGTCAGAATAAAGTTAACGTTTTATGTACAATTTTGCATTCAGTAAAGCCAAAAGAATAAAAGCCTTCCCTCTGCAGTCTCTTGCCAGCAAATCAGCAGTAGCCCCCTGTCAAAAGAGGGTTAAAACATAAGTATCATTTTACAGATTATCTCATTAATCTAAATAAAATGTTGTGTGTAAATACGTTGCATTACTAATCCTGAGTTACAGCCTAGTTTATAAGCCGGAGCTGAATTCGCAATTCTGCACGCTTCAAAGCTTAAATCTCCAAGCACTCCCTGCTTGTTCAGTACCTGTATAGAACTTGCACTGTGGATTTTCCTTGTGGGAGATGTTCTCTAATGTAGTCAAATTTAACTGTTCCTCTATATTACAGGAACTAAGCTAAGCTGGTAGACGTGTGTCTGATAACAAGCTTGTCATCTATTATCAATAACAATCAGCAGAATTGTGAATGCAGCTCTGAACTTTAATAATAGTAATAAAAAATAAGTTTTAATGGTAAATATGCTTGGATGGGGTTGTCTCAGCTGGTCACTATGGCAATGGCTTCCAAGACCCCCAGTAAACATTTGATTTTCCTAGGAAAATTGCCACCAGCTTCTTATTTCCCCTGCAGCAGTGAGCTGGAAATTATATGTGGCCTTTCATAGGGAGACCCGCTGCTGGTTCAGCAAGAAGTCCCGAGTGGAAAGGGGTTTTGAAGATGAGACAACCCCTATAATGAAAGGTTTCCCGACCCCATGTAATTCTTAGTGCTTGTTATTACGCTACCATAGCCCTCCGCACAACACAGTAAAGGATCGGATGCTTTTTGGTGAATACTGCCGTCAAAGGCGTAACTACTAGTATAGGAGTTACTATGAGGATCAGCAGACGAGGAGGCCCACCTTACTTTCTCTAATGCTATAGGTATATATGGATGAGTGTTGCCAGTACTGAGATTATAATACGACTCTGGGAATTTAGATTCCCCAGTTTTTTGATACTTCAAATATAAGATTAGACCAGTGATTATGAAAGAATATTTAGTGACTGTTAAAATGAAGAATGTATATACAAGAGGTGAACATTAGATACAGAAACATATGCCTCTTCTCTTGACATAATACCGAACTGTGAGGTACCCAAACTCTGCACAACATGGAGTCTTCTCCTTCCAAGGATAAGCCCCACATGGGTCACATTCCTATCAGACACTCTTTGTCCATGGTTATGTAAGTCTTGTCTTCTGATGACATCATCACTCCATACCAACTTAGCGATGCCACTGTAATAACGGCATGTATTGGAATTGAGGTTCACATAATCTGTCGCAACCGTTCCAAATCAGAACCTCCTTTGTGAAGGAATCTTACAGTAAAGAGGATACGAGGGCTTAATCTTCAGGTAAGGAGACTGAGCCAGTTTCAAAACCACATGCAAAGAGTATACTGCAAAAATATATATGAATTTAGACGTTAAGATTTATGGCTTTGAGGATTTAATTCTTCATTTTTTTCCCCATTATATCAGGAATATAGCTGAGAATGCATGTGGTTATTAAGGCAGATAGACAAAGAGTACCCTGACAGTACTTCCTCTGCCCCCTCCAGCACTAAGAACTGGCACCATCTTGGTGCTGGGAGCAGAATTACTGGTGGTATGTATTAATACACCCCTCTAGATTCTTTCTACAGTTTAATCCGTGACATATGGAGTGACATGGACATGCAGTGATGTCACCTATTTACTGCTCTGTCTGTTGCTAGGAAACAGCCTGTAAATATTTAGGCCTAGGTTTAACAATCAGCATGGACAAATTAAGATTATTTAGCAATTTTAAAGACTCCCTATTGATTTATTACAGTGCGAAATTTTGGTCTTTACAAGGGTTTCCCTAAAGTCTTACTGTTTGGCTGTATTTTAAGGGTGCTGCCCAGTTTAATAACCCCTTAAATTTGCCCTATCTGCAGTCATCACTGGGTATCCCAGCAGCGCCAACACAGGGGAAGTTAAGCATTACATAGCGACCATTTAGATATATGGGTTGTCTGTGTAATGCAGGACAGGACAGGTCCTATGGAGCGAGTGACACTCTTTGTAACTGTTCTCCACTCGGACCAAGAGATAAAGATCCGGTACAGAATTCTCTAGAAGGATATATAAAAATGGGCTTTATAAACTGGATAACCCTTTTAACTTCCCATAATAGGGGAATTATTTTCTGTCTTTTCTTAGTTACACATGTTTCTGAGAAATGCGAGTGAAAACCAGTATACCGCCATTAATTCTCCCACCGGGGTCCTCATCAAGCTTTCAAAGACTCCTAAGTGGCAAGCCTGCCTGATTATCTAACAATATGGAATCGGGAAACGTATTACTGCTCGACTGTATAGATGTACCCTTCTAGAGTCCATGAAGGTTGGTCAACATCTTCCAGAAACAGATATGGTTGCATTTTTAACCACTTGACCAAAAAAACTGACTCAATGGTGATATTTACTTGGGATTTTTTAGATTTTTTTTGCTGGTGATTTTCTATAATGTTTTTCGACTTGCAGGACAATTCTATTGTGCGTGTTCTTTTTGACTATTGTGGTTTATAGGTTTGCTGGGGGCATACATTTCCCAGACTATTAGATATAGCATTGGTCTAATATTGGTTATGTATCTGTTTGTTTTACTTTGTTCCTAAAGACTCCAAGCAGAATGGGGATGCTGCCAACGCTGCACTGGCCAATGAGGATTGCCCAACAATAGACCAGGCTCTTTCCCCAGAAGAAAAGTCTCCCGTCACCCCTGGTGCAAGAGAGAGATACAATCGTGACCGAGCTTGTTTCCTGTTGTCAACGGGGGATTTTGCCCATTCTCCAGATGGCAACATCCGCAAAGGTATTCACCTCTGATGCATACTTCCCCCACCTTCATCGCTCACTTTCATTTAAGCAGCTAACTGCAGCCAGCAATGCAAAAGTTTGAAAATGATATCCCCAAAAAACTACCATGCAAAGACCAATGTCTCTGATCTGCTTTCAACTTAGATCTTGCTGGTTCGGATCACTCTCAGTGTCCTTTAAGTGGGATGTGTAGATGTGAGCTACACGTAGTTAAAAAAAAAATAGCCACGTCTTCCCATGCAATCTTGCTTCTTGTAGGCTGCTTAGTAGGAATAGTACATTTTAAGCTCTATTTTAATTGAACTGTGTATGTGCCATGGTGGTCAGGAAAAATACTGAGGAGTCTGGGAAAACAAGAAACAGCTCAGCTGCAAA
Source organism: Rhinoderma darwinii (assembly GCF_050947455.1). Lineage (NCBI taxonomy): Eukaryota > Metazoa > Chordata > Amphibia > Anura > Rhinodermatidae > Rhinoderma > Rhinoderma darwinii. Next base: position 88,264,484 of record NC_134696.1, read on the forward strand.
TGCGTAAATGCAATACCACCTTTTTTGTACCGTAAAGAAGATATTAGATATGGAAAACATGGGTGCACTCCATTTACAATTGAAACAAAAACATCTATATCAAGTGTTACTCTTCTCCAGCAGTACAAAAAATGACCACATCACCTCTGGGTCATACACCCTTTGTACCTCAGAACTCTCCAGAATTAGGAACCTGAGGTGATGGGTGAAGGTTGGGTGGAAACAAAGTAAGCATGATCAATGGAAGAATGTAGGCATTATGGAATACCCCAATGTTATCGCAGCATGCTCATATGTGATGTTTTTTCAATGTCTATATGTTGGAAAGTCTAGAAATGCCAGGCTAGTAGCAACCATGTTCTCATGTTATATGTTACGTCCTTCGACTCTTGTGTCTTTTGTTGCTCTTTTGTTTTTCAGCTCATGTGACAGATCATAATGGCCCGATATCTGACTGAGGTTTTATTGCTATACAAGTTTATTACTGTCATTACCTACATATCCCAATAGATTTTGCTACTTGTACCAAAATCTTATAAAAGCACTACTGCAGCTACATTAGTCAGCATACCCATATCCTTGTCATGCTGTTACTGGCATGGTGGGTCAAGCTGTCATGCAAGAGACCAGTGCATACATGACCATAAAGTATTGTATGCAATTATGACACTGTGTGTCAAGGGTTGGTTGTAGATTATGGAATGAGTATGTGTCCATATTACTGTATGTTTGTATGGGTGAGAGTCCTGTATGTTGATGTCCTGCCAAACGTTAATAGACAATAGACCATTTTCACCCCAGACCAGTACTGAACAATATTGTAATTTTTGGTATCTTCACACTTATTGCATATTACTCTATTAGGTAGTGCCATGGTACCATTACCCACTTTCCACATTTCATTGGTCGATTGGATGGTGACTGGTTCATTTTTTTCATATTGATCATTAGTAAATACAATAGTGGTAGTCAAATTATCCTAAGTTATGTGGGTCAAGCTTTACTGTCTTTTCATTTCACAAGCTAACCTAAGTAAATTATTTCATGCACATTAATAGGAAATATCACTCCATCTACATTATTTATTGTCTTAGAAACTCCTGTAAGCGAAGTAATACTCCACACATAGATTTAAAAAAATATTATTTTATGAATAATAACCAGAGCTGAAGAAGTAGTGGCCTGGCACACAGGAAAACTGGGCAAGGAGTGGCATGGCACACAGCAAAACTGAGGAAGGAGTGGCCTGGTACATATTAAAACTGAGGAAGGAGTGGCCTGGCACATAGTAATACTGGGGAAGGAGTGGCCTGGCACATAGGAAGACTGAGGAAGGAGTTGCCTGGCACATAGTAACACTGGGGAAGGAGTGGCCTGGCACATAGGAAAACTGGGGAAGGGGTGGCCTGGCACATAAGAAAACTGGGGAAGGAGTGGCCTGTAAAACAGGAAAACTGGGGAAGGAGTGGCCTGGCACATAGGAAAACCGGGGAAGGGGTGGCCTGGCACATAGGAAAACTGGGGAAGGTGTGGCCTGGCACAAAGAAAAAGTGGGGAAGTAGTGACCTGGCACATAGAAAAACTGAGGAAGGAGTGACCTGGTACATAGTAAAGCTTAGGAATGAGTGGCCTGGCACACAGGAAAACTGGGGAAGGAGTGGCCTGGCACACAGGATAACTAGTAAAGGAGTGGCCTGACACACAGGAAAACTGGGAAAGTAGTGGCCTGACAAATAGGAAAACTGTGAAAGGAGTGGTCTGGCACACAGGAAAACTAGGGAAGGAGTGGCCTAGCACATAGGAAAACGGGCTTGGCACATAGGAAAACTGAGAAAGAAGTTTCCTGACACACAAGAAAACTGGGGACGGAGTGACGAGGAACATAGTAAAACTGAAGAAGTAGTGGCCTGGCACACAGGAAAACTGGGGGAAAAGTGGCCCGGCACACAGGAAAACTGGGGAAGGAGTGATCTGGCACACAGGAAATTTAGGGAAGGAGTGGCCTGGCACACATGACAGTTGCGGAAGTAGTGGTCCAGCACACAAAACAGCTGGTGAAAGAATGGTGTGGCACATAGATGAACTAGGGAAGCAGAGGTCTAGTACTTAGGAGGGGTGATGAAGGAGTAACCTGGCACATTGAAGAACTGAGGAAGGGGTGGTCTGGCACACAGAAAGACTGGGAAGAGGGGTTTCATATATCACAGATTTGGGAAAGAGTGATCTGGCACACAGAAGAGCTGATAAAGAAAAAGGGGTGACAGGTGGGAAGCACTTTTTAAGAGCTGAGGAATGTGTGGTTATAATAGAGATGATCTGTCAAATGAACGGCTGGGAAGGATCAACAGGTAGATCTGTTTGGGCTGATAGTTTCCTATGCAATAGGATGCATCCCCTTACCACCCTTCCACCTATAGGTATAGGCTTGCTGTAACTATAGGTAATTCCGGCTCTGTAGCAAAAGATTGTATAAAACTGACCTAAACCAGCATACTATAGCATACCTAACTACTACCTATAGAAATAATCCCTCCACCTAATGGACCTTCCTTAGCAAATGGCAGGCATTACATTAACATCTCTCTATTAAGCATTTTGAGAAATTAATGTCATGACTGGAAACAAATGAACATTTTTATTACTCAGAGACTGTACATGCGAGCAAATGAGTCCTCCGTTTAGACGAAATAGTAAATGGGGAATATAAGGAACCTGTACTCTGGATTATTGATCTCTATGGTGAAATAAAGGGAAGCGCCAGTTTGGAGCCTCTTTATTACATAAAGAATTTCTATAATTTTATAAGAATTGCTCCTGGGACTATAATAAGCCTGTAGGGTGGTAAGAAAATTAAATGCCTACCACGTCCCTGTAGACTGTAGTACATTGACTGTTTATGGTAGCCTGTATTCTAAGAAATAGCTATTAAATTGGCTACCACATATAGATAAGTGTGTGTTTGTGTGTGTGTGTGTGTGTGTGTGTGTGTGTGTGTGTGTGTGTGTGTGTGTGTGTGTGTGTGTGTGTGTATTTATATCCAATGAATACTGTAGTTATTGTAAAATTGAAATGGACTATTGGGGTTTTGTGTATCAGACAGCTTTAGGGTCATATATGAAGAAGATGGTGCCTGTTTTATGTGTTGTACCATCACACAAAAAAGAATTACCCACAGGGCAACATTGGCTGATGTCGCACACCCTGTGGGTATATGTCAGTTTAAGAAATGCCAACCACTGTATTAATACATAACAGGCCAACCAATGTATTACTACATAACAATCATAATATCACCAATGCTGGTGTAAACCTTTCACCTTCTATTATACAATTATACCCTATAGATAAACTTGGTATAAGACCCCTTCACACCTCTCACCATCCATTAAAATAACGACTGGGCCCAACCGGGCCGAATGGGCTGCCTCAATGGTACGTACGCCCTTGTTTATATATAAAGATATATGTTTCTCGACAGGTTAGGGTCAGTCACTTACTAATGCAGCTTATATTAACACTTTTATTTACTTATAGTCCTTTGTTAACTCTTTAATATCCTAAATTCGAAGCATTAGATTAATTGGTTTAGCACAGGGGTCAGAAACTTTTAGCACTCCAGCTGTTGTGAAACTACAATTCCCAGCATGCTCTGACACCCTTTGTCTGGAATAATAAAGCTTTTTGCTGTCAGTGCATGCTGGGAGTTGTAAAACAGCTGGAGTGCCGAAGGTTACTGACCCCTGGTTTAGCATGTCCTCTACAGCAAAGAGGTATGAAATGGGTTTTCTGTGATATAAGAATAGGCCATCAGTGTATGATCAGTGGGGGTCCCATTCCCGGGATCCCCACCAATCAGCAGAACAGAGGAGCAGCAGCGCTCGCTGTAGCACAATGGCCCCTTAACTTGAGTATCCGGAACACTGATGTCCATACAATTCTGGTTGTGCCTGGTGCTGCAGCTCAGTCGATTCAAGTGATCGGGGTTGAGAGTGACTGAGCTGCAGCACCAGGGCAGTCAGTCTCGCATGGACTTTGCTGTGCTGGGTCCTGCAGTGAAGGGACCACGACACTCGAGCTAGATAGGCCATCGATGTGATATCCTAGAAAACTCTTTCTTGAAACAACAAGAATTTGGTCATAGGAACATCATAGTCTTAGTCATGCTTCGCTGGTAGAAAATAACACCTTTGTAGGTTCTACAAGTTTTAAGTTAGTATAGTTCAATAAAGTTAAGAACGCTAACTTACACATTTCCTTGACTAGGTTTTTATTTGAGATTGTTGTCTTGAAGTAATCTTCAAATGTGACCAAATACAAAGACTGGGGTACAGCTATGGGATCTTCTGTCACCCCTATACCATCATGTTTTTGGGAAATGAACAGTTCATTGCCAAACCTGACAGCTGCTCTAGTCCTTCTGTATATTGTTATGTAATGTTTCTTATAAAAAGGTGTGATCTCCTGTATTCTACAGAATGTAAGGTCTATTACACAGGCTGACACACCTGCTGGGAGTATGGGGGCAGTGCATCTCTATAAAACCATCTACATTTAAACATTTCTTTTTTTTTTTTTTGTTTGTTTGTTTATTTTCATTGCCATCCATGTTTCATTGTCATTGCCTGCGCCCTTCGCTCTTCAGCTGTCAACGCCTGCACTCCATCACCTCAGCACGACGACTGGTACAAACAAGACGTTGATCTCCTGCATGACCTCAATGCCAATGCAGCCACATGGATCAAGCAGTAGGATGCATGATGCCTTAGGGGTGAGTAGCATGAAAGGGGAGTCCCTTTTCTCACCCTCATTAACTACAAACCTTGCTCATTTTCGTTTCTGCAATGCACCAAGTTATCCCAACTCATAAGCTCCAGATCCATATTTATGGTGATTTTTGTCTTGGCTAGAAATGCCTAAGCTTCCTAAGATGCCATATGTACAATGTGCCACCAGCCAAGTATGGATCCTACTTCATTTTACTCCCATTTCATTTACTAAATTCCGGTTATCAAATGATCTGATACCCAAAGGCTACACATCAAAATGCATGTTGGAAGCAAAGTATCAAACAAGCCTTTGGATGAAATCTGACTTGTTCAGATCATTCCTCAATAACCCTCACTATTGGCAAGTGGTAGAAGGTAGCAGATGCAGTGCGGCACCATCTGTCTTCTTGATTCAAGTTACCATCCCACAATGGCCAAGTCACCATTCGATAATATCTAAACAAAGCTCATTTTATATCATCTACAAGCTGTAACTGGCATCTGCTGGAGATCAGCACTTAAGTCTCAGATGATTATAATAAAAGCAGTGTATATGTTTAATGAGTGGACCCAATAGACAGCCATGTTGTCATCAAGGTAGGAGAAAAGACATCTTATGCCAGATTATGAGAATAGTAAAGCATACAGGGATTCATCCATTCTCTTGACAGTAGAATGGGTGGTGTCGGTCAGATATGGTCACGCATGTGGACATGTTTGGTCAAATCTGGAAAATCCACATGCTTAAAGTCACCTATACACAGCAGACTCCTGTTGATGGATCCCATTCTTTTAGGTGCTGCTGATCTATAGCATATGGGTTTTTGTTTTTTGAGATCCCCTCAGTTGTCCACTCTTAACAGGTTAAAGATCATGTTTCACTCCCCCTAAAGATAAGTCAAGGAGGGATTGACGATTATCTGATTACTATTGTCATCTTATAGAGAATGTCCACCCTTCAACACATTCTTTTATATTTTATTATATAAATTCTACACTGAATAATTTCTATCTTTATGTGGGTCAGAGCTTTATTTTTTCTGAAACAGAGCTCCAAATTTTCTGAAACAGAGCTCCAAATTCCCTACATAGACATGTACAGCGAAACCTCTTCAAAAGATCACCTCTTTCAGGAGACCACCCCTTTATCTAGACCAGATTTTCTATATCCTATACTATGCCATATGGCCATCTTCTTTGAGAGAACCACCCCTCAATGAGACCATTTTTTATTGCAATTATGTGGTCTCAAACAAGTTTCATAATAGTTGAATGGTGAAATTCTATCTGCCTGCATCCACCACTAGGGGGAGTTTAGGAGCTTAATGCATACAATATATACATTAAACTGCAGCAAGAATTGTAGCATTGAATATGCAGGAATTTGGGATATATTGGGAAAGATTTACCACTAGTCTGATTTGTTCTAATTGGCCACCAGTTTGAAGTACCTTGAGCCAATCCATCTGCTTAACTTCATCAGCATTTCATGGAAAACTACAGCTCTGAAAATCCCAGCAACATAATAATTTACATTTAGAGCTTTTACTAATTTAGTCATTATTTAATATAACCAAGGGAACAAAATATATAAACTAGATTTAGTTAGAAACTGTTATACAGCAGTACTTTATACCGGGCTATACAAGTGCAATGAACCAGCTGCTGATATAAAATGCCATAAAATACGATGCCGATAACTTTAGAATATTAGGATTAGAAAAACATGGCCGCTTTTTTTCAGAAACAAAACCACTCTTGTCCTTGGGTTGTGTCTAATATTACAGATCAACCTTTTCCAAGTGAATAAAAATGAGCTGCAATACCAGACACAGCCAATGGACAAGAGTGGCACTGTTTCTGGAAGAAAGCTGCCATTTTTTTATTATCCCATACAACCTCTATAAGGTTGCATAACGCTTTTAATAAGAAGAATATTTCCATAAAAGAATAAATAGAAATATATATTATTAATGTTTTAACCATTTTTAGACTCTAATGTAGTTACACATAATCAAAGTTACCCTATTACTGAAAAGATCAGGATTAGGGGTTAGGGTTGCCTGTGAAGGCAATTCTCCAATCACTATATAGTCTTTGTCCTACATGTTTTATTAGCATGGCTCCAATGTTATGTTGAATATTGAACGTTTGATCATCATAACGAATATTTCACCGTTAAAATATTAAGGGTGACAATTCCCGGAAAAGATTTTGATGATGTCCATAGACAAGTCAAATCATTGAGGTCCGGGAGTTAGATCCTTCTCCAGTACTTAAAGTGAGCAAGGTCCAGGCCTGTTTTCAGTGGCGAGGTGGCCGCTCATTGAAACCAATGGAACTTATGGGGTGCTCACACTCATAGGTCTCTGCAGCACCCATTCATTTCCATGAAGAAAAAACACATATGTGCGGCCACCACTCCACTGAAGATAGAACCTGGGTCTTCCCGTTGACTTTTATGAGATGGTCATCTTGAAGGTCTTTTCTAGGAAGACTCTATCGCCTAGATTTCTGGATATTCACCTAGTATAAAATGAATATATAGCTGCTCTTGCAACAATGAAGGTACCACTAATATAGAGAAATAAACCAGGGTCATTAATATAGTTAAAAGGGTTGTTCAGGATTTGAAAAACATGGCTGTCTTCTTCCAAAAACCTTTCCACACCTGTACTCCAGTTGTGTGTGGTTTTGTAGCTCAGCCCTATTCACTTCAATGGAGCTTAGCTGCAATACTGACCATGGACAGGGGTGGCACTATTTCTGGAAGAAAGCAGACATCTTTTTCTTATCCTGGACAACCGCTTTAAGAGTACTGCCAATAATTAGCTCTAACTGGCCAATTACAAAAAACACCAAACTAAAAATGTAAGTTGTCTTATATAAAGAATATTAATTATTGACTAGATAGATATCAAAAATTGGTTGGATACCTCAAATCTCCCCATACATGGGCAGATGAGGACCCCAAGACGTTTTCAATGGGCAGACTAAGGAGCAACAGATTTAGTCACTTTGGTGGCCAAGAATGACAAATTGGGTAATCCAATTGATCATTTTAGGGGACAATGTAAACTGTAGTATTGGAAGAATGCTTACACGCACTCCATCTGCTCCCAAACAATTCTCTGTATTTGCACCCCAAGTATTGAAGTCCAAGCTGCTGGTCATGCCAGGGTCATTATAAGTGTTGCTTAAAGGGTAACTGAGGTCTCGATATGTTTTGTATCCATTCTTTGGAAGCCCAGATCCTCTCAGTGATACTTTACCCCACTCCAAAATGTTAGTTTCGGATATTTAAATGTTCTTCCTTGATAACAGGGCATAGGTGTAATCCTGAAACCAAAAATCTTTAGAGTTTATTAGAGTTAATCTTGGGGAAACCCTAAAATATTTCAGGAAAATGTTTGTTTTATTGCTGACTGTGGCTTGGGCTATGAGATATGAGAGATACTCTGCCCCGTAGAATGTAGACCCACATTCTTCTGATAAATTCACCATAACATTTGGCTTCCTTTCCATCAAACGCTATTCAGCTAAATTCTGCTCTCAACTTTCAGCAGACATCAGTTTTATTTTATGTTAATCTCCATAAAAAATTAACTACCAGTTTTAGCTTAGAGATGTGTCAATCTCATCCCTAAAACCATGTTTGCCATGAAACATTTGTTGAGGAGATCTCATTATATCTTCTTGCCTGTTCCCTTCATGTTATGGAACCAATAAAGAGAGGCCCTCAGGTTTGTCCCATTCCCCATATAAAGAAATACTTCTTCTGGATAATATATAATCCAGATGGAGGTTTTGGATCATGACGCTGGTCCATGCAGGCCCAATGGGTGTTAAGAACTTCAGGAAGAAGACAGGAAACTCCTATAAGATCTCCTGAATGGCTTGTTTCCATTCCATAAGGGGTTCTAGAAGTTCTTCATAAACTGGTATTATGCTTCGTAAATTTGAAGGTCGCATTCCCTTGAATATTGGTAAGATCCACAAAATGGCGGCTTTCATTATATATAAATGCTGCCACTTAAAGGGGTTTTATAGGGCTAGAAAAACATGGCTGCTTTTTTCCAGAAACAGCACCACACCTATCCACAAGTTGTGTGTGGTATGACAGCTCAGTCTTATTCACTTCAAATAGGCTCAGCTGCAATACCAGACACAACCCATGAGCTTGTGTGGCGCTATTTCTGGAAGAAAGCAGCCATGTTTTTCTAATCTTGTACACATGTGAAAAAAGTGACCTAAACCTAACAAAACCACAAACTTTAGAGATAACAGTAATATATTTTTTATTTCTGACCCCAACTTAAAAGAAAAATACTTTAAGTTTTGATATTGAGTTCATTTTTTCTCTTTTTGTTTGTGTGTGTTTGTGTGTGTGTGCGTGTGCGCGTGCGTGTGCGTGTGCGTGTGTGTGTGTGTGTGTGTGTGTGTGTGTGTGTGTGTTTTATTTTATTCCCTCTTAGCTCTAGTAAAACCTTGAAGCTGATTTATTCAGTGCCAACTTTTGAGGCAAGTCAGGTCCAATAACTACAGTACAAATGTCTTTAATAATTCCTGCTTCTAGTGGTGTGGTGCCCAATGTTAATAGTTTATAAGTGTAGTGGGTAAGGTTGGCGGAGATGTCATTACTGTGAGAATTGTGCTTTCTTTTTGTGCTGAACATCAACCAAATACTTTTCTTGGGCCGTGACCAACCAATACCAGAATATGATGCAAACAATGATGAGCAATATTTAAACATATGCTCCAAAAGGATTCACAAAATACAAAAGACAATACTAAATATACAGTACTAGGATCAAAAATAAAAAATCTTGCCATCGATCGTTATGGATCACTGAGATTTAACACAAGCAAAAAGCACTGGAACTCTTAGCAGGAGAAAGTTGCATGTGTCCACAGTAAAGTGATCAAGATCCATCAACCTCGATTATTCCCCCGCTGCTGGGTCCATGTCTTGTTTGATTGTGTGTATGACTTTGTTTGCTGTCTCTGCTGGTTTGCTGCATGCCTGCTTATACTCCATGCTTAATAATAGCCATTGAGGTAGCGCTAAGCAAATGTATCACTGACTCCAAGATAAAGTCTGGCTATCTTCTTCTTACAACAAAGGTAGTCATTTTTGTGATCTGAACCAATATTTAATAGAATAAAGTCCAGAGAAGATGTATGTGATTAGAAAAACATGGCTGCTTTCTTTTACAAACAGTGCCACTCTTGCCCATAGGCTGTGTCTGGTATTGCAGCTCAGCCCCATTCACTTATGATGCTAGTTGCGCAGTTTATGGAAGAAAGAAGCCATGTTGTTTTAAGTCAACCTATTGATAAAATTATTTCTGAGAAAAGTCCAGAGAAGAAGTATGTGATTAGAAAAACATGGCTGCTTTCTTTTACAAACAGTGCCACTCTTGCCCATAGGCTGTGTCTGGTATTGCAGCTCAGCCCCATTCACTTATGATCCTAGTTGCGCAGTTTATGGAAGAAAGAAGCCATGTTGTTTTAAGTCAACCTATTGAGAAAATTATTTATAAGCTACTAGAATATTTGAACGTCCTTCAGAAAGTAATTGCGAGCAGTCAGGTTGGATATCTTCAGTGGGACTGGTTTGCTAAGTTATTATGACCTCAGTTATTAAAGCAGATCTTATAGTAATTTGTAAAAGATTTACATTAGCCATATACATCAGAGAAATGACACCGTCACAAATTATTAAAGTTGTTATCTGCCTGAAATCTGCCTCTATTGAAATGAATGGAATCCTTAAAGGGGTTGTTAGCTTTGTACAATTCCATTTTGTTAGAAGGGGCCACCAACAATAAGTTGATCACAAGGTCGTCTGCTGCTGGGACCCTCAGCAATCAGCTGTAAACTCTATGGCGACCTGGAAGCAAGTGTTCAACTTACCAGCAGCGCCACCACAGGGGAAATTAAGCATTACACGGTGCCAATTGAAACCAGGGAGAGAGAGACATTCTTTGTTGTCTTTCTTCTCTCAGGGCAACTTCTTACTATTCTAGTTAACATTCCAAGCAAGGGACTATGTTGATTCATGAACCCCAAAAGGGACAAATAACCTCAAAAATAAAACAGGACCTCGTCATAGAAATGTGGGAAAGCCAGAGAGCATTATTCATGGTTTGGGGGTAATTAAGATACCCTGGAATAGTGGGATGCATAGTTATGTATTAATACAATTATTATATATGGATGGTCAGTGTATGTAAAGGTTTATTATCAGATATGTTTTTGACTTAAATGGGTTCTCTGGGCATTATATATTGATAGCCTTCCTTAGTATAGGCCATGAATATCAGATCAGTGGGGGGCCGGGAGTCGGACCCCCAGCGATCTGATATTGATTATCTATCCTAAGGATAGCCCATCAATATAAAATGTCTGGAGAACCCCTTTAAAGGATAATTTCACTTTGATTAACATATTTACAATATTCCATAATTTACATCGAAATAAAATTTAGAATATCTTCACATATGTATAATCTTTTACTTATCTTGTACTAGTTTTTAGTTATATGATGTTTTATTCTCCTATAGGACAGAAAGCTAATTTTCAAATTCTGCTGGTTTCCTGTTACAACACAGAAGTACATTGTGGGATCTGATAGGTCATATGATGTCACATGACTGTCTACAGAGTGCAGATAAAGCACATGCAGATTCCAAAAAGAAGCCAGCAGAATTTTTATTTCGGGTGTGAAAAGTGTAGAAAAAAAGCAAATAACTGAAAATTAATACAAGATATGTAAAGGAAAGTGTATATCAAAGTTATGCATCATACATCTGGCTATATTAGAGATCCATGTTGTACGGATTCGCAATACAGCGCCCATAGCCTGCTATGGGTTCATCCTGTACCTCCGCCTATGTAGTCAGATGAAATCCGAGAAGAAAAACCTTGGCATTTGGAATTGTATAATATAGTACAGATATATCCTCCCTTTTGCATCATTGGTAACTACGTGGAGTGCCCGCGGGTGGTAGAAAAAACCCATAATCAGGGATGTAACTATAAGAGGGGAACAGGTTGCAGTTGCACCTGGGTCCGATTGCCCCTCTGCCCCATAAGAGGACACCAGCACTGTTACTGACATGTCATAGTTGAGGAACCCTGTCACAGATTGTGCTCTGGAGCTTCAAGATACACCTCTGCCCAAGGGGACTCTGTGTGCCACTGGGCAAGGTCTGTGCCTGTGACACTGTCATTGTGCATGAGCTCATAGGGCTCTTGCACACGACCGTGTGTGCCATTCGAGTCCCATCCACGATCCGTAGAAAGATAGGACATGTTTTATCTTTCCACGGATTGGGGAGTTAATGGGTCCGTGAAAACTATTGGGTGCCACTCGGATGCCGTGAAAAATGCCCCGAGTGGCAATCGCTCATGTGCAAGAGGGCATAGGGTCTGATCAAACTGCACTTGCACTTATACGTTTGGCGTATATGTGTCAACTGTATCCATAGTGCCCCATTCAACCGACAGATCACAAAAAGGCACTACATTGGCATCCATCGAGTGACTGTAGCCCTTTGATCGGTATACCTTATTTTCAAGTGTATAAAATAGCAAAGTCAATTACGATATTCTATACAGAGACTTCCATCGGGAAATTCCTCCAATGTATTTCTCAGTCGTATACTGCAAAGGCAGTGTGAATAGACCTTTATTGTCCTTTTTGTATAAATATGTTGTTCTATTTGGTTTGACATATTAAGCTAAAAGAAGGGGCTCACTTAACCAGGTAATTTCTATAGGTGCCCTATAATGCTTTTAATGGGTGCCTTGTAATGCTTCAGAGACACATTTACATCATGGCTTTCGAGCAGATAACGATAGATAGATAGATAGATAGATAGATAGATAGATAGATAGATAGATAGATAGATAGATAGATAGATAGATAGATAGATAGATAGATAGATAGATAGATATTAGATAGATAGATAGATAGATATTAGATAGATAGATAGATAGATAGATAGATAGATAGATAGATAGATAGATAGATAGATAGATAGATAGATAGATAGATAGATAGATAGATAGATAGATAGATAGATAGATAGATGATAGACAGATGATAGATAGATAGATAGATAGATAGATAGATAGATAGATAGATAGATAGATAGATAGATAGATAGATAGATAGATAGATAGATAGATAGATAGATAGATAGATAGATAGATAGATAGTATTTACAGCCAAGTTACACAATTGTCCTATGCTTTCAGCAACCCAGGCAAATACAATTATCTTAGCAAATCAACCCCACTGAATCCACCTGATAACAAGCTAGTGGTGTCCAAACTGTTGCTCTCCAGCTATTGCAAAACTACAACTCCTAGCATCCTCTGACAACCCCAGGCTATCAGAGTATGCTAAGAGTCGTAGTCTCGCAACATCTGGGGAATCCCAGGTTGGAGACCCCCAGTATAGGGCCATGTAATTGTAAGAGAACAACCTAAAAACCTGAATTGAAAATACAACTACTACTACTACTACCAAAAATGATAATATTTGTTTCTTAAGGTCATTAAAGTATTTTTTTAGAGTTTATATGAATTATTTTTCCTGTGGTGCATTTCTGAAAGCTTATGCAAGAGGAATATATGTTGTAGCATAAAGCAGCCAGTCACATTTAATAGTGATTGTTAGTAAATTACCGGAGATGGAGACTTATATCTGGTTTCTATAGGCCACAACATGCTGTATATTGCTCTGCACCAGACTTCAAGACGTCACCCAGATGATCTTAATTTTTGGATATGGTCACATTGTAACTTGCTTGTGCCGCTACCTTAAATGTTTGTGCTTGGAGCTGTTTTTGTACTTTGACAATACGGTGTCTCCTCAGAAGCATCACAGCCAAATATATGTCCCATCCTATGCAAAAGAAAGGCCGTAACGTTCTCTATTTACTGCAAAATCAAGGCCCTTGCCTCACATATAATGGAATACAATGGCAGGTACATTTACAACAGATTTGATTTAATTGGAAACAGCGTTAAATTAATCACAACATCAAAAACTAAATATTTTTTATTCCAGAGAAATATATATACAGGTAGTCGCTTTATTTCGGGCCTTGTTTCCCATAACAACCAATCAGAGCTCAGCTTTCATGTCTGAAACTGCTGTAGTGAAATGAAAGCTACACTGTGATTGGCTACTATGGGCAACAAGGACAGTTTTTTTATTAGACAGTTTTGATAAGGTTCATTGTTTACTGAAGAATTACTTCTTCTATATGTCCAATGAAGAGACTACTTTTATATTTATACACATGGGCTGACCCTTAAAGAACTACAAAAGTTTGATTAACCCACAATTTGCGTTTACTAAACCAATGTCCCTGCCACAGTAGTTAAGCTAAAATCTCAATACACAGTTTTGCTTTTTGTGGAATCTGCTGCATTTCTATTGCTGAGATCCTGGGGGTAGTAGTAGTATTGCTGGGATGTCACCAGTATGCATCTATATCTACAGATGACTAGGTGACAACTCAAGTCCCACAGACCTACAGGATAATGGGTGTTGTCACCTGTTAACTTCCTGCACTAGTTGCTAGGCAACAGTCCCAACTTACAAATGAGGGAAGTGTAGAATAGAAGAGGTTTCCATTCAATTATAGTTCTAGTTTGAGTGGAAAGTCAGCAGGTCTACTCCATTAAGATTTGGCTTTCACAAATGTTCACTAAGGTGCCTAATGCCTGGAACAGAGTCATATCATCTTTCCCGGCTCCTGACAGCCCTTATGAGCAAACATCTGATGATGGACCACATCCCGTCTCCAAATGTCAAGGTTGGTGACAACAAGCAGTGTCTAACACTATCTACTGTCTCATGTTGACTGTCTTATGGGACAAATAATGCACAAAAAACCCTTTTGCAGACATCAAGACTTGGCTTTGGAGTACCCAAGACACAAGAGATGGCCAACAAGGGACTGTGGGGAACTGAGGAACATACTGAGCCTCATGAACCATGGGGGTGAACATTAGGATAGGGTAAGGGAAAAAAAGTTATTTTGTACCATGAATAAGGAGAATTTTTCAAAAAGTATCACCCATGGTGGCCATAGACAGACAGATATCAACCATCGGCAAAATGTGTTCATATGCTCAAATTTCCTGAGCTGTGGGCACCTTCCTTCCCCATCCTATGTGAAAAAGTTATGGGTCATGTTGATCACATAGAGATTTAATAACATGTTAGGAAGTCTCAATATTAAGCCTCCATTAGCTTCAAATTCTTGTCGGTCACCATATCGGATGATCAGGCCATAGGATTGGCTATGGTACTCTCAGCATTTCCCAATGAAAAGTATGTTCACCTTACTAATTAGGCAGACTGACAATAATACATTAATAGACTTCAAATAGAATTTTGATTATACCCTAGAAGATAGTGAGAACATTTATTTAAAATTATATAATAATTAATTATTAGATTGACTATTAAAGTCAAATATTTATTGACTGAAGTGAGCAAACACAACATTTGCCGTGTAAGTGCACAAAATACTACTTTGTGCACATTGCTAGAAGACCATATTAATTGAAATGTCTACTAAAAACCGCACTGATCAAGAAAATGTTAGTTTGAATGGCTTTGGTACTTGTGGTACCATTGTCTGACTAAGATGTTGATTCCCAGGCCAGAATAATCAATAAGCATTAAAATACACGGCAAGCGGGTATGCAAACTGGCAGACACTTATCGAAATGTGCATAAATTCAATATAAATCAAGAGAGAATATACCAAATTACACTTTCTTTGCAAACTATTTTTTCCAAAAATTTGAAATTTACACATTTATTTAAAAAAAATATATTTTTTTCAAATTAAAATAATCATGGCTAAAGTTTTTATACAAATATGTTAATTCAAAAATAATTTAAAAAAAAAATGTATGAACGTGTTCTGAACATGAAAATGGGCATATATAAGGCATGTTTTATTTCTGGGTAGCCACAATTCTAGCTTTTATTGTATGAAGTTTCCCTGTCCATGATTCTGGGCAAAATACGTTGCGCTTCATAATCTTTTTTTTTTTCTTTTTTATTTATTTCATGGATATCAAGGTTATGAAAAATCCCGGAGTCTAAACAGCATAGCTGGCATGAGTGGAAATACGCTCAGACTGTCTCCTATCTCTACCCCATTTGGGTCACCATCGGCAGTGAGACGCCCGCGGTCTCCCATTCCCTCCATCTTATAGCATGGACTCTATCAACTCATAAGGGGAACCTTAACTAGTAATAACTACAAAAAACAAACATCGAGACTGGCAAAAGAACAAAAATAAGACAGAGACTTTAACAAATTTTGTTATTTTTTAAAAGGATGATGAAAATTATAGATTATATGCAGATATATTTAAAAAAAACATGTTTGACTTTTAATATAAGAAAAAAGAAAGACAAAAAAGAAAAAAAACATTTTGCACTTTGCTGAGGAATATATAATAAAAAAAAAAGACTTTTATGACTCCCCCTGCTGATTCAAATAGCTGTGCTCCAGGAAGACGCTGTTGTGGAGTAAGAAATGCTCTTCCGCTAAGGAGACACAAGCCAAAGGAGGTTTCTTTAGGGCGGAGAGGGATACAAGGGTATCATTTTTTTTAATGATATGATTATTTATTGTTCTTAAAAATTTCCTTAAGGCGAAAATATGAAAAAAAAATATATTAATTATATATATATATAATTTTATATATATATATATATATATATATATATACATACAGAAGACATTTGTTAATAATCCTACAGAAGACTTGTTTTAATATATGTATATATATATATATATATATATATATATATATATATATATATATATATATACTTATATTTATGATTCTCCAATACATTAGCTTTTTTATTTTTGTGGTGGGGGAGGGGATCGTCCTTCTTATTTATTTCCCTTTCTTTTTATTAAACCTTGATCTTATTTCTATGGAGCTGCTTTGTGCTTCCTGATCACTCCTCACCACCATACTCAGGATTTTATGAGCCATATATCATATATATGTCTGTGTATATACATATATATATATATTTATATATATAAATATATATATTTATATATATTTGTGTGTATGTATGTATTTTGCTACCCTCACATCTCCTTACTACTTTCTGTGCATGATCTACTGTTGCAAGCAATAACGAGTCTGCCTGACTGCATGTTCCTAAATTTAAAAATACCTAATTAATTAAAATATGTATATATTGTAGCTTAACATGGTGACATTCCCATAGCTATCTAATCATTTTTTGGTGCATGGCTCTGTTGACTGGTGTTTTTGTTTTTTGTCAGAAAGCTGAGTCCACTTCTCCTTTCTTTCTTTTTTCTCTTTTTTCCTCCCTTCCACTCTCTTTACCTGTGTCACACTCCCTCCTGTCTTCTTCCTCCTTCTCCTTTTTTTTTTTTTTCTCTCTCGTCCTCACACAGAAAATTATAAGGAGAGTCCTGTCCTTGTTCGATATATGCAGGCGGAAGCTGTCACTGTGAATTAATTGATTTCCTCCCATGTACACAATCTCCTTTTCGACACCTTGATTTCCGAATCATAAAAATTTGAAAAAAAATTTGAAATTATAATAACACAAAAACAGCAACTACAGGAAATACAAGGTAATGAGAAAAAAAAAATGGAAAGTGTGGCAAAATCTTAAAGAAAATTCATTTAAACAATGAAGGATGGAAATCAATGGTCATTCCCAATGCATATGGGATAATGGTTACAGCGTAAAATCAGCTGCACTGAAGACGAAGAAGACGTGGAAGGAACTGAAAAATAAAAAATAAACTGGATTCTTCTATTTTTTAAATTGAGGTTCTATACAAGTGGATTGCACTGGAATGATGAGAAGAATGTGTTGATCACTTTGACTATTTTCAAGGCAGTTCTCTGCTATGGGTGCGATAACGCATCAACCAGAAATTTAACAATACAAAGAAAAGGAACTGGAAAGATATAACAAAACAAAAAAAAGTTCAAAAATACTATTTAAAGGTTGCATTTTCCTAGCCAGCATGTGTTTGCATGTTATACTGTAACAATGATATTTAATGTTATATGCAAAACAAAAAAGGTATATTTTCCTTCCAGAATTCAAAATCTGAAAATGTACAAATTTAGACAGCCATTCTATGATGATGATGATGATGAGTACCTTAAAGACACTACATAAATTTGAGAAATCTATGTAAGGGGCTCTTTTCCATGAGAGGAGTATTCCGAAGGTGCTTTTCTGTGTGAATACTCTGCTCTTTGAATCAAAGTAATACTTCTAAGATGCATTTCTTATTGAGCGCGCCAGAGGCCCTGGTGCCAAATGTATGTTTGTTGAGATGATGATTAACTGGTTCCAATGCGTATTTTAACTCTCGCCCTTTGGTTCTTTTTCACAAAGGATGGCTATGAAAGGGGTTTTGGTTCACTGTTGGTTTAATTTAATATGTGGTGGACAGAAGAAGGAGAGAAGAAAAATATGACGACCAATCCAAGACTGAAAAGTAGCAGAACAAAGGATGGATTTCAAATTCTTTTTGGAATTCATTATGTCTCACTGATCATGAGAACTAGTGCAGGCAAAAATCCGGGGCGTTGCCGGTAGCAAGCAATCAGATCATTGGTCTTATTTCTAACCTGCACTTGAAGAATAAAAGCCTGAATCTGATTGTTGGTAAGGACAACATCTCCACTTTATGTACAAGTACTCAAACACGAGACCCGTAATTTACAGCCCTAGATCATTTTCTATCTAATCCAGGGGTTCCCAACCTTTGTAGGTTGCGAACCACTTTCAAGTTCACCAGATGATGTAGAGCCACAATGAGTGTTAAAGTGAAAAAAGACTATTAAAAACACCAGCGATAAAGGTTTTGACCCTAGTACCGAGTTCTGGTAATGCTATGATATCCCTGGTGCCACTAGTATCTATTGCTGCCAAAAAAAGGGGACCCATATGCAGGGGATCAAGATCCTTATGTGGCTCCCAACATACTAGCAGGGGAACAAAGATCTATGAATATAAACACTATTGGCAAATAAAAAAAGATTGAACCGTGTATTTATTCCTTTTGAAAAATGTTCATTTATTTTATTTTACATATTTACCACTTTATAAAAAGCCATGTTATACTATAGAAAATGAAGGGAATTCTGTGCTTTGTAGAATTGCTATTTAAATGAGTTTTTGGGAAGATGTATTATAGTAGCCCATAATTTGGGAAATAGATTTTTTTTTTTTTAGTTTTTTTTTTATGAATTTCAAAATGTGCAAAAACGTAGCCTTCTGTTTTCTCACATTTTTTTATTTTTTTTTATTTTACAAACCTATACATTCATATAGATGTTCAAAAAAACATTCAATTCTGGCGATGCACATGAAGGCACACAGTAAAAGGACATTCTTTTGCTCTAGATAACTTTCTGGCTTTGGCTAAAAATATAAACTAATTAGGTGAACCGTACTCCTCACGTGATGCCTGCAAGCAACACTTAGTCTCGTTTCCATGCTTCCCTGCTAAATTTAGATGTTTTTCTGAAACACATTTACAACCCGCAAGAAGAAAAAAAAAATATACAAAAATACACAATTTGTTCTGATTCACAATAAAATTACACATTTTCTGCTACTAACACCACCAAAATGTAAATCTATTCATAGTGTAAGAAAATTGTAGCATGCGGGTGTTAGTTAAAGGAAATTTTGATAATTTATAAGGTATAAGTAAGTAATTATGTGGCTGTTTTTGGTATTCTTGACACATTATTGCTAATATCTGTAGTGGATGATCATTTATAACATGTTAGCACATAGCAAAATGCACCTTATTATTGTTTTATTTAATTTTTTAGATTTTTTTCCCATTTGTAGTCTAATTTTTTTGTATATTTTTATATATATTATTTTTTTATACTGTATATGTCACACAATATTCTTAGAACATGTAAAATATCTCCAATCTGTTCTTTCTGCCATCATAAAATGTCTATTACAGGAACATTACCCAAGTGCTCCATGGACCAAAAATTATTTATCAAAGCCGTATTTTTCCACTGACCCTTATGTGATTATGGAAAAATTCCAGGAAAGAAATGCAGTGAGTTCTATGAATGCAACAGACATTTTCTTTTCTATTGACATTCTGTGAGCAAGTGCATTGCTATCATTTCGCTATTCTATCATTGTGTAGCCCCAGCCCTATAGCCCATTTGTAGTGTAACGTCATCCTTAGTTCATAATTCTCCAAAACACACAGATATAGGCCTGAGATATTACCCAAAAAATGTCACTATAAAAATGGGCTCTTGTTGACTACCCAATTCGAATTCAGCTTTTATTTTCTAAATGTTTTGGCCTTGATTGGTTAAATTTTTACATATGAGGACCAGGAATAATAATAATCATAATATATATGTTATATATATATGAATGAATAAATAAATAAATATATATTTATTTATTTTATTATTTTTTTATTTCGACACAAAATACACTATATATATTTATTTACTAATTATAACAGACAATGATTTACTAATTATTCTTATTAGTTAAAATTGTAAAAAATACTATTATTTGCAGGTTATGTTCCAACTCTCCAGGCTTCTTGTGACAGTCAATGGATCTAAATTTCTGGTGCACAAGACCCACTGTGCCACATGGATAAAAGTTGGTTAAGTGGACAAAAAGTGGTGCAGTTGCCCATTGCAATTAACCAGATCCCAGTTTTCATTTCTCTAGTGCAGGTTAGAACATGAAAACCACGATCTGAGTGGTTGCCATGGGCAACAGTAATTCCACTCTTTGCCTGCATGCCTTCCGTATTCACAGAATATCGATATCGATGGGTTACAACATAACTGGCATCATTGCACTTCAAGCCTGGTACAGGAACAAAATGAATTACTGGGCAGCAATCCTTGGTACCCAATGTCTACAAAAACCAGGAGCCATGGGGTGAAAGGTAATGGCTTCTACCTGTATGCAACTTCTTCTATGCAAATTCTGGTAGTCGTCTCTCCTTCTACTGGCATAAAATGAGACCCTCAGTAATGAACAAAACCCCCTTTCATGAAATGAGCATCTTGTGTTGTATGTGCATGTACTATATGACTTCCTGGCCAGATTTATTTCATGCTTGCAAACATACTCCTGGCTGTTTCTGCACATTTTTTTTACTGTTTGTTCTCGATTGATCATTGCGAGATGGTGGAAAAAAAGGATAAATTATATTAAAGAGTCATTTTATTTTTCTTGGTTTCTTTCTTCCCTGAGTAAGTAAAGAAAGATACTCTATATTTGATTATGCTACGTGTTTTTTGTAAGGCTGAGGCTACAGGAAGGCTCTTACACCATTGACAGATTGCAATGGTAGGGCGGCAAGAGGGCCACCCTCCATTGGTTTGGGTTGTCCTTGACCCAACTATTGGATTGAAGGTGTTGAAAGCTACATCCACATCCAAGTATCTTGGTTGTGTGGTCAAAAAATACTGTTGTGTGGCCCTCCTAGTGAGCTACCCTGCAGTTCAGGTGATGGTATAGCCCTAGCCTAATAATTAACTGTAGCCCTATTTATTGAGCCCTCTAATTTGCAAACGGTGATCACTGGTGGTCATTGCTGAGCAGTTCACAATGATTCATCCTATTAACTAAAGCATGCAATAGCAGAAGCTATAAGTCACATGCTGCTCTTTTGGTGACTCAACTCCAAGTTCAACTTCCAAAAACTTCAAGTTCTCTCAAAAGGGCAATAATTCAAAAACTAGAGGTATGGATTTCTTGAGTGGGGGAAACGGAAAAATGACCCTGTTGGGGTTTCTTGTGAACTGAAGTTAGATACCTCTGACTGCAGGTATGGCAAATGTATTCGACAACTACGAGTAAACTATGTAAAGTTTTATTTGCATAGCATTTTTGCTTCGAAACCTAAACTTTGGTGTAATATATCAAAGTGAAGGGAAATAGGATATGATATTATAGGGGTTCAATATAAACAAACAAGAGTCACATAACAAGAGGCCCTTTTACGATAGACAGGTAAAGATCAGGTATGGTACTTTTATGAGGCCACTTTGCAATGAACTTAGAGGAGTGTCTAAAAAAATAAACATTTGCCTAGTAGAGCGGCTGCCATGGGGTGGAATTATGTGGTTATTTATGGCCAGTATGAGGGTTGTTCCTATAATTTAGTTGCAGTTTTCACATTTAAATGTCTGGACAATAAGACCTAAGCGTATATTAGCTCCTAGACGTAGGACTTGCCAACTATTCAAGTTTTGTTAATCTAGTCCCTTAACTACAGGCATACATGTAGGACCCGGAACGCGATAGGAAAATTGTAATAGGGTCTCTTTTATGTGCTGGCACATGCCACCATATGATTCGCATGGTCTGGTTTCCTCATCTCTGGACTTAGTCTTCAAATCTATAAGAAAAAGCGCCCCACCCTAACTTCTCCTCCCCCAAACCCAGCCTCTCCCTTTAGCAATATTTGTCTAAAGAACCCTTTCAGATTCTCTTCTTCTCTTCTTGTATTCTCAATACACCGCTAAGTTTTCCCAGTCAACTACCATATAAATTTACGGCATTTGGGCTCTCAAGTAAGGAGCTATAAGCTTTTCGTGGGTTATCCCAAACCAGTCTAATTCTGTGCAAGTGAACAGTCTAGTTAGAATATGATTGAACCGCAGCAGAATAAAAGACATTTACTAAATCATTACAGCATTTTAAGTAGAATTCCCAAAAAAACATAAATTGTGACTTAAAGTGAATCTCTATCTTTTTATGTCATCTGTTTTTTAGGTCTAATATTCTGCGCTGATTCATTCTTTAATATAGTTTTATAGTCGTCGGAGCTCCATTTTTCTGAGCTACAAATCTCCTGCATAGACTTAGAGTTAAAAAGCTACCACTAGGGGGAGAGTAGAAATTTACTGCATAGTGTTTTACTATAGGGTTCATTGTATAAACAGTAGCTAGTACGTTCCTGAGCTCCCCCTAGTGGTGGCTGCAGGCAGCCAGAATTTGATCATTCAACTTCATCCACGCAGAAGATTAGAAGTCCAATAATGGAGCTCCAACCGCTATTAAGATTTATTAAGAAATGAATCAGCACAATATTTTTTATCGATTTAGATTAAAAATAAGGGTTCACAACAGCGTAATTTTTTTCTTACAGGAGAACTCTAAAATGCAATGTGGGAGATTTCTGATTTTTTTTTTTAATACATAACAACCAATCAGAACACGGCTCTTGTTTTTCTATAGTTGAAAAATTAAAGCAAGTATCTGATTAGTTATAGTGCTAACTCCTCTACATTTACTTCACATTGGTTTCTTTTCTAAATGCCCCATCAATGATAACATTGGTACTGCTCATGCAAACAACCATTATGCTCTTCATCAATGGTTCTTATAACGCTCAAGCTGAAATACTGAGGTAATATACCATCTTTAAATACAATAAAACCCTTCAGTATTTATAGGCCAACAATGGTAGGCTATGGTTGGTAAGTAGGCCTTGTTATGCTGTATGTAATGTGACCTGGAAGTCATTGAACAGGTACAAGCATATGCACATGTGACATTGCACCAAGTTTTTCGAACTTGTGAATTTTTTTAGGTAGTGCTGCTAATTTATGCTAATGCTAAATCTTTACTATAAAGCTGCTTTGCTGTGTTCAAAGAAGGGGACATTGTAACTGATAAAAGTCTAGATCAGTGGTCTCCAACCTGTAGCTCTCCAGGTGTTGGAAAACTACAACTCTAAGCACGCTGGGAGTTGTAGTTTTGCAACAGCTGGGGAGACACAGGTTGGAGACCACTGGTCTAGATAAAAGCCAAGGGATGGTATCGGGAGTAGGAGAAGGAGCTCCTGAGTTACGTGAGAACATACTTCACTATTGAATGAAGTTGGTTCTTATGACCGGCCATCCATTCATATTATTTGTTGCTGTTTATTGAAGAGGAGCCTTAAAAAGATAAAATAACACATTGTAATGGTTACGTTTTCAAGTATCCACATGTGAGTCAGTATGATCGCTTTAATGCTGGCTATAGAAAGCATGGTAGTACTAACTATGCTACAAGATTTTTCAACATTGTTGGAAAATCTCCTTAAAATGACCCAACATATATTCACAGTAAGGCCTCATGCACTTGGCCCTATTACAGCTCCAGACAACCTTCAAGTTGTACAGAGACGTAATATGGCACGTCTAGAACTCTGTGAGGCAATACTGTACTTTGGCATACAGAGTTTTTTTTGTTTCGGATTCACATGGATCAGACAGAAAATAGAGGAACGCCATGTTCCATTAGATGCCATACTACGGAGATATCCTCTTCTAGAAACATTACTTTCAGGGATAATACCTCCATAATATGGTGTAATACAAAGATACCATATGGCAGCCCATGGAGTGCCTACTGCTTCGTAGTACGAAACTACAGGGACTCCGTGTGCTTCCATACCGGCTCTGTACATAAGGTTCTGCCGTATGCATGAGGCCTTAAGGGAAGGATCAAAGATACACAAATGTATGGGCTTCCATTGGCACGTCTTGGTGTCTCAAAATGTTCCATTCCTATTCTGAGAGGTTGTTGACTGGCTTATCAGATGAAGAAGGTAATTTAACTTTGACATTTTAGGAGTAGGTCGCATAGGTCTGCATGTTTCTTGAGTTCTTGGATTTCTATTCTGGGTGCAAATAAGACCTACAAAACTATGATCTTCTATAAATCCTATCAATGTGTGGACAGAGAACTCAAAAATCTTAGAGGAGCCAAAAAACTTTTGGGTCTGCTCTTGCTACAGAAAACAAATTCATTAACATGAATGCAGATGGTACTTATGGCTTGTGCTCTCCTATGGTCCACAACGCATCAGTTGTTCAATTTATTAGTACCTGGGTTATTAGTTTATTTTTCTGACATTACATTAAAAAAAATAAAAATAATAATTGTTCTAAGCCCACCATCTACTTGTTAAAGGGTTATTCTGATAAAAGTCAGCTGGGCATGTTAGACAGTCACATATAGGGGGTGGGGGGGGGGGGTCTAGGAGCTTAAAAGCCCACTGATATGCTGGAGGAACGGTCCTAGTGGTAGTTTTCAGCAGAGATGGCAACTCTTCAAATTGTATCAATGGGAGTTCCAGCAAACTATGAATAAGAGCATTCATAGGTTTACTCCATTCATCTCTGCAAAAAAAAGATACTATGGATACATTTTTGAGATTGTACATAGCATTTTTCTGAAGTCAACACGTCAACAAACCTATGATTATGGCCAGATTTTCTCAAATGCCCTTATAGCCTCTAAAAGTTTGTGCAACTGAGAAAGCAGAGAAAAAAAATATTATATAATATAGTAAAATTACCAAATTTTGTAAATCTACTGGAATTCATGACTGGAGAGCATCACTGAATACATGTTCTTATGTATTAGAGAGGCAATCCTGTTGGTTTCTATGGGCTTCAAGGTCCAGTTTAGGTTGGCATCATGCCCTCTCCTATGGGTGCAAAGCCTGCATAGGGGATGTTTGCTGCAAACTTGAGTTCAGTAAATATTGTAGGGGTGATTGGGTTTCTTTTAGGAGCCCAAATAATGGGTAGCTGCCATTCAGGATCCCCAATGAAAGAAACATAGAACCACATGCTACAGCAAATATTTCCGATGTATGCCACAACCCTAGCTACACAACCCTTATTGCCCTGGCCACACCTAAAAAATTAGCCTGGTTATCATTTTAAGACAGTATTGTGTTTTTTAAGTACCCAGACCTAGTAGTATTATTTGTTTCAAAGAGTTGTTGTCACAGAAAACTTTACACACTACAGTGCCACTGCAGGCCAAATAATACTACCTGCACAGTCATAACATCTACATGGAATTGCTAATACCATTGTGCCCGCCACCCAAAATTACCCCTAAAAATGTGGTAGTCAAATAAAATCACAACTAATCGTAATTATATAGCAGCACTGTCCAATTAAATTTGGCACAGTGCCTCTACAACGTACTCCTCCATGGTGCTGCGCTACTCTATACCCCTCTAACAGGAAATGACATTTGAGCAGCCAATCAGCAGCCACTGAAATGTAGTTATCCCTTCCTGTGCCCATTGAGATCAGCACTGAAGGAATCCATCAGGCAGAAGCAATCGATAATCACTTCTACCAGGGCACTGATAGAAGTGATGACTGAATTCAGAACACTTTTTTGTCATGGGGTTGGGGGACGGGGGTGGGGATGGGCAAGAAAGGCACATACAAACTTTTAATCCACATATGGCCCCTGAGCTATGTACAATGTGGACACCCTGGTGTTACATTTTACTTTTATTCAACATCATTTAAACTACTCCGAAACATTACAGAATATCATATTGTTCTTACTAAGTCGGCGCCAGTGCTGTAAATTATGGAGACAGCAATATGAAGCCTCATGTAAAACTATGTAGCATTTTACACACTAGCAATATCATATTTTACTAAGTGAGTAATGATTTGTGCACGCTATAAATACAATGGACCTCATGTAAGAAACCTGTCTAAGATCAAAAAATATTGAGGGAGATGTATCAAAACTGGGTCAAAGGAAAAGTGGAGAAGTTGCCCATGGCAACTAATCAGATACCACCGCTCATTTTTCGGAGTTGTTCTGATTGGTTGCCATGGGCTTTTTCTTTGCACCAGTTTTAATATAACTCCCCAATAGACTTTTTGCCCATAGCATCTTTACGTTTCTAAACTGAACTGCAAAAATAAAATGTGAAGTTATGGGCAACAAGGCCAGTACTATTACGAGTCCTGTTATACCAGTTTAAGAAGCGGTTCCATCTACATTTGTATATGTTATGGTCAATGTTCCTATTCTACGATCTCTCAGCAAAGGCTCCATCTAACTGGAAAGGCCCAAAAATGTTCAAAAAGTTAACACTAGATATTTGGTAAGGTCTGGGGTATACCATTCATTCATTGTACCACTGCAAGCAGTTGTAGACTTACCACATGCAAATAGTAAGAGTGAACATCCTCACTGATGACATTGGGCCATGCCTGTGATTTATCATGTGTGACTGAGACTCAAAATTGCATGCAATGGGCATTTCTACCTTGTGTCACTTGCAGGTATCTGCAGTATGTGTAGCCGATCCCATAGAGGAACCCCTAGTTCATTTGTATTATACAGGCATTTTGATCCATGTGACAATTTACCAAGGAACCACATGTAAGCAAAGTGATCTGTGTTGCCAAGGACTTAGTGGGCATTTACACGGCCATATTTAAGGGATTGGATCCCATCAAAGGAAAGTAATTTTTTTTCTGTTCCTTGTTGAGTTCCTCTCCAGATTTCGGAAAGAAATATACAGATGTAACGTAAACTGAAAATACGGGCGTGTGAATGAATTAAAAAAATTCAAAAATGTAAAAAAAAAAAAAGAAAAAAAAAAGCCAGTGTGGCTGGTACACTTCTGTGCAGAATTTATTTTGATATTCATAACTCGGCATAAAGGGAACGCATAGGAAACCTAAAATACTATTACACATCTAACTATACTGAACTATATATAAATATATATATATATATATACATATATATATATATATATATATATATATAAATATAAATATATATATAAAATAAAAAAATGTAAATTCTAAATGTAGCTTCAAAATTAATCTTTTTTTTTATATATTTCCATTTCTAATTCATTGAGACGAATAATTTTTGAAGATAAAAAATTAATTCGTTATGTGCAACTTGTGATCTTCAAGATGAATAAACTATAACAATATTTGGGGAGATCAATGTATTCTTTAACCTGCTAAATTAAATTAGAAAAAAATAATTGTTGGGGGGGTGGAGTGGGTGGTGGTAAATTTATATAAATATATAGTCATATTTTTTTTAAACCTCTCAGGTCATCCTCCATGGAGGACTTGTTCAGACATTTGTATGTTTTACACGTTCTAAAGTAACTTATCCAACTATGGGGATCGTGAATAACAAAAAATATACAAAAATCAAGAAAAAAAAGAAAAAAAAAGCGGTGATGCCTATGGCAATGAATTAAATGCTTTCCTTCATTTTACAATTTCTTTTTGCAAAATAATGGAAACTGCACCGCTGATGCTATTGTCTTCGATTTTGTATATGTGACTCCCATTTTTTTTTTTTTTTTAGCAGTTTCACCTCCACAGGGACAATTCTGTAAAGCTCACCCTGCTCATGCTGCATGTCTTCTATGCATTTTGCAAGCCTATTACTTTATATTTGATCCTTCCTACTACTTTATATGGGATGCACTGACTATGGTAAATTAAAAAAACAAAAAAAAGTTGACTGATACAGTAGCAATAGGTTATTGATATGCAATACCGTGTTTGATGACATATCACATGACTAAATATTCCTTCCTTTTCTTAAAATTAGGGGTAAGGGCCAAGCACAGGTGTATGTCAAATATGTGCATGTACAGGCCTCTAAAACTCATAGCTGATGCCTTTTAATGTTATTAGGATCTCCCAGGTATCATCATTCCATAGCTCTTCTGCTACCTCTTACACGGTGACCAGTTTGGAATCTCAATTCTTTTCCTATTCCGATATATTTCTAGACCTACGTTTCATAGGTTGATGATATAATTGCATGACATCTAAATTGAACGCAGTGGTGTGGCTCCTACAGTCGACATCACCAAATCTAATTTTTTGCCAAACCTCCTACCAAAGTTGGGTCAGCTGAGTTTTGACGTTGACCTTCAATTTTCTGATCTATCCAAGAACACATCTATTTATGCAGGGATTTTTGAAGTCATCCAAGAGGTCATGGCAAGATTCTCCATGTTGTGGGGCTTTAGCAAAAAAGCATTTTCCATGCCAATTTTGCAGCTCGGAAAATTGCCGTAGCCTGCAGCTGATTCAAAAAGACTACCAACTGGTTGGCCGAGTGAGAACAGTAGAGGTCAACGCCACTTTTTATGTAATTTGTTTGTCATTTTACTGTAAACATGTGCTCTGAGCTTGTCATGCCAACGAATACAATTCTTCCCGGGATGAGTATGATAAGGTTTGGGACTCAGTGCACTACCAATTATGAAACTGCTATTAATAACAGAATTGATGCTTTTTTTACAAAAACAAAAAATGTGATTATAAAAAAAAAAAAAAATACAACTATTTTCAAAGTGTATGTGCAAATAATGAAACTATTTTCTATACGATGTACTATGTATGGGTGGACACATTCAGAACCGTTTCATTGTTAGTTATAATAGAACTGTCGTTTTGTCATTTGCTATTGACTGCCTGCCATTCGAGAATTGTGCTAAGTTCATGTTGTAGGCAGCGTCATGCTTATTTAGCCTTAACCTGCAATGTTCCTTATCTGTTAAGTAAACCTATCCATTGGGATGCAGGTGATCTCAATACTAAAGTGATAATGCAATGGCGGCACAGTAACTGCAGGAAGGAGAGGTTAACAGGAATCGAAGTGACTGTTTTTCTGATGCGTCTTGTACATACAATGCAGACTTCAACACCAATCAAGAAGATTATACTTGTATTTTATACCCAAGGTGTTTTACATGTTACATTTGAGTTATCGACAATGACAGGAGATGCGCTTGCAAATGTCATATGACTATGATACTTGGCTGTTCCACATTTTGGTACAGGAGCTGCAAGGGCTAAACCAAGCTTGGGTGGGTGTGGGGGGGGGGGGTATGTCGTATATGCTGTATCAACGATAATGCTCTATTCTTGTCGGGGACAAGAGACCAGCTGGGCATGTTTTATCTCTCTTCTGCAGATCTTTTCCCCTATTTTCAACTTTGTATATGTGCAAACCCTTAGAAACCCAACTTCTGTTGACAAATTAAAACATCTGCGATCGTAGAGAGGTAACCTTACCAAACTTAGTCCAAACATGTCGTGAACATGGGTATTTGGAGAATTTATTTTTATTTGCACTTGCAAGTTATTTTGAACAGAGATCTCAAGACATTTTCCATGATAAATGTTTATGTAGTGACATCATTTTTCACCCGTGTCAAACTGATTTTCCAAAAGCTGGCCATACATGGAAAGATGTCCCACAAACACCTATGATTGGTGGGACATCTTTTAGAACTGAGTACTTTCAATGCCACTGATGCCGGTAGCAAAGTGGGGGTCCAATTCTACTCTTTACTATGAAAAATTTAATTTTTTTTCCAAAAAGACCCAAGGTATCAATGAGATGGGCAAATTTATTTGCAAGTTGCATTCCACGGGCTGGCAAACCAACAGGGCAAATAAGGCACATCCATTTACTCATCTCTACCTTCCAACTTATGGCCAGTTGAGGAACTTCACACCTATTCTGGTACCGCTTGCTGCTAAGCCTTGTTTAACATACTCAAAAAGTACTGCGTAAGATTAAAATGTTATATTACAGTAATTCATAACACATAAACACCAGACATAGATGTTAATGTAATATATATGACACCAAAATTATGGTTGGACCTCACTACATTGTTATGATGGTCAAAAAACAAATACGACTGGGTTACATTGTCTCTCCTGCCCTAAGAACTACCACACCCTTAGTTATGGCACCATCTTCTGTAAAGTGCTTTGCCACCTAAATTTAGTACGCAACGGCCTATCAAACTCATAGAGCATATTCACAATCTGAAGGACTGCCTAATTAATAAAATATTATTACAAATATAGTTGTTTATATCCAAAAATGTATTAAAATATTATAACAATAACAATAATACTACAAATCACAATTTGCTTCACAAATCATAAAAAAAAGAATCATTGTCTATTGTAATTTTCTTGTAATGTCAAAGTCTAGGTCTACACAGGTAGAGTTGGATAGATGTAGCACCAGCAGCTAAATGTTTTTGGCAACATCCGATCCATACAATATTGTTGAGGTGGGGAGTCGAAGGAACAGGCTGCTGTTGTTTTAATTGTCCCAGACAGGACTGTCGAATTAAGTAGCCTCTTCTAACCATGAACCTAACCCTCCTATTGACTGTTGGAGCCATATTGAGGCAAGGACAACCCAATTGCTTACCACTCCAACACCACTCGTGTAAACCTAACCTTAGCAGGGAGACAATGTTAAGAGTAGTAGTTTATATAACAATAGATACAGAACTGGTATATTCTTGAATAGAACAATTCAACAGTAACCATGACCAATATTGACACCTACGCGGATACTTTCCCGAATATTTTTAATTTTCTTTTGCCTTATACGGATGGTGCTAAATGACATTTCAGAACTTAGATTCTTACCTCTCTTGATGACACATTGCAGAAAGCGGTGACAGAAGTTAGATTTAATACCTCACGGGTTTAACGAGTTTGATACAATTGTGTAAATTGCCCAATGTGACAAATGTTGATTTCTGCATTTCCTCAATAAAGTTCATGTTTTGCTTTGGTTTGAGGGATGAGAGATGGACTGCTCCTGGGATTTTAGCGCTTTTATTTTTCTGTCCCAATGTAAAATGTTTATTTCTGCAAGGCTTGTTCTTCCTGTTACTTGTATGTCATCTGAATACAAATGTTGAAGTTTAGAATTGCAGGAAACGTGTGCATGAAATTGACATGCAGGGAGTTACAGCATGAAATAAACTTTTCTTTTTTTAATTGAAACCTTTTACCTGACGTGTCTGTGTTGTAATTTATTTCTCTGATTTCTCAAGGGTCTGCTTAAATGTTGTTTCCATCTTTAAAAAATGACCATACAAAGATCATTACAATATACACTAGTATGTGGTTAATGCCATCATATATCTAAAGGGACACTGAATCTAATCTAAAGACTCTCATGTTCTTCACTTGGAGCACCCCTGCCTTCATAACTACTACTAGATCTCATATATCCCCAGTTAGGAGAGCCTTCGAATAGATTTACTTGTATACAGTATGTGTGAATGATATAAGCAGCTCTTTTTATGGGTTATATTATATAATAAACTTACAGAACCATCTAGGACAACCTATTCTGCAGTATTGATCTAGATGAGGGCAAAAACCACCTCTATGATGTGGCAGCCAATTTTCCTCATCTTCGGAAAAGAAAACTCCTTCCTGACTCCAAATCCGGCAACCAGAATAAATCTTTGGATCAACGACCCATGTGGACCATTTTAATCAATACAAAGTTCTCGGGCAGAGAGTTCCATTGTGTGACTGCTCTAACAGTAAAGAATTTTTTATTTTATATTGATGGTAATACCTTCTTTACTCTAGACATAGTGGATGCCCCTTCTGTACTGACCTTTCATATATTTGTACATAGTTGTTAGGTCACTTCTAAGCCATAGTTTTTCCAAACTGAATAACTTGGGAACTGCAGTCCACCCACTCCGGTAATCCCTTTGGTTTTCCACCTCCGAATCGGCACTGGTTTTGCTAAGCCGGTCTTGTACACTGGTGCATTAAACTGTACACAAAATGTTATATTCTCATCATGTGGGTCTATGCCCCTGTTGATGCATCCCATTATCTTATTTGCCTTGGCAGCAGCTGCCTGACGCTGGTTGCTACAGTTCAGTTTACTGTCCACTAATATCACCAAGTCCTTCTCCATCTCAGTTTTACTCAGTGTTCTCCCATTTAATATGGAGTGGATACAATATATTTTCTATTCTATTAAAGTCTGTGCAGAGTTTTTGAGCAAACCTAAGATTGTCCTTGGGTCCCCTTTTTAATTCTAGTTTCCACAATATTCATCATAGATTTGACACGATATATAGATAGATAGATAGATAGATAGATAGATAGATAGATAGATAGATAGATAGATAGATAGATAGATAGATAGATAGATAGATAGATAGATAGATAGTAGATCCAGGGAAGGAAATACTTGAAAGACCCCTTCAAATATAATTTAGGAACTTTTCAGTTAGGATTATTAGCCCATTTTTGAGCCAGGTAGGCACAACTTAAAGTGGTTATCCGGGACTTTTAAAAATCAGCAGCAGGGCAGGGGATGGTATAAAATAATAAAACAGCTGAAACTCACCCCCTGTAATGCCCCCCTCTCAAGGACAGAGGCCCTGTACTCCGCACATCGGTCACATGCTGCTGCAGCCTATTGCTAGCCTTCATGAACAGCATGTGGCCACTGCAGGAATTTCCGGTACCGGTGCGGCAAAAAATAGGGCCTCAGCACTGGAGCGGGAGGCACTTCAGAGGTGTCTGATATTATTACTTTTTTTTACCATACCCTGCCCTGCTGCTCATTTTTAAAAAAAGTCCAGATATGCCCTTTAACTCCTAAATGAATGATGAGCTTCCTCAGAACTTTATTGAACAGTTGCAGAATCTAGAAGACCTGCTATTGCTATATTGGGATCTGAACTTAAGGTGAGTGATACACAACTTCATTATGTACTGTCTGAACGGAAACTCAAAAAAGTGTTCGTAACACAAAAAATAAATGTCACATGGAATAGGCAGTAAGTATTCAGTTCTTCTATGAAATAAATAAAGGTTCAACCTTAAGGCAATGATTGGGATGTGCAGCCACTTTGTAATGTGAATGCCCAAGAAGATTCTGCCTCCCAGCATAGATCATGGGGCTTGCAGATTACGGCTGTGTTGGAGATAGAGGAGAGGATTTCCTAAACATGATGTCCGTATTGTGGTCTACTACAACTCCCTACTGATTGTTTCTGTAACTTCCATAGACTTTAAAGCAGATCTGTCAGCTGAATATGCTGCCCTGTGTAAGAGCAGCAAATCCCAGGGACCGGTCCATTTCTTATTAGCCAAAACAGCACCAAAAAATATTCTGTCATTTGGCTAATAAGAGTAATTAAAAAATACAGCATACTCATAGTTATGAGTCTGGTGTATTCAAGAGGGGTGCCCTCCTCCCGCCTCTCCCTGCCTCCCCCCACCCTCCGCATAGTGACTGACGGGCCAGCGAGCTGTCAATCACTGTTCAGAGGAGCGGGAGTAGGGGGGAGAGCTCTCCGTTCATGAATACAGCAGACTAGGGCATAGGGCAGCATATTCAGCTAACATCTGTTTTCATAGCAAAAGCAGCGCTCATGATCGGCCCGATCTTGTCTTCTCAAATTTTTTATTGCCCCTTTTGCTTGACACAATGGGGGTCATGAGTCTTTTGTTCCGCCCCCCCCCCCCCCAGGTGTAGAACTTATGCCATAAATGTCAAGGGTTTGGATAGCACTATAAAGAGGCTGTCTAATTGGGAATCCTCTTATCAAATCAAGCCATCCAAACTTCTGGGCAGTCCCATAAATGTGGTGTTCAATGGCTAAACTATCGAGCCACATTTAGCAAAAGTGTCTGACAGAAAAACTGTCCTTTTCCCTATAGCAACCAATCACAGTCAGAATTTATTTCTTATACTGCTATAAAAATATGAAAGCTGCACTGTGATTGGATGCTATGGGCAACAAGGCTAGTTTTTTCTGTCAGACAATTTTGATAAATGAGGCCCTATGTGTTTACTTAAAGGAACACTGCACAACCTTGATACATTGTGTTATGCTTAGTGCAGCGGCTGAGGGGGTGGTCCCTGAAGCAGGGACATGAACACCAAAAAGAGAAGTCATGCACCTCCCTCTCAGACCCTGCATTAGGAATAACATAGTGTATCAGTTTTACACTGTGGTGCTCCTAAACACATCTTATAAGGGGAGAAACAGACCATTGTGACATAATTACAATACAACATAGTTTATAAATGATAGCACGGACTATGATGACATCATCACTTTAGAATAAAGCCTAGGGATACAGAAAAACACTTTTGTGGCATCATCACAAGAAAACACACATGACGCGTATAAGAGGTTGGACATACCATATGCAGCTTTGCAGCTGCACAGAGGCCCTAAATAAGGCTTTGCAGCCTATAAATGCTGGCACAGGCTATTGTGACATCATCACTATAAAACCATTGTAACATTATCACAATGGATCACAGCTTATGAAATAAGGCATAGGCTATTGTGACAGAATCACAATATTACACAGCCTATGAATACAGTCAAACACTATTGTGACATCATCACTGTAAAATACAGCCTTGGAATACCGACATTCATGGTTGTGACATCATTGCAATAGTGCATAATCTTGGAATAAAGGTAACGACTATTGTGACGGAATAAAGACAAACACTATTGTGACATCATCACTGTAAAATACAGACTTGGAATACCGACATACGTGATTGTGACATCATTGCAAAAGTGCATAATCTTGGAATAATCTTGCAATGACTATTGTGACGGAATAAAGACAAACACTATTGTGACATCAAAACTGTAAAATACAGCCTTGGAATACCGACATTCATGATTGTGACATCATTGCAATAGTGCATAATCTTGGAATAAAGGTAACGACTATTGTGACGGAATAAAGACAAACACTATTGTGACATCATCAAAATATCTCACAGTTTATAAGTGAAGGCGTAGGCTATTATGACATCATATTCCATAAATGTCAATGGTCTGAATACCCCTATTAAGAGTCTGTCTCAATTGTGTGGAATCCATTCCCAAACTGATGGATAGTCACATAAATGTAGTGAAAATGATTTGTCTATTTAAAGGGCCACTTAGCAATGATACATTGTGTTATGCCTAGTGCAGCGCCCAAGGGGTCAGTACATGACCCAGAGATTCAAGGAAAACCAAATAGAGAAGTCATGCACCTCCTTTCCTGGTCCAGCACAAGGCATTACACAGTGTATTTGCTTTACACCAAGCGTTCCTTTAATATGGCAAAAATGATATTAGTATTGTATGATAATAATATGATGCTTGCTTCATTTGAACTGACTCCATGAGTAGGTACTGAATCTGATTTAAATAAAAAGAATGTTATTAATTTGTACTTCATATATGAGCAAATGGTCCGGACTAAGAAATTAACCAAACACACTGCTGATGAAGAGGATACACCATTACTGAAGCAATGAAGCCAGTGCCAAAGTGGAATTTTCTTTTTGGATTTTTGCAATTTACTGATTTTAACAACACACAACACTTCAAATCACCATCAAACAAAGGCAACATCAGAGTTCCTTATGCAGCGTTTACTTTGGTGAACCTTTATTGAAAGTATAAAGAACAATTTTCTCATACACTACAATTATCAGATTCACATAATATGGGTGGGTGCAATCCAACAATAGAGTATGGCGAACTTAAATGAAGGGATGGGGCGTGGAGGCAAAATTCATACTACGGCATGAATTGTCCCCTGCTTCTGAGTCTTCGGGTCTATGCACATGGCATTGGAACTGGACCCTGTACAGTACTGTACACATGGAGTCCCTATGGGTCTGAATTATGGACCTATATGCACTCCGTGTACTGCTATATGGTGCCTCCATAAGGTATAGTTTTCTCCCCTAGAAGCATTACTATCAGGGGAGCATATCTACATATGACAGGTGATGGAGAGTGCCATGAAAAACGTCTGTGTCTCCATATAAAATTTGCGGCACAAGTAATTACAGTGTAGTCCGATAGCATGGCATGGACACCATATTATGGGCCTGTACAACGGCTTGTTGGCTGGATCTGAAATTATCTTGACTCCACTTTTCTATTTTTGGATTCTGCTCGGACCCCACAGAAATAACAGTATTTCTCCCCAACCACCACCCAATATCTAAACGAAAGGATACAGACACTAAAAACTACTTTTTTGGTTGGGGGGTCAGCTACAACTTTTATTATCTTATAAGACTGCTGGCAACAATAAACATTACCCAAACTTGTCACCAGCCCATGTGATAATAAAACACAGACAGAATATTCTTTCTTTTGTTGGATGGGGTCGGTCACAGCTTTATTTTATATCTCAAATCTTCTAACAACTGTTATAATGTAAAAAAGTGGGTCTCGAAGCAGTATGCCGATTGCCGGACTCCCAGCGAGCAAGTCCGCCTTCGATCCCCCCTTTCTCTATTTTCTCTTCGCTGACCGCCGCTGCGACTTAAATAGAAGAACAAAGTAATTTACCGCATAAAATTACACATACATCCCAATAGTAAAACGAAAACAAAAGGAGAGGGAGGGTGGGACAAGTGACACCTCCAGGTCTCTGCAGGGAGGAGACAGAACCAGGAAATGGTACCTCCTTTTATTTATACCCAGGGGGAGGCAACTTAAATCCTATTGGTAAATTTCTATTCAGGCCAACCAATAAGGAAGGAAGTAGAGCTATCAGTGCAAAGGACATGGGCTGTTACCTCATAATAACTTTGTCATTAACCCTGTCCTTTCAGTCAGACGCCCTCTCACGAATTGCTACAGTGCACTTCAAACACCACTTATTTAAACACAGCAGATGCCACTGGCATCCTATGCCTTGAAACTCCCGGTTGCCGGTGGACCCTTACCCCTTGACCTTACCCATCGACAGCCATTAACAGGTTGGACCTCCCCCTCTTCAGCCCCTACAGTCAGACAGCACCGCATCTATAGAGCCTGGTGTCAACAATTAGTAATGAGAAAATGTTACCAAATTGTCCTTTATGCATTTCCCTAATTTTCGGTATAAAGTAGTGTAATGAATGGGGAATTTTCTAACTATGAGCTGCATTTGCTGCTTGTATTACAGTCCTGGACTCTTCTGCTGCTCTCTTTTCCAGACGGAGCTGTCTTTTCTCCCTTTATCGTGTTTTCATCTGAAGTTTATGCTTTCTCCATCTGTCTTACTAATCTGGTTTCTTAATGGTTATATTCATCAATTCATTTGCCTTTAACAAACTCCAAAGTGGGTTCTAATTAAGGTCTGTCTTTAAATGCATTAAAGCCCGTACGAGTCTGGAAGTCTTCAAAGGAGTAAAACTGTGATGTGGTTGTCTGTCTTCAGCGTGCTCGTCAATTCACCTCAATTGCTCTCTATTTTCAGCATTGAATTTATTTTTTATTGGCTTTTCATAAAGCTTTCGACGTCTAAGCAATCGTCAGAACCAGTGTCTGAGAAAAATGAAACTGGGCACTTACCCAAGATCCCAAGATGGTAGAGGTTCCCTAAAATTCTTAATAAATCTGTATTTTATATTGCTAGAACCCCTAAATGAGTTGCCTGACTTAATAAAGAGGGGCCCCAGGCCCCCCCCCCCAACTCAGGGTCCTCATCTAAAAGTAAAAGCGGAGAGAGTGGCCACATGCGGAGAACCCGGCACATCTGGGCATTACATGGACATCGCATTGATTTCAATGGGAACCTTGTAATGCTTCATTTCCTCTGGCTATCTGGGGGTCAGCTCCGGCAGGCACCTACCACTGTTCACACCACTTCACACCGACTTCACACCGACTTCAACCCACTACTTGCTTTTCGGGACCTCTGCCACAGGCCTAATGATCAGTGCCAACGTCAACAACAGCTTTCCAATAGCTCGATCTCCTCATCGGCTTTTTCTTGCAACACTCTCTTCTCTCTCTACAGCATAACGTTTGACGGGCTCACCATCATTTTATACTAGAAGCGCACCCCCTGCCTAACGAAACAGTATAGCCATGCACCTCTATAGTAGCCCTGCAAAGAGTGACAAACACAGCCAAATTTGTGTCTGGGCCGTATATCTCTGTGCCAACCAATTTAAAAGGACAGCAAGCCAACTGCCATTCACCTTACCCATTAACAAACAAAAGTTATAACGCAACATATCAATAGTAAAGTATACATAGTCATGCAATAACATGTACACAGGCCGGACTGGCCAAACAATATAAACACCATAATCCCAGTGGCTGGACTCGTAATAGTGCTCCCCAAAGTGCCCCCATTAGTAATAAAGCTTTTCCATAGTGCCTCAATTGTTAATAGTGCTCCAAACAGTAACTCAAAACAAAGTGTACCAAATCCCCCCCCCCCCCCCCGCCAAAAAAAAATACTCACCTAACTCACATTTTCAGCATTGAGGAGCAAGCCACAGGGTTCTTCCAGCCTATGTCCTAAACTGTTTGCGACCCGGCACAGGGTGTCGTGATGATGTCATTATGCCGCCCTGTGCAGTTCACCTGCATTTTCATGGACTACAGGTGGCCTATGACCTATAATAGTGAACAGCAGCGCAGGGATCTATAGGCTCCCATACACAGCTGAAGTATTCAACTGTATCTGCGTCCTGAGAGCACGGATACAGTGGAGTGTGGCGCTCGCTCAGAGATGCCCAGTGCTAGCGATGCCCCTGTCGCTGGGAGACCAAGTAGTGGGACACTCTAACAAAAAGGGATTGTCCAAAGTATATAGCGCCTATGCAGACCTATGCATCTTTACTATTACAAACTACAATCAAACCCTGTGTAGTCTAAACCTATACTCATGTATTTCTCTCTTCCACTCTTACGCTCTTCTATTACCTGTAGTATGGCAAAAAGAGGGAGCAGATGGAAGGGACTGCAGGATCTGTTGTGTCTATTGACTGTGATCATGAAAACACATAGGTCTGCATAGGGGTGGGATTCAAATTTTTAACAACAGGTTCTCTGTCTTACCAACAAAGACATACATTCCAGGGGGGGGGGGGGTTCACGGTGTATCGCGCCATAAAAATTGGTTCTAATTATCAAATAAAACAATTACAATAGTCCATATACACCAAATACTAGAGTGGACTCTAAATAAAGAAACTCCCTGTCCAGAATGTTTAACTGGATTGCCACACTGTGTATATAATTATATCAGCATACATTACATACATACAAACATACATACCTACTCACACTCATTATATTAAACTCACCCATTTCGTATAGACCTATATGTGCACATTCAGTATGTACCCTTAGCGTGCTCAGCACATTTTGTTAGGCTGTGCACTGTGAGAAGGGTGGAGGACAGTGCGACATGCGCAGTACGACGCAACAAATCTCCTAGATAATGCACAGATACGGTGCGAGAACCAAGCTCAGTACATAAATACAGCACTAGAATCAAGCTCAGTACATATATACAGCCCCAGAACCAAGCTCAGTACATAAATACAGCACCAGAACCAAGCTTAGTACATATATACAGCACCAAATACAGCACCAGAACAAAGCTCAGTACATATATACAGCACCAGAACAAAGCTCAGTACATAAATACAGCACCAGAACAAAGCTCAGTAAATATACACAGCACCAGAACCAAGCTCAGTACATATAAACAGCACTAGAACAAAGTTCAGTAGATATATACAGCACAAGCACCAAGCTCAGTACATATATACAGCACCAAAAACTAAGCTCAGTATATATATGCATACAGGAACCAAGCTCAGCACATATATACAGCTCAGTACATATATGTAATCTCAGTACATATATGTAATACTAGCATAAATACAGCTCAGTACAGAGATCATTTGCAAATTCAGTTTAACCCCTGCCATATAATTTTGTACGGTGTAAAACTACACCTCCCAATATTGCCTGAACAATAATACGGATATGCTGAGAGTTGCTGTTTCACAAAAAAGAATAATACACCCATCATTCCACTGCAGATCATACAGTGACTACAGAACTGATACAACGCAGTCGGAAGGAGAATTAACTTTTACATATAGTGGCTCAGAGGTGACGTCTTCTCAGATTCTAGTCATTCTTTTTCTCTTCTCCATTTAGTCCAGACATCCATGATAACTACTCCGGGCCACGACCCTTTTCTGCAGAGTTTGCCAGTCAGATGTCTTCGGCTCCTCACTTTTCCAACATTTCCGCACCTATAAACGAAGATATATGCCACACACTCTGCATTAGATTATAATAGCACCATACACTATACCCCTGAATATAATACAACCATACACTGTGGCCCTGAATATAATAGTACCATACACTGTGCCCCTGAATACAATTGTGTCAAACAATTTGAAGAAAGCACGACACACACACACACACACACACACGCACACACACACAGTGTGCCCTGTCGAAAGTGCCACTAACAATGTCCCCTGTAGATAGTACTACTCACAGTGCCCCCTGTAGTAAGTGCCACACTCAGAGCCCCCTGTAGATAGTGCCATTCACAATGCTTGCTGCAATGGCGGATTAAGTGTACCATGGGCCCTGGGCTGTTGACACAACTTGGGCCCCCTCCTTCCCCCTCACATGCAATTCAACCCCCCCAACCCGCTGACACTGTACCCGCACTGCCACTGACCTGACGGATACAGGTTTTAGCTCTAGCTACAGCTGCTCTGTATTCAGGATATAAAGCAGCTGTAAACTCAAAAAGTAAAAATAATTTTTAATAAGTATTTAGAAAGGGTGCACCAAACACCATACACTATTTTATTTAAAAGAAAACTCTTTGAAAAATTGACATAGCCTTTAACACATCAAATAAAAACAAATTGTAACACCTCTTTTTAAAGGGTAAGTAAATGTTCAACAAACTTCTCACATGTCATAGTGACATTTCAGAACTTTTGAAGGGTGGTGGTCCCGGTGCTGAGACCGGGTGGGGGACCAATCGCTAAAACTAAGAGGCAGAAGCACTCATGCGAGCGCTGAGCCACTTAGTTTCTGTTCGGCTTTTTCCGGAAAGCCAAAGTAGTGGTGTACGGCTCATTGACACAAACTGCTCGGCTTTCCTGAAACAGAAACCAAGCGGCTCAGCGCTCACACTAGTGCTTCTGCCGCCTAGTTTTAGTGATCGGTGGGAGTCTGCGAGCTTCCGTAACTTTCATGCAGTTTTATGGGACTTACGGAAACAACCTAGCTCAGCAAGCTATGCTGTTTTCGTAACTCCCGACCATGTAATCCGGATGTGGCCAGGATGCAGCGAGAGAAAAATCAGGTGGACATGTCATACATTTCCCTTATGGGGAATACTGAGAGCTGTATGGGGGGATTATATTGCAAGGGGAGGTAAGGTTGTCTCACTGACTGCTGGGGGCTCTATAGGGAGGTCTGAGTGTCGGATTCTGACATCTCTGTGGGGGGGGATAGCCCCCCTATAGAGCCCGCCACTCAGACCTCCCTATAGAGCCCAAAGAAGTTAGTCGCTCAGACCCCCCTATAGAGCCCCCAGCAGTCAGACAATTTGACTTCCCCTTGCAATATATTAGTAACTAGTGAGGGCTCTATGGGAAGCGTGGGATTATACTGAATGGGGGGGTCTAACCATCTAAGTGACTCCAGAGGACTCTATGAAGAAGGGAATAATCCCCCCATCCCCCATAGAGCCCTCAGTATTTATTATACACCAGGGGGGGTTGAGCGTGTAACTGACTGCTGAGTGTCTATGGAGGGAAATTATTATCCCCCATTGAGTCTTCTGCAGTGAGTTAGGTGGAAATCCCCCCTCCCTGCTGTATAATGAATACTAAGGGCTCTATGGGGGATGGGGGGGATTATTCCCCCCTTCATAAAGTCTTCTGCAGTGAGTTAGATGGAAATCCTCCCCTTGCTGTATAATTAATCCCCCCTTAGCGTCTGCCGATCGTTGCATGGGGCAGGAGGCGAATAGCAGACTAACCTTCTTCCTCACCGCTTGACCACCGTCCTTCTCTTCTGTTCCTCACTGGCGTTACATGCAGCGTCAAAGAAGGGCGTGTTCTACCACCTAGCAGATGCACGTCTGCTAGTCCTATCCAGCCCCTGCAATTACTATCCCTCCCCTCCTCCCCATCAGCACTGCGCTGGCAGCTCTATTTCGTTCCAGTCTGCCCCTCTTTTCCCTCCCTCCCTCCCTCTGTCCCTCCCTCTCTCTCTCTCAGCAGCGGCCATTAGCGGCGCTAGCACTGAGTCTCTTAAGTGATTTTTAAAATGATGTGCGGTTCGGGTGGCCATGGGCTCCCTGGGAGCCTTGGGCCCCGGGCAACCGCCCGAACCACCCATATGATAATCTGCCACTGGCTTGCTGTACATAGTGCCCTATATAGAGCCCTCCGCATAAAGTGCCACTCACAATGCCCAGTAGATAATGCCCCTCAGAGCCCCCTGTAGATTGTGCCTCTATAGGGCCCCCTGTAGATAGTGCCCCCCATAGGGTCTCCTGCAGATAGTGCCCCCAACACTGCCCACTGAAAAACAATTAATAATTACATGTTCACCTGTCCCCATTGCCGTGCCGTCCTCCAGCGACGCAGACATGGTCTCTTCTGGCCAGGCCTGATTCAGCAGAATGACACAGGCGCCAACGATGGCGCCATCGCACCGCCTGCATCATTGGTAAAGCGCCAAATGGCGGGGCAGCGAACTGATAATTCCCGTGCCTCGCCAACGCTAGACTGATCTATTGTAGCCGCATCCTAAGGATACAATTGACTGCAGGGGGACCAGTTCTGGGTCCCGCTCCCCCCTGATTCTCTGAACCGGCTGTAATTTTAACAACGGGTTTGGGAGAAACGGGGCCAACCGTGTCTGCATAGGATCTGTATTCAGAAAATGGTAGAAGACCTTATAACAAAACTATTAGCAAAGTTGCTTTATTTTTGTATTTTAGATGGATTGTGTAAAGGATCTGCCAGGCACAGCTTCGGGGTTAACGCCCATAGGTAATCAGTCGGCACCTGAGTCTATGTCTCTGAGACTGACTCCAGCTTCCACCACTCAGGCTGGCAGGCTTAGGCGTGGGAGAGACTATCGCAGCCTGGCCAGACTCAGCTAGCTCCCGCCCTCGGTCTATTTATACCTGCCTTTCCTGTTCCTCCTTTGCTTGTGATTCTTCTTGTGTGGTTTCCTGGCCCAGCTTCAGCTTCTGACTATTTGATCCTGCTCCATACTGACCCTGGCTTACTCACTACTCTCCTGCTCTGCGTTTGGTACCTCGTACACTCCTGGTTTGACTCGGCTCGTTCACCTCTCTTGTTGCTCACGGTGTTGCCGTGGGCAACTGCCCCATTTCCCTTAGCTTTGTGTACCCTTGTCTGTTTGTCTCGTGCAATTACTGAGTGTAGGGACCGCCGCCCAGTTGTACCCCGTCACCTAGGGCGGGTCGTTGCAAGTAGGCAGGGACAGAGTGGCGGGTAGATTAGGGCTCACTTGTCCGTTTCCCTACCCCTATCATTACATAATCACAAGCCCATTACCTAGTCTACCCTGGTCCCTGTCTCTACTATGGACCCCCTTGAGACCCTGGCCCAGCAAATGCAGGGTCTCTCCCTACAGGTCCAGGCCCTGGCTCAGAGGGTCAACCAGCCTGACGCTACCATGGTAGTGGCCCTCACCTTACCTCTTGAACCCCACCTCAAGTTGCCTGACCGGTTCTCAGGGGACCGGAGGACTTTTCTCTCCTTTCGGGAGAGTTGTAGGCTCTATTTTCGCTTAAAGCCTCACTCCTCAGGTTCTGAGAGCCAGCGGGTGGGTATAATTATGTCCCGGCTCCAGGAAGGGCCCCAAGAGTGGGCCTTCTCCTTGGCTCCTGACGCCCCTGAACTTTCCTCCGTTGCTCGTTTCTTTTCTGCTCTCGGACTCATTTATGACGAGACTGACAGGACTGTCTTTGCCAAGAGTCAGCTGGTGACCTTACGTCAGGGTAAGAGACCTGTTGAGGAGTATTGTTCTGACTTTAGGAAGTGGTGCATAGCTTCTCGGTGGAATGACCCTGCCTTAAGGTGCCAGTTTAGGTTGGGTGGTCTGTCGAACGCCCTGAAAGACCTGCTAGTTAGCTATCCTTCTTCTGACTCCCTAGACCAGGTTATAGCTTTAGCGGTATGACTTGACCGACGTCTCAGGGAACGACAACTTGAACGTTTTTGTTTTCCCCTCTGACTCCCCCATGATGCCTCCCGAGGTCCCATTGCTTCGCTCTTCCACGGAAGACTCGGAGATACCTATGCAACTCGGGGCCTCCGTGTCCCCCCGACAACGTAGAGAGTTCTGCAGGAAGAATGGTCTCTGCTTCTATTGTGGGGATGACAAGCATCAAGTGAACACCTGTCCTAGGCGTAAGAATAAGCAGCCGGAAAACTTCTGCGCCTAAGTGATCATCGGGGAGGTCACTTGGGCGCACAGGTATTTCCCGTAAATATGAAACGTAATAAAATCTTGCTTCCCTTTCAGGTCTCTTTTG
The DNA here is from genome assembly GCF_050947455.1 of Rhinoderma darwinii. NCBI lineage: Eukaryota > Metazoa > Chordata > Amphibia > Anura > Rhinodermatidae > Rhinoderma > Rhinoderma darwinii. Next base: position 88,309,345 of record NC_134696.1, read on the forward strand.
GTGGTAGGTCTGCTACCGGCAGTGCCTTCGTGGATTCAGGGTCTTCTACTAATATCATGTCTGTGGAATTTGCTATGTCTCTAGCTATGCCTTTGATTGATTTGCCTAAACCTGTCCCGGTAGTGGGTATCGACTCCACTCCTCTTGCTAATGGTTACTTTACACAGCATACCCCTGTTTTTGAACTCCTTGTTGGCTCCATGCATTTGGAGCAGTGCTCTGTACTGTTGATGCAGGGATTATCGTCCGATTTGGTTTTAGGCCTTCCCTGGTTGCAGTTGCATAATCCCACGTTTGACTGGAATACTGGGGAGCTTACCAAATGGGGTAATGAATGCTTGACGTCATGTTTTGCTGTTAATTCCATTTCTCCCCCTGAGGAGGTGAACACGCTACCTGAGTTTGTGCAGGACTTCGCTGATGTTTTCTCTAAGGATGCCTCCGAAGTGCTACCTCCTCATAGAGAATCCGATTGCGCTATCGAATTGGTACCAGGAGCTAAGCTCCCTAAGGGTAGGATATTTAATCTTTCTTGTCCCAAAGCGTGAAGCCATGAGAGAGTATATCCAGGAATGCCTGGCCAAGGGTTACATTCGCCCCTCTACTTCTCCGGTAGGTGCTGCCTTCTTCTTCGTAGGGAAGAAGGATGGTGGTCTTAGGCCATGCATTGACTACCGTAACTTGAATAAGGTCACTGTAAGGAACCAGTATCCCCTTCCTTTGATTCCTGATCTCTTTAATCAAGTTCAGGGGGCCCAATGGTTCTCTAAGTTTGATCTACGGGGGGCGTATAACCTTATCCGCATCAAAGAGGGGGATGAGTGGAAGACTGCGTTTAACACGCCCGAAGGTCATTTCGAATACCTCGTCATGCCCTTTGGGTTGTGTATTGCTCCTGCGGTCTTCCAGAATTTCATAAATGAAATTTTAAGGGATTACCTGGGGGTATTTCTTGTAGTGTACCTTGATGACATACTGGTGTTTTCCAAGGACTTGTCCTCCCACATTGAGCATGTCAGGAAGGTGCTCCAGGTCCTTCGGGAAAACAAACTGTTTGCGAAAACCGAAAAATGTGTGTTTGGGGTACAGGAGATACCATTTTTGGGTCAAATCCTCACTCCTCATGAATTCCGCATGGACCCCGCCAAGGTCCAGGCTGTGGCGGAATGGGTCCAACCTGCCTCCCTGAAGGCGTTACAGTGTTTCTTGGGGTTCGCTAATTATTACAGGAGATTTATTGCTAACTTCTCAGTCATCGCTAAGCCTCTTACGGACCTCACTCGCAAAGATGCTGATCTCCTCCACTGGCCTCCTGAGGCTGTCCAGGCTTTTGAGGTCCTTAAGAAGTGCTTTATCTCGGCCCCGGTGCTGGTTCAGCCCAACCAAATGGAGCCATTTATCGTGGAAGTTGACGCATCTGAGGTGGGAGTGGGGGCTGTCTTGTCCCAGGGTACCAGGTCCCTCACCCATCTCCGTCCCTGTGCCTACTTCTCCAGGAAGTTTTCGCCCACTGAGAGTAACTATGATATTGGAAACCGCGAACTCTTAGCCATTAAATGGGCATTTGAAGAGTGGCGCCACTTCCTGGAGGGGGCTAGGCACCAGGTAACGGTCCTTACCGACCACAAGAATCTGGTTTTCCTAGAATCTGCCCGGAGGCTAAACCCGAGACAAGCTCGATGGGCGCTATTTTGTACCAGATTCAACTTTTTGGTTACCTATAGGGCTGGGTCTAAAAATATTAAGGCCGATGCACTGTCGCGTAGCTTCATGGCCAGCCCCCCTTCGGAGGAAGATCCTGCTTGTATTCTGCCTCCTGGTATAATCATTTCTTCTATTGATTCTGATTTAGTCTCAGAAATTGCGGCTGATCAAGGTTCAGCTCCCGGGAACCTTCCTGAGGACAAGCTGTTTGTTCCCCTGCAATTCCGGCTAAGGGTACTTAGGGAAAATCATGACTCTGCACTATCTGGCCATCCAGGCATCCTGGGAACCAAACACCTCATTACCAGAAATTATTGGTGGCCTGGGTTGCCTAAAGACGTTAAGGCCTACGTCGCCGCTTGTGAGGTTTGTGCTAGGTCCAAGACTCCCAGGTCCCGACCAGCGGGCTTACTGCGTTCGTTGCCCATTCCCCAGAGACCTTGGACACATATCTCCATGGATTTTATCACCGATTTGCCTCCATCCCAAGGCAAGTCGGTGGTGTGGGTGGTGGTGGACCGCTTCAGTAAGATGTGCCACTTTGTGCCCCTCAAGAAACTACCCAACGCCAAAACGTTGTCTACCTTGTTTGTCAAACACATCCTGCGTCTCCATGGGGTCCCTGTCAATATTGTTTCGGACAGAGGGGTACAATTTGTTTCATTGTTTTGGAGAGCCTTCTGTAAAAAGTTGGAGATTGATCTGTCCTTCTCCTCTGCCTTCCATCCTGAAACTAATGGCCAAACCGAGAGGACTAATCAATCTCTAGAACAATATTTAAGGTGTTTTATCTCTGACTGTCAATTTGATTGGGTCTCATTCATTCCCCTCGCCGAATTTTCCCTTAATAACCGGGTCAGTAACTCATCAGGGGTCTCCCCCTTTTTCTGTAATTTTGGGTTTAATCCACGGTTCTCCTCCGTTTCAAGTGGTAGTTCCAACAATCCCGAGGTAGAGGTCATTCATCGGGAACTGTGCACAGTCTGGGCCCAGGTTCAGAAGAACCTAGAGGCGTCCCAGAGCGTACAAAAAACTCAGGCTGATAGAAGACGTTCTGCTAACCCCTTGTTTATGGTCGGGGATCTGGTGTGGTTATCGTCTAGGAACTTGCGCCTTAAGGTCCCGTCCAAGAAATTTGCTCCCCTGTTTATTGGGCCGTATAAGGTCATTGAAGTCCTTAATCCTGTCTCCTTCCGACTGGAGTTGCCCCCATCTTTTCGAATACACGACGTGTTTCATGCCTCCTTCCTTAAACGCTGCTCCCCGTCCTTGGCTCCCTCGAGGAGACCTCCTGTTCCCGTTCTCACCCCTGAGGGGGTGGAATTCAAGGTGGCCAAGATTGTGGACAGCAAGATGGTCCAAGGCTCCCTCCAGTACCTGGTCCATTGGAGAGGATACGGGCCTGAGGAGAGGACTTGGGTACCCGCCCGAGATGTTCACGCTGGGGTATTGGTCAGGAAGTTCCACTATTTGATCCTGCTCCATACTGACCCTGGCTTACTCACTACTCTCCTGCTCTGCGTTTGGTACCTCGTACACTCCTGGTTTGACTCGGCTCGTTCACCTCTCTTGTTGCTCACGGTGTTGTCGTGGGCAACTGCCCCATTTCCCTTAGCTTTGTGTACCCTTGTCTGTTTGTCTCGTGCACTTACTGAGCGTTGGGACCGCCGCCCAGTTGTACCCCGTCGCCTAGGGCGGGTCGTTGCAAGTAGGCAGGGACAGAGTGGCGGGTAGATTAGGGCTCACTTGTCCGTTTCCCTACCCCTATCATTACAGATTGGAGTAATAAACAACGGCTGCAAGTCTTTCATTAACAAAGTGACCCCCTGTGTGATCGGTTCATACATAATAAAGAAAGAAAAAATAGGGACAATTTTATAAAGACTGCAGCTGTCTCAGGAAATCAGGGACAGTTGAAAGAATTAGATAGTATTATTTAACTAGAACCATGAGACTCTGATTAAGAACTCTCATCTTTTTATCAGGCACAGCAGATCGATCCCCTTTTAAACACCTTTAAACTACGGAAACAACTTTATGCCTGATTCAGCTGTAGTGCATGCTATTATTACTGTCAGACCCAATGAACTTTGATGCAACCCTTTTACCACGTATATTGGATTTTTTTGCCCCTCTGGGACCATAATTACTTAGCTTGTATGTACTGTAATTTGCTGTGATGCTGAATTTTGTCCCACTTAATTTAACATGCAGTTATACTCACCTCAATGTATAACGCTATTTTAAAGTATATAATAACAGGATTAAAATGTGAGAGGACTGCTACTGCTTCTTGGGTCTATGTGGCCTGAGCAGCATGATGACCAAGCATTGCCAGGCTTATAATGAGGATCACAAGAATGAGAGCTCTGGTTTGAGTACAGGGAAGCCTCCAGTAGATGAAGAACTTGTTTTATGAACTCAACAAACTTGAGAAAAATTTTAGAAAAACAAAATCCCATTGCAGAGTCCTTGTCAAAGATCAACTTATTATTTGCACCATGGGAAATAAAAATCACTGAAATTACAAAATGTAACTGAAAAACTGGGGCGTAGTTACATCAACACGGGTGTAGTTATAGGAGGCTGACTGAGCAGGGTACAGATAGTGTATATTCTGTCAATGAGCTCCAGACTGACAAAAACCACCATGTATTCTGTTGACGGGTGTCACGATCTGAGGGTATGTGGACCCACTAGGCCGCTACGCCATAGCGGAGAGGCAGCTGACCAAGTCACAGTCTATGCAAAGTCTATACCCGTTCGTAGCACAAGGGTACCTGAGTGGCAAAGGCTCTGGCACGGATGTGGCTAGATGTGGCAGGTAGCGCCATATGTGGCGGATGGTACCAGGAGTGGCAGATGACAACAGACATGGTGTATACCTGCAGGCGTGGCAGATTGTGCCAGATGTGGCGGATGATACCAGGGATGACAGATGACACCAGCGGTGGCGTATAACCGCAGGCGGCACAACATGACTCCAGTACTAAAACGGCTCAGGAACAAAATACATCACTGGATAAAGGATACGGGAACACAAGGAGCAGGATAACACTAAGTCACCATTTGCAATACAAACATGGGAAAACTGCAACAACACTCAGGCAAGGAGTGAAAGGGCAGAGACCTTTTTATAGTTCAAGGTGATTATGGCTAATTAACTATATGTTGCATGTGCGCGCTCTGGCCCTTTAATGCCGGGCACGAGCACGCCCGTGCACACTACGGAAGACTGCAGAGCGGAGCAGAAGTCAGTGCTGCTATCTCCTAGGGAGGAGATGTTGGCCAGCACTCACAAGTCCATGGCTGCGGCCAGCAAGGGGTGAGTAGGAACGACGGTCCGTGGTGTCGACGCTACAGTATCCCCCTCTTATGCCCCCTCTTCTTAGAGCCAGAGTGAGAGAGAAATTTCTTTTTTTTTTGTAAATGTTTTTATTTGGTTTCAACAAATTTTAAGTATAACAAGAGGAGGGAGGGGGAGCAGAGAGGGAGGGAAGACACAAATCAGCATTGGTATTGTACATCTACTATCCAGTACATAATCGGACATCACATACAGCAAGACCATCAGATGAGGAAGATCCAAATATAAGCAGTATAATAGTTAATCAGAAACATACGTAGATGTTTTCAACATATACAATCTGGAGATGAGATTGTCAGGGTCACTTCCTTCTCCCTGTTATTTCACACCGAATAGCCACCTCTGTAAATTGGAAACTGAGGGCATGCGTGGAAGAGATATACCAGGCAGACAAGTTGGTAGACATCCTCCCTCAGTGAGACAGGAAGTACAACTAACTTTATTGAACAAAGAATTTACAAATCTCCTCCCTAGAGATGTGGGACGTGTTTAAGCCCTATTGGCTCTATTCAGCTGTGAGTTCATCTGTACACTCCTTTTGCATTCCAGGGGCGGTGTCTCCATAGGGGTGTTCCTGATGCAGGCTCCATCTTGTTACATTCAAGTTCTTTGTGGAATATACTGATATAAAGTAATAATGTGTTTGCAAGCAATATACAGGCTAATGATCCCTGACAAGATCTGTGAGTCATTAAGGTAGATATCGACAATGGGGGAGGGGGAGAGGGGCTTATCTTATAGAGGAAGATGTGCGAGTCACTTATGGGCAAGCAAAAGGCTCAATCATTAGAGTAGTATAGTTTAGGCAATTACACAACCGTTCAACAAACGGTAATTGGTGGAGCACCAGCTACTGACTGTTCCAGATAACATGTGGTATACTGAAAGCAGGTGTTAAGTTTCTGTTTTATCCTAAAAAGAGATGAATTTCATAATGAGGGTAGGACCATTAAAGTTCTCTTCTGGTTCCCAGGACCTCTCCTCAGGACCAAACCCTCTCCAGTCCAACAAAAAGAAAGTCCTTCCTCCTACCCTCTTGAAGTCCAGGATCTCCTTCACCTCAACCACATCAGATGAACCCCTGGGAGCAACTGCAGGACTAGGAGTTTTACTGTAGCAGTTCAGGACCACAGGTTTCAGGAAGGACACATGAAACGAGTTGGGGATTCTCAGGGTAGGAGGCAGCCGAAGCTTATAGGAGACAGGGTTTATCAGTTGTAGGATCTCAAAGGGTCTGAGGAAACTGGGAGCAAATTTGTATGAGGGCACCTTAAAACGAATGTTCCTTGAGGATAGCCAGACCTTAACTCCAGGAGGGAACTGAGGAGGAACTGTTCTTCTTTTATCGGCATGCTTTTTCATGCAGTCCACTGCCTGGAGGATCTTAGACTTAGTTTGCTGCCAGATATGAATAAAAGTCCCAAATGAGGAATTGGCTGCTGGTACTTGAGTCATGGCTGGCACAGGAAGAGGAACTCGAGGATGCTGGCTGTACACAATGTAGAAAGGAGACGAGGCAGTAGATTCAGTTGTGTGATCGTTGTACGAGAATTCCGCCCAAGGCAGAATGTGTACCCAATTGTTGTGTTGGGCGGAAACGAAATGACGAAGATAATTCTCCAAAATCTGATTGATCCTCTCGACTTGACCATTGGACTGCGGGTGATAGGTGGAAGAGAAGTCCAGTTTAACGTCTAGCAGGTTGCACAAGGCTCTCCAGAACTTGGATGTAAACTATACACCCCAGTCCGAGACAATATGCAGAGGAAGTCCATGTAGTCGGAAGATGTGCAGCATAAACACATAAACAGATTTGCCAGGCGAGGAGCAGACGGAAGACCAGTCAACGGAATAAAATGTGCCATTTTAGGGAAACGATCCACTACTACCCAGATCGTAGTACATCCAGCTGAGGGGGGAAGGTCAGTGATAAAGTCCATAGTGATATGCTGCAAAGTGGCATCAGGAACAGGCAGGGGAAGTAACAGGAAGTTCTAGGAAATTATCTAAGCCATCTACTGTAGCTACTGTGACCAGCTCCTGCGGTAGACTATTCCATATATTAACAGTTCTCACAGCAAAGAAGGCTTGTCGCCTCTGCAAATTGAACCTTTTTTTTCTCCAGATGGAGGGATTGCCCCCTTGTTTTTTAGGGGGTTTTACATTGAACAGGATTTCACCATATTTTTTTTTATGTGCCATTAATATATTTATAAAAGTTAATCATGTCCCCCAACTTAGTCGTCTCTTTTCAAGGCTAAATAGGTTTAATTATTTTAATCTTTCCTCATAACTTAGATTATCCATGCCCCTTATTAGCCTCGTTGCTCTTCTTTGAATTTTTTCCAACTCTAGGGCATCCTTTCTATGAACTAGAGCCCAGAACTGAACTGCATATTCTAGATGAGGCCTCACTAATGCTTTGTAGTCCGCAACATCTCCATTCATACTAGGCCACCAATAGTGAGGAGCTATCAAGTCTTGTGTCTTACGGACACCAGAGTGCCCAGATAGTTTAGAGTTGTGTCCCCAATGGAGTTCTCTTCCGGTCAGCAAGACGGACAAACGTTTTTCCAGGAGGAATGTCTCTAATTTGCATAGGGTTAGCGGCAATAATCCTAGAAGTATCTATGATGTAATGAGGAGTCTCCTAAGAGTCATTGGTTTCAAAGGAGTGAGACAAGGCATCAGCCTTCACAATTGAATCAAAAACTTAAATCGAGCGAAAAACAAAGACCATCGGGCTTGGCGTGTATTTATTCGTTGAGCCGACTGTAGGTACGTGAGGTTCTTGTGGTCAGTATAGATAATGATAGGATGGATAGCACCCTCCAGCAAGTGTCTCCACTCCTCTAAGGCCAACTTGACGGCCAGCAATTCCCAATCCCAGATGGAATAGTTGCGTTCTGCTTGAGAGAATAATTTTGAGAAGAAGTCACAAGCCACCATCTTGCCTTTAGAGTTCTTTTGGCATAGTAGTGCTCCCGCACCTATGGAAGAGGCGTCCAACTCCAGAAAGAACTGCTGAGAAGCATCAGGGTGATGGAGAACAGATGCTGAGGTGAAAGCGTCTTGAGATTAGTAAATGCTGATTCTGCCTCTGGAGACCAAACCTTGGAGTTCACTCCTTTCTTGGTGAGTGCCGAGATTAGGGCAGTCAGAGATGAGAAGTTCAGGATGAGGTGCCGATAGAAGTCTGCAAATCCCAGAAATAATTGTTTAGAATGAAGACCCTGTGGTCGTGGCCATTCTAAGATGGATCTCACCTTCTCTGGATCCATCTTGAGACCACGGTCAGATACGATGTAGCCCAGAAAGGGCAGAGTGTTCCTCTCGAACACACATTTCTCGAATTTAGCATATAGGCAATTTCCCCTTAATCGCAAAAGAACTTGGCGAACATGCTTCCGTTGTGTCATCAAATCAGGTGAGTATATCAGGATGTCGTCCAGATAGATCACCACACAGACATACAGCATGTCTCGGAAAATGTCATTTACAAACTCATGGAACACAGCTGGAGCGTTACATAGTCTAAGGGCATCACAAGGTATTCGTAATGGCCGTCTCGAGTGTTAAATGTAGTTTTCCACTCATCACCTTTGCGCATACGGATCAAGTATTAGGCTCCACGTAGATCCAGCTTTGTGAACACCTTAGCCCCACGTATTCTATCGAAAAGTTCTGAGATAAGCGGCAAGAGGTTCTTGTTCTTAACTGTAATTTGGTTCAGACCCCGGTAGTCAATACATGGACGAAGAGATCTGTCCTTCTTTTTCATGAAGAATAATCCGGCTCCGGCCGGAGAGGATGACTTCCGGATGAACGCTCTGTCAAGGTTCTTCTTAACATAGGCAGACATGGCTAGGGTCTCTGGCAGAGAGAGAGGATAAACTCGACCTCGAGGTGGTGAGTCATAAGGAAGTAATTCAACAGGGCAATCGTAGATGCGATGGGGCGGAAGAGTTTCTGCTTCCCTCTTACTGAAGACATCCGCAAAACTAGCATAAAGTGACAGTAGATTGGAGAGTGACTGAGGCAGTGGAGGCAAAACAGGATGAACCTGTGGCAGGCAACGGCTAAAGCATCTAGGTCCCCATTGGAGAACCTCTCCAGAACTCCAGTCGAGAACTGGAGCGTGTAGACGAAGCTAACAGAACAGGGTTGATTGCTTTAGGCAGAACGATGAAGGTCATCTGTTCCGAGTGGAGAATCCCGATTTTTAGTGTCAGTGGTTTGGTGACAGCCACAATAGGATCGGGCAATGGCAGTCCATATACAGAGGCAACAGCCAGGGGTCTCCCTAGAAGAACTGTGGGTAGATGTAGGCGATCCACAGCTGCTCCGAAATCCAGATAGGCAGAGGAGGAGTGTGATGTCTCTCCAGAGATGATGGTCACAGGAATAGATAATTTGGGAGAGGCTTTGACATTTGGCGTCGTCCCATCTAGAGTTGTCTCTCCAACCAAACCTAGGTGCTGGAATTTCCCGGCTTTTGTGGACATGGGCACACGAAATGGCCTTTAAGGCCACTATACAGACACAGATCTGAGGAGTGTCTGCGCTGTTTCTCCTGCTCAGGAAATTTTATTCTATCTACCTGCATAGGTTCCTCAGGTAGAGAAACAGGAGGAGGCAATAGTGGTCTCTGGAACAAGGGTGCCAGTCGGTGGAAACGTCTCTCTCTCCGAACCTCCTGAGCACGTTCCTGGATCCTCATGTCGACCCGGGTAGCCAACAGGATAAGGGCATCTAGGGTAGAAGGAAGATGGCGGGCTGCTAACTCATCCTTGATGTGCGAGGACAGTCCCTGCCAAAATGTCGCCACCAATGCCTCATTGTTCCAAGCCAACTCTGCTGCCAGTGTACGGAAGGAGATAGCATACTCTCCTACCGTGGACTCTCCTTGCTTGAGGGTTAGCAGAGTGGCCGCTGCAGAGGATGTCCGAAATGGCTCCTCGAACACAGTACGAATAGTCTCTAGGAATAACACCAGGTCCAAGAATTCAGGGCCATCTCGTTCCAAGATGGGGTTCGCCCATGCCTTACCAGCGAGAAGGGACATGATGAACGCTACCTTGGCCTCATCAGAGAGGAAGAGGTGAGGACGCAGTCTAAAATGGATGGTACATTGGTTGAGGAAACCTCTACGGCTCTAGGATCACCATCATAGCGAGGTGGTAGAGGCAGCGAAACTGTGGATCCGGGACAGACAGGAGGAGTAACAGGCAGTGGCGCGGCAGCAGCAACCTGAAGCGAAGCAAGGGGATGATCCAGTCAGGCGATGATGGAGTTTACTGCAACAAGGAGTTGATCCTGGTGTGCACGCAGGTTACGCATATCCGATTGCATTACCTGAACTGCAGTCTTAGGTTGGCCAGCGGGTTCGATGGCCTGAGCATACTGTCACGATCTGAGGGTATGTGGACCCACTAGGCTGCTCCGCCGTAGCGGAGAGGCAGCTGGCCAAGTCACAGTTTATGCAAAGTCTATAGAAGTTTGGAGCACGGATGGGGCTAGATGTGGCAGATTATGCCAGACGTGGCGGATGGTACTAAAAGTGGCAGATGACACCAGACGTGGTGTATACCAGCAGGCGCGGCAGGTTGTTCCGTATGTGGCGGATGATACCAGGGATGACAGATTACACGAGATGTGGTGTATACCAGCAGGCGTGGCAGGTTGCGCCAGACGTGGTGAATGATACCAGGAGTGGCAGAAGACAACAGACGTGGCGTATAACCGCAGGCGGCACAACACGACTCCAATACTAAACAGGCTGAGGAACAAAACACATTACAGGATAAAGGATACGGGTAGCAAGGAACGGGAACACCAGGAGCAGGATAACACTAAGGGACCATTTGCAATACAAACATGGGAAAACTTCAACAACACTCAGGCAAGGAGTGAAAAGGCAGAGCCCTTTTTATAGTTCAAGGCGATTATGGTTATTTAACCATATTTTGCATGTGCGCGTGATGAACCTTTAAGGCCAGGCACGAGCGCGTGCGCACACTACAGGAGACTGCAGAGCGGTGCGGAAGTGAGTGCTGGCGCCTCCTAGGGAGGAGATGCCGGCCAGCACTGCCGGCCGTCGAGGGGTGATGTTACAACGGGTCTGTCTGGCAGAGGAGTTAGACATACCAAACATGACCCTGCAGGTTATTATCAGAACAATCCCCAATGTTTAAAATGGGAAGGGTGTAGAAAAGGGGGGAAGCGGTCTGGCGGGTCATGTGCCTACTGGGGTGCCTTCAAGCCATTTTGCCATGGCCATGGTATTTAAATACAGGGCTAGGGCAGCGAACTGAATTTATGCCCCTGGAAAGGAAAGCCTATCTATGACTATGACATCATAAATACATGCCTACTCAATGAAATATGAACTGAGTGGTGGCGTTTCTGTAGCATCTGAAGGGTTATTACTTACATATCGCACTGGTGCCACTGCTCAAGGGGTCAACTTGACTTTTATAGAGGCCCAAAAATAAAAACTTTCATAGACATCAATAGAAAGTAACAAAACAGTTAAGTGTCAAAGGTTTAACTTGGATATCCTGGGCTCCAACGCAAATTCTATAACAAGCCCCTTCCCAATCATTGAATGGCATTTATAGTAATTTTGTCCTTTGGCCCAGAACTCTTTAGGCCTCCCCTAGGCATCAGATCCCAGATGCACCTCAAACTTTTGGGTCAGTTGGAGAGCCAAAATCCAATCACGACATCAATTCATTAGTATATTCAACTTTTTGACTCTGCTGGAGTTGTTTTTGAAGAAATGGCTTTTATTATTAAGGTTACAAAAATATTTTGATAATATATAGTTGCAAATGTAATAATAAATGACATCACTGGTGGCACAGAAAATGGTTAAATAATTTATCAAATCAGAATATGTGAAACTGAAGTCCCTGAATGACTCCACAGACAGCAGGAAGTCATATTATTCAGATCAAAGTGTATCCAAACTATGCATGCGAAAACATAAAGTGCATCCAAATCAAGAAGCAGTTTTATGGATGACATCACCAATGATCTCACATCTCAAAGAATAAGACATAGGATAACTAATTACATTAAATGGGTTCTAGAGTTTAACATAAACATAATATTGTATTATGAAATACTTAATAAACAAAGGACAACTGGGAATTTCAATTAAAAATCTCTTCATTTGCTCCCATCTGTTGCCCCCATTGTTTACACTGGTGAGCAGCTTTCTGTAGGCAGGGCAGCTAGACTGACAGCACTGCTCTGAAAATATAGTTTATGCATCTATTTTTGATTTGTTTGATTTTTGTAATGCTAATGCTCTACCTAGTGATCTCTTTAGGCTATGTTCACACATCGCGATTTGTTGAAGATTTTGATGAGCATTATTGAGCCAAAGCCAGAAGTGGTTTCAAAATGAATAAGACATATAAAGGACGAACTTATACTTTTCCTTCCTCCTTGATCCACTTTAGGCTTTGGCTCAAAAATCTGCATCAACATCTTCGTTAAAATGAAGAACATAGCCTTAAACAGCACAACTTACACACAACAGCAGCAGAAGGGAATTAAGCACATATAGCATAAAGCAATCTATACACTGTCCTCTCTGTCAAGGACATCCATCAACGCCTTCTCTGTATACCAGACAAAAACATTGTTAATGGAGTGAAAACACGATGCGGACCTGGAGCACAATGGGGCACATTTATCAAATAAAATGCACTAAAGAAATGTGACGTAATCAGAAAATTCCAAAAGTACAAGATATATATTAAAGGGCATATCTAGGCGAAACTTTCCTGCCTTTTTGTTTTGTGTTTTAAGGTATATGCTGTCCGAGGACTGAGACCCCCACCAATCGCTAAAACGAAGCGGCAGAAGCGCTCGTGTGAGCCCTGAGCTGCTTCGTATCTGTTTGGCTTTTTCCGGAAAGACGATGTAGCGGTGTATGGGTCCATAGACTTTCTATTAAAGTCCGTACACTGCTACATCGATTTCTGCGAAAAGCCAAATAGAAACGAAGCGACTGAACGCTCACACGAGTGTTTCTGCTGCTTTGGTTTAGTGATTGGTGTGGGTCTCAGTGCTCGGACCCCCACCAATCAAAACTTCTGACAAGCGATTTACGCCTGTTCTTTTATGGAAAAAAGTAGAACATTTTTGGCAAACGCCTGTTTTGCGCAAACTATATGAAACTTTTTTAAATTTACAGATTTAGCTACAATTTTCTCCAGAAATTGGATTAAGTTGTAGCGGAAATCTGTTGGCGTTGATAGTTTGTAGTGCACGGACAACCCAAGAAGCGCCAAATGTATTAAGATGCGTGGGCCACTTAATAAATTTAGTGCATCTTACTACAGCGGGCTTCTATTTAAAGCCGGGTTCCCACCTATCGTAAACGCTGTGGAATTTCCGCAACGGAATTCTGTGCAAAAAATTGGCAGCATTTGCAATAGCAGCAAAGTGGATGAGATTTCAACAAGTCTCATCCACACGCTGCAGAAAAAATGTGCTCCGAAAACAGACATAAATTGACCTGAAATATGTCTTTTTAAATCCGCAGCAAGTCAATGTATAATGCGGAACAGCAGCACTTCTGTTGCAGGTTTTCTCCATTGAATTCAATGGGGAGGTAAAACCAGCAACAAACAGCTGCGATTCCGCTGCAGAAATTGCAAATCTGAAAATATCAACTTTTTTTTTTGTTAAAAATGTATAAACGAGTCTATACTTACCCCCCTGGCGTTGACATATTGAAGGATCTTTTCCTATTCAGTTGTTCTCTGTGACGTTTCATCCCATGTGACGGCTGCAGCCAATCACAGGCTGCAGCAGTCACAGCAGTCTCGGCGGGTCACCACAGGAGGCCGGACTGCCCAGAGACCAGAGGGACGCGTCGCTTTGACAACGCCCAGGGTTAAGTATTGTTTTTTTTTTTCAAATTCCTTTTCCCGCAGCGGAAATTTCGCCCGAAAATATGCACAACAATTTGATGCGGTTTCTCGGCTGGAATTCCCTGAAGGTTCTAGGTCAGATACCCTATGTACTTTTACACAGCATATCCGACCGGTGAGACTAACGTAGAAAAGTAAATCCCCCACCCCCTCATGCATTCTGTTGATGGGTCTGCCTGGCAAATGAGAAGTTAAAAATGCCAAGCATGGCCCTGCGGGTTATCAGAACAGCCCCGAATGACTAACAGGCATTGGCGCAGTTAAGGGGGGGTTATGGCAGGGCATGTGCCCAGGATGCTGGGTGCTAGATGCGCCAACAAGTAACTTTGGCCTGGCCGGGGGATTGAGATACAGAGCGAGGACAATAAACCAAATCTTTGCCCCAGGAGAAAGAAAGCCCGGTTACAACTCTACTAAAAGGTGTGTCGTCCAATAACATTTTATTTAGGAACTGCTATTTTTGTAGAGCCCCCTAAACATTATACTAATGGCAAAAATCATATTTTTATCTAGGATGAAAAATACGCTCTAGGTGTAATATTAATATAAAAGTACTCTAAGAATATTTGCTGCCTCTTCAAAATGAAAAGCTTAAACATTTACATGTAAATTTTTTCCTGCCGTGTATGGTCCTGTAGAGCAAGTGTTACTCTGCGGCAGTCTTGTGCAGAACAATCCGCCAGTCCTGCTGATTCAGTAACATGAAAGGCTTTTCTTAGCACGAGGACACCTGAACACGCAGTGATGTCATAAAATGGCTGACTCGTTTTCACTAGGTCTTCCCTCTGAATTATGGATGTCCTGCCAAGCAAACCTCTCCGCTGTAATGATCCCGGAGTGACTCACCACTTAACAAATGGCTATTCCCAGAGCATTTGTTACACAAATCTTACCATAATCCCAGACATGGAAAGCAGAAGTCAGGAGATAAACCATAGACCCATAACATATTCTCTTTTTCCACTCTCTTTTTTGTGACACCATGTAAATTATCCTGTGTCAGTATGTAGTGAAGCTCCACCTGTGAATAACATTGGCCATATCATCAGTACAAGTATCCGCCATCTTTGTAATGTATCTTTATCATAGCTCTTACTGTTTTTCTTATTTCTCAGTGTAGAAAAAGATTGGTTGCTGCCTGGAAACTGTCAACAAGTAGGCTAGCTGCTGCTAATTTCATTATAATGATGTCTTGTTTACCTGAAAAGGGTTTTACCACAATCATTATTTATCACCTAGCCACAGGGTATATGATAAGTATCTGATCAATGGGGGTCCGATCGCTGGTAGTGCGCATACTAGGCCACCGCTCCATTCGCTTCTACGGGGCTGCCGAGGATAGTGCTCGTGGCACCATAGAAATAAATAGAGCGGTGGTCGAGCATGCGCACTACCGCTCTATTCCTATGGTACTCCCAGGAATGGCAAGGTAAGCCCGTTCTCGTGTTTGGTGGGGGTCCCAGCAGTCGGAGCCCAGTGATCAGATATTTATCACCGATCCTGTGAATATGTGATTAATAATGATTATGGGAAAACAACTTTAAGACACTCTGTAGTTCAACTCATTGAAGGGTTTGGGGCATATGGATATCATAGAGGCAGTTTCTTGGTAACAAGCAATTACTCACGCTCTCGTGGATTCAAGTGAGACAGCCCCTTTAAGGGGCTAATCTGGGTGCACACATTGATGGCCTATCCATAGCGCAGACCATTAATATGTGATTGGTTGGGGTCCAACCCCTGGGACCCCCAACAATCTGTGGAAGGAAGTGACCATGGTGCTCCAGTGAACACTCAAATGTAGCTGTAGTACCAGGCACAGTGGCATGTATGGACATGCCACTGTGCCTGGTATCACAATGACGGAGCCGGGGTCCTCCAGCCACTTAGATCAGCGATCGGTGGGGGTCACGAGAGTATCTGTGTCACGATGCGAGGTGTGGACCCACTGGGCCGTACCGCGTATCGGGATGGCAGCTGGCCAAACAGGTATAGTACAGAGTCTATAGTCCAGAAAGGGTACCTGTGGCAACTCTGACAGTAGCAAGGCAGGCTCGGCTGGGACCAGGCAGCAGGTAGACGTCAGCTTCAACACGGCACTTGACCAGGACAGCACGGGATATAGGATACAGGATACAGGAAACATTTGGGAAATGGAAGATACTAGGAGACCATTTGCAAGACAAACTTTGGGTAACGAACAACGCTCAGGAAAAGAACAAGAGGGCAGAGCCCTTTTTATAGTCCAGTTGCATTCTGGGCTTGATTGCAGACTTCCTGCAATTATGCGCGCACTAGCCCTTTAGGGCGCACCCTCACGAGACAGTCTCGATACCAGGAAGTGAGTGCCGGGGCCTCACAGGAGGACGACGCTGCAGGGAACTCACATGTCCATGGCCGATGCCATCGAGGGGTAAATCAGAACGACGGGCTGCGGCCATAGACGTTACAGTATCCCCCTCTTACGCCCCCCTCTTCTTGGGACCAGAGCGGGAGAGAAACTTCCTCACGAGGACAGGGGCATCAATGTTCTTCTCTGGCTCCCATGACCTCTCTTCTGGACTGAATCCCTTCCAATCCACCAAATAAAACGTCCTTCCTCCTACCTTCTTGGTGGCCAGAATCTCCCTTACATCGAAAGTCCCTGACAATCCTTCAGGGACCACTGCGATACTGGGAGTCCTGGAGTAGCAGTTCAGGACCACAGGCTTCAGCAAGGAGACATGGAAGGAGATAGGGATCTTGAGGGTAGGAGGCAGCCGCAGCTTGTAAGACACCGGGTTAATCTGTAGCAGGATCTCGAATGGTCCGAGTAACCTAGGAGCAAATTTGCAGGACGGCACCCTCAGCCGGATATTCTTTGAAGACAACCATACCTTAGTATCTGGAAGAAACTGAGGAGGATCCCGTCTTCTAGTATCTGCCTTTCTCTTCATGTGGTCCACCGCCAGCAGGATAGAAGAAAGGGTCTGTTGCCATATCTGCAGAAAGTCCCTGAAGGTAGAGTCAGCAGCAGGTACCTGGGACATAGTAGAGTTAGGAAGAGGTATTCGAGGGTGTTGGCCATAGACGATGAAGAATGGACTGGAGGTGGTGGACTCACTAGTGTGGTTATTATAGGTTATTATAGGAGAACTCTGCCCATGGGAGCAGCTGCACCCAGTCATCATGCCGTCTGGAAACAAAGTGACGCAGATAGTTCTCCATAATCTGGTTAACCCTCTCGACTTGCCCATTGGAATTGGATTGGGGATGATAGGCCAAAGAGAAGTCCAACTTTACACCAAGGAGACCGCAGAGTGCTCTCCAAAACTTCGAGGAGAACTGGACCCCGCGATCCGAGACAATATGCAGAGGCAAGCCGTGCAGATGGAAGATGTGTTGAATGAAGAGGTCGGCCAATCGCGCAGCAGAAGGCAGGCCAGTCAAGGGAACAAAATTAGCCATTTTAGAAAATCGATCCAACACCACCCAGATCACACTGCAACCCGCAGAGAGAGCGAGATCCGTGACAAAGTCCATTGCGACATGCTGCCAGGGAGCAACGGGCACAGGCAGTGGCTGGAGCAGACCAGCCGATATGGAGTGGGCAACTTTATTTGCTGTGCATACCGTACATGAGGAGACAAAGTCCATGACTTCTTTGGGCAGCGTGGGCCACCAGAACTGACGGACGATTAGATCTTGGGTCTTACAAGCACCCGCGTGACCTGCCAGCTTGGAACTGTGACCCCAGCGGAGGATTCTTACTCTGTCTGCCAGACGTACAAAAGTCCTTCCCGGAGGAATGTCTCTAACTTGCAGAGGGTTCACAGAGAAGATGCAGGAAGGATGAATAATATTCTGTGGGGACTCCACAGTGTCCTCTGTTTCAAATAACCTAGACAAGGCATCGGCCCTCACATTCTTGTCGACAGGTCGCTAGTGGAGTTCGAACCGGAACCGAGCAAAGAACAATTACCACCTGGCTTGA
This sequence comes from Rhinoderma darwinii, assembly GCF_050947455.1. NCBI lineage: Eukaryota > Metazoa > Chordata > Amphibia > Anura > Rhinodermatidae > Rhinoderma > Rhinoderma darwinii. The sequence continues at coordinate 88,327,340 of NC_134696.1, forward strand.
CGAGGATTCAACCACTGAGCCATCTGTAGATAGGTCAGGTTCTTGTGATCTGTGAAGTCCAGGATAGGATGGGCTGTGCCTTCCAGTAGGTGTCTCCACTCCTGCAGAGCCAGCTTGATGGCCACTAACTCCCAATCCCCAATCGAGTAGTTGCGCTCTGCGGAAGAAAACAGCTTAAAATAGTAGCCACATACCAGTCTTGCCTTTTGAACCTTTCTGGAACAACAGTGCACCAGCACCAACAGAGGAAGCATCCACCTCTAAAGAAAACTGTAGGGACACATCAGGGTGGTGAAGAATAGAGGCTGACGTGAAGGCTTTTTTCAAGGTCTCAAATGCGGCTTCAGCCTCCGGAGTCCACACTTTGGCATTCATACCCTTTTTTGTGAGGGTAGAGATGGGAGCTGTCAAAGACGAGAAGTTGGGAATGAACAACCGGTAGAAGTTGGCGAATCCCAGGAAGTGTTGTATGGCCCTTAAGCCATGGGGGCGTGGCCATTCCAGGACAGCCTTTACCTTCTCAGGGTCCATCTTGAGACCCTGATCGGAGATGATATAGCCCAGGAAGGGAAGAGACTTTTTATCAAACACGTACTTCTCCAGCTTGGCATAAAGATAATTCTCCCTTAGACGAAGCAACACCTGGCGGACATGACTCTGATGAGTTACTGGATCTGGGGAAAAAATCTAAATGTCATCGAGATACACCACAACACAGACATAGAGGAGATCACAAAAAATGTAATTGACAAATTCCTGAAACACCGCGGGGGCGATACATAAGCCGAAGGGCATAACTAGGTATTCATAGTGCCCATCAGGTGTATTAAATGCAGTCTTCCACTCATCACCTTGACAAATACGGATCAGATTGTAGGCCCCCCGCAGGTCGAGTTTAGAAAAAATAATGTGCCCCTGTATGTGATCAAACAGTTCCGAAATCAAAGGCAATGGGTACCTGTTCTTCACCGTGATCTGGTTGATGCCTCTACCGCGAGGAGGGGACGAATCAGGAACCAAGTCGATCGGACAATCATATGCTCGATGTGGCGGCAAGGTCTCTGCTTCCTTCTTATCAAAGACATCAGAGAACATAGAGTAACAAGAAGGCAACCCTGTCAAAGACTGATGCGGAGAAGACTGTGGTGGATGACCCAGACAGCGGTCGAGACACTTGGGACCCCACTGGAGAACCTCTCCAGAGTTACAATCCAGGACTGGGGTGTGCAAATGGTACCATGGCAAACCCAGCAGCACATGGTTGACAGCCTTGGGCAGGACAAACAGGGCGATGAGCTCAGAGTGACGAGCTCGCACTTGAAGTCTCAATGGCTTGGTAACAGACAAAACTGGGTCAGGCAACGATCAACGGCCTTTCCAGCAGGACAGTGGGCAACTGAAGAAGATCCACAAGGTTTTGGCAGATGAAATTGGCTGCAGAGCCACAGTCCAGGTAGGCAGAGACTGGATGGGGCCTCTCGCCAGCAATGATGGTCGCGGGAATGAACGGTTTAGAGGAGAGTTCTCGATTAAGTGCAGTAGCGCCCAGGGTTGTCTCTCCAACCAAACCTAAGCGTTGGGGTTTTTTGTCTTCTGAGGACACAGACGCACGACATAGCCAGCGAGGCCGCAATATAAACAAAGTCCAGAGGTACGCCTGTGCAGTTTCTCTTGAACGGACAATTTTAGCCGATCCACCTGCATTGGAACCTCGGGCAAAGCTGTAGGAGATGGCAAGAGGGGTTGCTGGAAGTTGGGCACTCGTCTAGGAAGCCGTCTCTCTTGTCGAACCTCTTGAGATCTTTCTTTGAGCCTTATGTCCACTCGAGTGGCAAGTAGAATCAGGTCATCCAAGGCAGGTGGTAGATCTCGAGCAGCAAGTTGGTCCTTGATCTCGGGCGATAGGCCATGCCAGAAGGATGCTACCAAGGCCTCATTGTTCCAGGACAGCTCTCCTGCCAGGGTCCGGAACTGGATGGTGTATTCGCCCACGGAGGTGTCCCCCTGGCGAAGGTTAAAGATAGCAGTGGCTGCCGACGAGACTCGTCCTGGCTCCTCAAAAACAGTATGGAAAAACCGCACGAACCCCTGGAAGTCTTGGATCTCGAGTCCCTGATGTTCCCAGATTGGGTTCGCCCATGCCAGGGCCTTGCCGGCAAGTAGAGACACGATGAAGGCGATCTTGGCTCCATCAGACGGAAATGCTGGGGCATGCAGGGTAAAATGGATATGGCATTGGTTCAGAAACCCTCTGCACGTACTTGCGTCTCCATGGAACCGAGAAGGTAATGGCAGCGAGAACCGAGGATCCGAACCGGAACTGCCAGGAGGTGTAGCAGGAGGGTCAAACGAAGGAGCTTGCATAGGAGCCGGAAAGGGAAGCAGCCAGCGTCCCTAGCTGCTGTGCAATGGAGTCCACTGTCACATGAAGTTGATCCTGTCTTGCTCGGAGATCCTGCAGGTCTGCCTGCATGGCTTGGGAGTGTGACATGCCCTTGAATTGACCAGCGGGGTCCATGGACTGAGCGTACTGTCACGATGCGGGGTGTGGACCCACTGGGCCGTACCGCGTAGTGGGATGGCAGCTGGCCAAACAGGTATAGTACAGAGTCTATAGTCCAGAAAGGGTACCTGTGGCAACTCGGACAGTAGCAAGGCAGGCTCGGCTGGGACCAGGCAGCAGGTAGATCTCAGGCGTGGAGTAGCAGAACATGACAACAGCTTCAGCACGGCACTTGACCAGGACAGCACGGGATACAGGATACAGGAAACACTTGGGAACTGGAAGACACTAGGAGACCATTTGCAAGACAAACTTTGGGTAACGAACAATGCTCAGGCAAAGAACAAGACTGCAAAACCCTTTTTATAGTCCAGTAGGATTCTGGGCTTGATTGCAGACTTCCTGCAATTATGCACGCACCGGCCCTTTAAGACCGTGCGGGCGCGTGCACCCTCTGGAGACAGTCTCGATACCAGGAAGTGAGTGCCGGCGCATCACAGGAGGACGACGCTGCAGGGAACTCACATGTACATGGCCGCGGCCATCGAGGGGTAAGTCAGAACAACGGGCTGCAGCCATAGACGTTACAACCTGTTTAATGTTGTAGAAAAAAAGTATTATGCACACCGGATAACAGTAATTTTCAAAATAGATAATTTATTGCAGCCAGTATCAGTACGACGTTTCGGTCATTACCATGACCTTCCTCAGTCACTGTATTGTGCTGGATCCTGCGGAATGGTGCAATAGTTAGGCAGCTGACTGCTAGAGCAGGCGTTCTCTAGCGGTCAGCCGTCTAACTCTTGTGCCATTTTGCAGGATCCAGCACAATACAGTTAAACACTGTATTTACCGATACAAATAATTTGTGCTCCCACAAAACATGAGGAAATTGTAAATTCACTGAAGTGATATGAGTAAAATATATATAACTTTATTTTGTAACTCTCTAAAAACAGGGGTACAATCACTACTGTGAAAAGCCCCACCGTGTGTGTTAAAAACGTATTAAACAAAATACTCCAGGTCCTGATTCAATTGTAAACCCTATATACCTGGATGTACCACAAAGATACAAAAATTGGAATCAGCGTTTGAACATTGGTGTGACAGTGGTTTAAAACCTTCAAACACACTGGAGCCCGCGATTACCGCAACAAAAACTCCTAATGCTCAGGTACACAACAATGCCACTGTCTCCTACGCTCTAATTCCTCACTTGAAACCAACCCTACGCGTTTCAATATACTTATCGTCAGGGGTCTGTAGCTTGATAAGTCTGGCCAAGATGCCAGTGATATTACTTCAGCAGCAGATATTCTGCTGTACACCACGGAAGCATGCTCGCATAGATAACAGCGGCATGCTTCACTACGGGACTCTGAGTTACTATGAACACATAACTCCTCCCCCCGGCCTCGGCGGCGCACTCCATACCAGCCAATCACACTCACCCACCAGATTCGTGATGCCTGACCATGTGACCTGTGTCACACCGACAGCATCAAACGAACGCGCAGGCGCAGTGGAGGCTGCAGGAACACCTCATTGCCGCTCAGGAGCTCATTTTAATCGAGGATGGAGTTTTAGCAATAATGGGTTTGGGTATATATAGCGGGTCAGCTCAGGACCACAATCGGACTACCATTGATAAAACACCATCCCTCTAGATACATATTGCATGAAAGATTGATACAATGTCCACCACACTTGAAACCTTAAATCATTTACTGAAACCAAAACACTAGGTCTATTAGCTTAGATGGCATAATGCAAGGCGCAATACAAGAACTTGGCACAACGGCCGTATATCTGCCTGAAAAATCCTCATGATATGCAACCGATGGGGATGCATATTCAAATAAAACAGGCATAATTTGTCTGCTCGTTTAACCCCTTTGGCTGTACACACTCCAATCTGTAGATCCATTGAGCTTCCTTGCGCAGAATGAGGTTGTCCCAGTCCCCTCCCCGCTTAGGAGGACGTATTAGTTCGATTGCCTGAAATTTAAGACATTCTGCTCTGCCCTGATGTTTAGCATGTACATGTTTAGATATAGAGGTGTCTCTCAAATTGACAACATCACCAACATGTTCTCTAATTCGGCGCCGAAACTGCCGCACCGTTTTGCCCACATAATTCAAAGGGCATGGACATGTAATTAGGTAAACCACTCCTGCTGTCTTACAGTTCACAAAGTCTCGGATATCATATTCCACCTTCGTGGTAACACTTTTGAATTTTTTCCCCCCTTGGATAAAATCACAGGCTTTGCAACTGCCACATCTATGTGTGCCCGGTACCTGCCTATCCAACCAAGTTCCTTTACGTGTGATGGGATCAAAACAACTCTGCATCACCCTGTCCCTAATATTTTTGCCTCTACGGAACGTTACTGAAGGCCACTGTGTAATATGATCCACCAAGTCTGCATCAGCACTTAAGATACGCCAGTATCTTTTCAAAATTTTCATGATTTCAGTTTGTTTAGAATCATAAGTGCCTATAAGTCTCGTGACTCTTTCTTCTTTTCGCGGTCTAGGGACAAGAAGACTCTGCCTATCTGCATCCCTTGCTCCTTCATAGGCCTTTCTGATTACCCCCTTGGGGAAACCCCTATCCTTTAGTCTATTCGTGAGGTCCTGCGCCTGTATCTCAAAATCCTCCATCGTGCTACAGTTCCGGCGTACTCTCATAAACTGGCCTCTAGGGATCCCTCGTTTAAGGGGGTAAGGGTGGCAACTGTTCCATTGAAGGAAACTGTTGGTAGCTGTTTCCTTACGATGTACTTTGGTACGTATTGTGCCTTCATTGGTTTTAATAATCTTAAGGTCTAAAAAGGATAATTCTTTATCGCTGATTTCACAAGTAAACCTTAGCCCTAGATCATTTACATTAAGGGCTGCCACAAAAGTGTTAAATTCCTCCTCTGTTGAATTCCAAAACAGCAACACGTCATCAATATATCTGATCCAGATTCCTATTGATGAGGTCCATTTGGCAAACCTGTCCCCAAATACTACTGTCTCTTCCCACCAGCCAAGAAATAAATTTGCATAAGTGGGAGCAGTCGGACTCCCCATTGCTGTACCACGTTGTTGATGAAAAATGCGGTCTTCAAAGATAAATACATTTCTCTCCAACACAAAATGTAGTAATTGTAAGACAAGCTGGTTATGAGCCCCAATTTGAGTCCCTCTTGATTTTAAGAAATACTCCACTGCTTCACAACCAAGTCTATGTGGGATGGAAGAATACAAAGCCTCTACGTCCAGGCTGGCCAAAAATGTATTGTGTTCCAATGTGATCCCCTTAATTTGTTTCAAAACATCCATAGAATCACGTAGATATGATGTAAGGCCCAATACAAATGGACGCAACACTTGGTCGATATATGTGCTCACATTCTGGGTTAAATTTTTAATGCCTGACACAATAGGTCTGCCACGTAAGGGAGGATACCCCTTGTGGATTTTGGGCAGGCTATAGAAACATGCCATAATGGGAAATTGTGGGAATAAAAAGTCAAATTCACTAGCACTGATCAGAGACTTGCTCTTCGCATCACGCAAAATAACCAACAGTTCCTTCTTGAACAGTGCTGTGGGATTGACCTTTAAGATGGTATAACAGTCAGGATTGAGTAAAATGTCCTCACACGATATTTTGTCTTTTTTCCAAGGTGGTGAGAGCCACTCGTTCAGACCAGGACAGATTATTATCCATGCCCCTCATAATCTCATCTCCCACCATGTCAACAAACAAATCCACATTTGGGAAATCACCCAATGGTGGCAACTTCCTGCTTTTAGTTTTTAGATTGGTAAACGGCCCTAGTCCTGGGGCTCTACCTGCTTCCTCAAGCAACCCTTCCAGGGCTTCTAGGCCTTCCAGATCTGATTCTTCCAAACCCATTTCCATAAATTTTTTGCGGTTGTGATGTTTAAAAAACTTGATCCACTTTAATTTGCGAGCAAACAGATTTAAATCCTTGATCCAGGTAAATGAATCAAATTTCACTGTGGGGACAAATGAAAGCCCCTTCTCTAATAACATGATCTCAGATGCACTTAAATGATATTCGGATAAATTGATAATTTGTAACCTATCCGTAACTCTTCCCTTTATTAATCCTTTTGTCCCCTCAGCATGTAGCGGGAAATGGGGGGATTGTTGGATAAAAAATTACTGCCACTATTGGAAGAAGCTCTAGCCCGGCCTCTACTCCTACCTCTGGCACCTCCCCTATACTTCTGTCTACCACCACCAGTCCCAAAGAAAGGACCCACTCTTTCAGAGTCTGTTGTTTCACTCTCAGAAGTGGAGGGGTCAGATTCTTTTGAACCCCTATTAGACTGTTGGTGCTGCTGTTGTTGTTGATTAACAAAATCGTAAGCCTTTTTCTCTCTAAACTCCTGCAGATCTCTCTGGAATTGAAAGTGCTTACGCTCTTTTAGATGATTAGTAAACCTCTCCAAGGATTGTTGTAAGATTTTGTCTTTTTTATCAAAGCCAGGGGTGTCTACCAGAGTCTTAACTGTCTCAATTTCATTTTTCATCAACAACGTGGTACAGCAATGGGGAGTCCGACTGCTCCCACTTATGCAAATTTATTTCTTGGCTGGTGGGAAGAGACAGTAGTATTTGGGGACAGGTTTGCCAAATGGACCTCATCAATAGGAATCTGGATCAGATATATTGATGACGTGTTGCTGTTTTGGAATTCAACAGAGGAGGAATTTAACACTTTTGTGGCAGCCCTTAATGTAAATGATCTAGGGCTAAGGTTTACTTGTGAAATCAGCGATAAAGAATTATCCTTTTTAGACCTTAAGATTATTAAAACCAATGAAGGCACAATACGTACCAAAGTACATCGTAAGGAAACCGCTACCAACAGTTTCCTTCAATGGAACAGTTGCCACCCTTACCCCCTTAAACGAGGGATCCCTAGAGGCCAGTTTATGAGAGTATGCCGGAACTGTAGCACGATGGAGGATTTTGAGATACAGGCGCAGGACCTCACGAATAGACTAAAGGATAGGGGTTTCCCCAAGGGGGTAATCAGAAAGGCCTATGAAGGAGCAAGGGATGCAGATAGGCAGAGTCTTCTTGTCCCTAGACCGCGAAAAGAAGAAAGAGTCACGAGACTTATAGGCACTTATGATTCTAAACAAACTGAAATCATGAAAATTTTGAAAAGATACTGGCGTATCTTAAGTGCTGATGCAGACTTGGTGGATCATATTACACAGTGGCCTTCAGTAACGTTCCGTAGAGGCAAAAATATTAGGGACAGGGTGATGCAGAGTTGTTTTGATCCCATCACACGTAAAGGAACTTGGTTGGATAGGCAGGTACCGGGCACACATAGATGTGGCAGTTGCAAAGCCTGTGATTTTATCCAAGGGGGGAAAAAATTCAAAAGTGTTACCACGAAGGTGGAATATGATATCCGAGACTTTGTGAACTGTAAGACAGCAGGAGTGGTTTACCTAATTACATGTCCATGCCCTTTGAATTATGTGGGCAAAACGGTGCGGCAGTTTCGGCGCCGAATTAGAGAACATGTTGGTGATGTTGTAAATTTGAGAGATACCTCTATATCTAAACATATACATGCTAAACATCAGGGCAGAGCAGAATGTCTTAAATTTCAGGCAATCGAACTAATACGTCCTCCTAAGCGGGGAGGGGACTGGGACAACCTCATTCTGCGCAAGGAAGCTCAATGGATCTACAGATTGGAGTGTGTACAGCCAAAGGGGTTAAACGAGCAGACAAATTATGCCTGTTTTATTTGAATATGCATCCCCATCGGTTGCATATCATGAGGATTTTTCAGGCAGATATACGGCCGTTGTGCCAAGTTCTTGTATAGCGCCTTGCATTATGCCATCTAAGCTAATAGACCTGGTGTTTTGGTTTCAGTAAATGATTTAAGGTTTCAAGTGTGGTGGACATTGTATCAATCTTTCATGCAATATGTATCTAGAGGGATGGTGTTTTATCAATGGTAGTCCGATTGTGGTCCTGAGCTGACCCGCAATATATACCCAAACCCATTATTGCTAAAACTCCATCCTCGATTAAAATGAGCTCCTGAGCGGCAATGAGGTGTTCCTGCAGCCTCCACTGCGCCTGCGCGTTCGTTTGATGCTGTCGGTGTGACACAGGTCACATGGTCAGGCATCACGAATCTGGTGGGTGAGTGTGATTGGCTGGTATGGAGTGCGCCGCCGAGGCCGGGGGGAGGAGTTATGTGTTCATAGTAACTCAGAGTCCCGTAGTGAAGCATGCCGCTGATATCTATGTGAGCATGCTTCCGTGGTGTACAGCAGAATATCTGCTGCTGAAGTAATATCGCTGGCATCTTGGCCAGACTTATCAAGCTACAGACCCCAGACGATAAGTATATTGAAACGCGTAGGGTTGGTTTCAAGTGAGGAATTAGAGCGTAGGAGACAGTGGCATTGTTGTGTACCTGAGCATTAGGAGTTTTTGTTGCGGTAATCGCGGGCTCCAGTGTGTTTGAAGGTTTTAAACCACTGTCACACCAATGTTCAAACGCTGATTCCAATTTTTGTATCTTTGTGGTACATCCAGTTATATAGGGTTTACAATTGAATCAGGACCTGGAGTATTTAGTTTAATACGTTTTTAACACACACGGTGGGGCTTTTCACAGTAGTGATTGTACCCCTGTTTTTAGAGAGTTACAAAATAAAGTTATATATATTTTACTCATATCACTGCAGTGAATTGACAATACAGTTAAACGTTGCACTGATACTGTCTACAATAAATTATCTATTTTGAAAATTACTCTCATCGGGTGTGCATAGTACTTGCTTTCTACTGATCGGGTTGAGCCCCTGCGTATGCCCGCATGTGATAACCTAGTGCTTTCCAAATCTTGCTTCACTGTTTAATGTTGTATGACCAATAATTCTTGAGTGTTTTACCAACTAACTATGAATTAGTGTCAAGAATAAGGCATGAGGTACTTTATACCTTATTCCTCTTTGCCAACACTGATTAAAACAATAGACAATTTTCATAAAAATGGTTTTCTCCACAGTGGGCTCAGGCCTTTTAGTTGAATGGAACTTGCTCATATTTATATATTATTGATTTAGTCAGAGCTACATCAAGTTCCGTGGAGAATCCCATGCAAAAGCATTGAGTGGTGCTCCCTCCCCATCCTCTTTTTTGGAAAGAGACAAACAGAGAATTGCTTAGCCACATTAGCCTGATAAAAGTTCCACAGTGTATCCATAATACCACTTTACAGTGTTCAAATAATACCACCATACAGTGTTCAAATAATGCCGCCATACTTTTCTCAAATAATACCACCATACATTGCTCAAATAATACCACCATACAGTGCTCAAATAATGCCGCCATACAGTGCTCAAATAATATCAACATACAGTGCTCAAGTAATACCACCATACAGTGTTCAAATAATGCCGCCATACTTTTCTCAAATAATACCACCATACATTGCTCAAATAATACCACCATACAGTGCTCAAATAATGCCGCCATACAGTGCTCAAATAATATCAACATACAGTGCTCAAGTAATACCACCATACAGTGTTCAAATAATGCCGCCATACAGTTCTCAAATAATACCACCATACAGTGTTCAAATAATGCCACTATACAGTGTTCAAATAATGCCGCCATACAGTGCTCAAATAATACCACCATACAGTTTTCAAATAATACCACCATACAGTGTTCAAATAATACCACCATACAGTGTTCAAATAATGTCGCCATAGAGTGCTCAAATAATACCACCATATAGTGCTAAAATAATACCACCATACAGTGCTCAAATAATGGCGCCATACAGTGCTCAAATAATATCAACATACAGTGCTCAAATAATACCACCATACAGTGTTCAAATAATGCCACCATACAGTTCTCAAATAATACCACCATACAGTGTTCAAATAATACCACTATACAGTGTTCAAATAATGCCGCCATACAGTGTTCAAATAATACCACCATTTAGTGTTCAAATATTACCACCATACAGTGTTCAAATAATGCCGCCATACAGTGTTCAAATAATACCACCATACAGTGCTCAAATAATACCACCATACAGTGTTCAAATAATGCCGCCATACAGTTCTCAAATACCACCATAGAGTGCTCAAATAATATCACCATACAGTGTTCAAATAATGTTGCCATACAGTGCTCAAATAATACCACCATACAGTGCTAAAATAATACCACCATACAGTGTTCAAATAATGCCGCCATACAGTGCTCAAATAATGCCGCCTTACAGTGCTCAAATAATGCCACCATACAGTGCTCAAATAATACCAACATACAGTGCTCAAACAAAAGTGCCTAAGCAATACCACTAGAAAGTCTCGGGTTATCAATGTGGATGTTGGTTTGAAGCCACAGAGTGTCCCTAGGTATGCTGGTGGGCCTAAAAGCCAGAGTCAGGACTCGGGGTTTGGCACGCATGTGTTACTAAGATCTCACTATAAAAGCTACAATGGTGTAGTGTTACGTGCATCTAGGGGAATGAGAGACAGAAAAATAGAGAACAGGAGTGACTGTACATAGATTAAGAAGATACCGGAGCTCCCTAAATGGTTCTTAGAAACCTTGGGACAACTGCCCCTTTGTCCTCCTTTTACTGCTGCCCTGATATCAGTCTTTTCTTCACCATCCACTGTGGTGCTTCAATAAAAAATATAATAAAAATGCAGTCTGCTCGACTCATGTCATCACTCAGTAAGAGATCATGTAATAATTACGCAAAACTAATCTGCTATTTTATTTTAGATGCACTTTCATCTCGCACTTTCTGTTCAGATTTGCTAGTGACGAGTAAATTAACACATCAAAGAGAAGTTGGATGAAGATTTCAAAATGTAGCTAATATCGTGCTTGTCTGTATTTTCCAAACAGCACAGGCATTAATTCTGTAATAAAAGTTTATAATGCATCATACATATGAGCAGAGCAATCACATACTAACCTACGATAATATATCAAGCAATCGCATACCTAGCAATTCCTTAATAGTCTCCTATTATCGGATTTGTAACAAGATATTGGGAGATTACATCACTGGTAACATGGTAATGAGAGCCGACATCTCTGATCAAATGGTAGTTGGAGCTGACAACACTGCTAAGATGATAATGTGAAATGACATCACTGGTAAAATGATAATGGGAGAAGACATCGCTGGTAACATGGTGATGGGAGATGACATCACTAGTAACATGAAAATAGAAGATTACATGACTGGTAACATAATAGAAGGAGGTGAGATTTCTGATCAAATGGTAATGGAAGATGACAACACTGGTAAGATGATAATGTGAAATGACATCACTGCTAACATGGTAATTGTAAATTACATCACTGGTAACATAATATTGAAAAATTACATCATAAATAAAATTAGTAATGGGAGATGACATCACTGGTAACATGATAATGGGAAATTACATCACTGGTAACATGGTAGTGGAAGATAACTTCACAGGCAACATGTTAATGGGAGATGACATCACTAGTAACATGGTAGTGGGAGATAACTTCACAGGCAACATGTTAATGGGATATGACATCACTAGTAACATGAAAATGGGAGATTACATAACTAGTAACATGATAATGGGAAATTACATCACTGGTAACATAATAGTGCAAGATGACGTTTCTGATCAAATGGTAATGAGAGATGACAACACTGGTAAGATGATAATGTAAAATGACACCACTGCTACCATGGTAAATGGAGATGATATCATGACTAGTAACATGATAATGGAAGATTACATTATTAGTAAAATGGTAATGAAGGATGGTATCACTGGTAACATGGAAATGGGAGATGTCATCACTAGTAACATGGTAATAAGAGATGACATCACTGGTAACATGGTAATAGGAGTAAACAGCACCGGTAACATGGTGATGGGAGATGACATCATTGGTAACATGGTAATAAGAGATTACATCATTGGTAACATGGAAATAAGAGATTACATCATTGGTAACATGGTAATAGGAGATGACAGCACTTAACGGGAGATGTCATCACTGGCAACATGATAATGCAAGACGGCCTCCCTAGTAACATGAAATGGGAAATGACATAACTGGGAATATGATAATGGGAAATTACATCACTGGTAAACATAATAGTGGACGATGACATTTCCGATCAAACGGTAATTGAGATGACAACACTGGTAAGATGATAATGTAAAATGACATCACCGGTAACATATTGAGAGATTACATCAGTGGTAACAAGATAGTGGAAGATGACATCACTAGTAACATTCCAAAAAGAGCAAGCACATTGAATGATGTTGATTTCTCCAAAAATAACGCACTGTTATCCAGTTTTACATCCAATTGTCTAGGAATCCTGCTTGTCTGGCATAATGCTGCTATTAATCAGAGTTTTTTTGTGGATTCCTTTTGTAGTTTCGTTAAAACATTTACAACCCAAGCAAAGAAAATAAATGGAAATAAGCTACACAAAGTGGATTTACGAAATGATTAACACATCTGTTTCTTTTCTGTGCAGAACCCGTAGCTGTGTGCATCCCACATAGCCCTGGGAATATCAACAAGATGTAAAGGGAATTTAAAGCCTGTTCTTACTTTGGGGCATACATTTTTTCATGATACATACAAGTGCCAAGGGAAATGTCTCAATCTCTCTCTTTCATCATCAAAACAGTCATGCAATGTTTAATTCTATATGATTTTACTGGGGAATGAACATTTGTATACGTACCCATCTACAGTATATGAAATTAGATAAAATCCTATCATACAATGGATGGGAACACAATAACAAATCGAATATTGATGTATTTTTGTTTCTGGGAAGGCCGGGTGACTTCCAATATGGCCACCATTACAACGCACACTTATATTTTTGTTTTGAAGGGTCGTAATGCCTAGAAATGTCCAAAGGGGTATTCACACCAAGTGTACATGGTATATGAGGGTTTCTCTTTGGCGACCCCCACATATCAGGAGCACAGGGCCATCCTGATCCATCTTTTGCAATACAAGCCAGTTTGTTTGACAAGTGAAGTAGAGCATGTGTGCTGCTCATTCCAAGTGAATTCATTCCTTAGAAGCAGCCCACGCAGCTGCCATGGGGCCCATTCCAAGTTGGTCTTGTCCCCATTTTAATGGGTGTTGAGAACCTGCATAGGGATGTGTTCTCCGCAAATGCTACAATGTTATCATACAAAGTTGAAGGTCCAAGTGCTCCCATCATGAAAATGTGATGGGAGAACTAGGAACTTCTGTTGTGGTTGGTTAGGAGTGTGTTAGTGTCAAGCAGCCCCTGAAAAAGGGGTCTAATTTGTATCTTTGCTATGAGGTTCCTTGCTTCTGCATTTAATGCAGTTTTTTTTTTCAATTGTTGACTATTCACTGGGTTTTGGACAACCCCTTGAAGTACACAGTACACTCCTCGTACCGTCAGATCCTTCCCATACATACGTTCTTGCTTTATGCTCCAGAAAGTAGATCATGAATAAGCAATTACAGTCCGAGAGCTTTTTTCAGGCACTACTTATAGTCAGTATCAAACTATGAATGAGACACGGTGCCGAGTATTAAGTGATGACAGCGATAAACTGAGAAGCAGACAGAACCAAACAAAGCAGGATAGCATTAGAAGCCATTTTAATCACGAGGAAGCTGCATTAAAGGTATAATTAGAGCGTTGCGATTTTACATAATGGTTGGGAGGGAACTGAGCTCAGCGAGTGGCCTTCATTTCCGTCACAGTCCACTGGGTAGATGTTTGATCCAGGAAACAAATACACAATGAATTGAATTTTATTCTAATGGAATATAGCTGTAGCCTGCGACCTGCAGCTCTCCTGCTGTTGTGAAACTACTGCCCTCAGCATGCCCTGACAACCTGTAAAGACCGACAGGCTGCAACGTCATGCAGAAAGTAGTCGTTTCACAACAGCATAGGAGCTGCAGGTCATAGAGCACAGCTATGTAGACTGCCCACTTAGCCGTATGCACCGGAAAAGCAAAGAAAGCTTTCGATTTAGGCAAAAAAATGTGGATTTCTCAGAAGTCATTGATCCATACAATGCCCGCCTCTGCCAGTTCACACTGACCACAGCTATAGATCAGTCATAGATCGAGCTTTGTCTATTGTGTGCTGGTAAAAGTCTTTCTCGGGGAGAATACATGTGTCAGCCAGCAACAGTAGGTAAAAATGGCGCATATTTTACCATACATGTGTAAATTCACAGAATGGTGCACAAATGTACTTAAAGGGGTTGTCTGATTTTATAATCCCATTTTATTAGAAGGTTGAAGGTTGTCGTGCTGCAGTGATCAGCTGCAATCTTTGGGGAAACCTGGCAGCAAGAGTTTAATTCTCCTACAGCGCCTCCACAGGAGATATGAAGCATTACATAGTGCCGATTGATATCAATCCGTTGTCCCTGTAATATGCAGACGTTTTGGGTCCTCCAGGAATATCTACTCTTTGCTCTGGCTAACTGATGGTTCAAAGGCAAAGTGGAGATTCCCACAAATCAGATTCCCATTTCTGATTTGCAGAGGCCTTACTTTATTAGACATATAGACTGCAAACTGACAGATTGTTATGGGTAACTGCTCCATTTTCCGTTGCCACCGTTTTAAAAAAAATCTCCCCCATTTTCCTCTTTGGGCAATGTAACCTGCCACATTTCTACTCCATAGATGCTCTATGCTAATTTTGTTTTTTATCAATGTACACCTTTTTTCTTATAAGTAAACTGTAAAAACATCTGCATAGACAGACCCTTAAAAGCGACCTGTCACCTCCCCTGACTTGCCTGTTTTAGTAAATAATTGTACTCCCCATAATTTAACAATTCTAGAGCATCTTTTTATAGAACTCTGCATTGTGCCGTTTCTCTGTTATTCCTCCTAGAAATAATAACTTGACAACTGGGTGCTGCCAATTCTGGGTGTGTCCCTACACAGACTAAAACTGTCCAATCAGTGCTGACAGTGACAGACTGTGTAGGACACGCCCCTTTGACAAGGATGGTAACAAAGAGGTTGCCAATTTATTCATACATTTCAAGGAGAAATAACAGAGGAACGGAACAGTGAAGGGATCTAAGAAAAGTTGCTCCAGCATTATTTTTTCATGCGGAATACAAGTATTTACTGATACAGACATGTCAGGAGAGGTGACGACTCCTCTTTAAAGAGAAAATCCACTCTGCAGTTACTTTAAAGATATTGACCCATCTCTAGCCAAAGCTGCTGCAGTCCCAATAATAAAACCAGACCCAAAATATATTAAATAAATAAGACACATCACTCCCTTAGTCCCTGTTCGCACTGAGTTTTTTTGGCGCTGATTTTGATGCGGAAACCGCGTCAGAGTCAGCGCAAAAAAAATGCCCGAAATCCCCTCCCATTGATTTTATGCGTTTTTTTTCTCACGGTTTCGTCTCTGGGAGGCAGAGAAAGCGTTTTTCTAGGTGTTTTTTGCCCGCAGCCGAGAAACACTGCAAAAAAAATGCAGCAAAAACCGCAACAAGAGAGTGCAGGCAGGTCAAAATCTGCCTCAAATTTCCTGAAGGAATTTTGAGGCAGATTTTTTCTGCCTGCAAAATACTCTGTATGAAAAGAGCCTTAGGGTATGTGCACACACACTAATTACGTCCGTATTTGACGGACGTATTTCGGCCGCAAGTCCCGGACCGAACACAGTGCAGGGAGCCGGGCTCCTAGCATCATACTTATGTACGACTCTAGGAGTCCCTGCCTCCCCGTGGAACTACTGTCCCGTACTGAAAACATGATTACAGTACGGGACAGTTGTCCTGCAGCGAGGCAGGGACTCCTAGCATCGTACATAAGTATGATGCTAGGAGCCCGGCTCCCTGCTCTGTGTTCGGTCCGGTACTTGCGGCCGAAATACGTCCGTCAATTACGGACGTAATTAGTGTGTGTGCACATACCCTTAGTTAGAAAAAATGGCTGCGATCTTTTATTAAGGGTAACCATAATAAATATAATACATAATATTACCGTATTTTCCGGACTATAAGGCGCACCGGATTATAAGGCGCACTTTCTATGAGCGCCTTGTAAGCAATCATGTTTCATATATAAGGCGCACTGGATTATAAGGCGCAGCACATTACCGTTAAATAAACCATTGCTCAGACTGCAAGTCAAAATTTATTACACTTTTTAACAATAACTTGCAACTGGTTCAGCTGTAATTGCAAATCAAAACGTTAAGGGTATGTGCACACACACTAATTACGTCCGTAATTGACGGACGTATTTCGGCCGCAAGTCCCGGACCGAACAGTGCAAGGAGCCGGGCTCCTAGCATCATACTTATGTACGACGCTAGGAGTCCCTGCCTCGCTGCAGGACAACTGTCCCGTACTGTAAACATGATTATACTACGGGACAGTTGTCCTGCAGCAAGGCAGGGACTCCTAGCGTCGTACATAAGTATGATGCTAGGAGCCCGGCTCCTTGCACTGTGTTCGGTCCGGGACTTGCGGCCGAAATACGTCCGTCAATTACGGACGTAATTAGTGTGTGTGCACATACCCTTACCGTACTTTTTCAGTTCATTCCTCCACCAGAAATCCATCAAATCCGTCATCTTCAGTGTCGGAGTTGAACAGTTGGGCGATTTCGGCATCAAGCATGGGGTCCTCCTCTTCATTATCCGAGTCGGTCTCGTTGCTGCTGCTAGGCTCTTCAGTGGTGATTCCAGCCTTCCTGAAAGCTCGGATGACACTGGAGACTGATACATTCTTCCAGGCATCCACGATCCACTGGCACATAGTGGCATAACTCGCACGGCGTTGCCTCCCTGTTTTGGTGAATGTGTGGTCACCTTCTGTCATCCAATGCTCCCATGCAGCTCGCAATTTAACTTTAAATGACCTGTTGATGCTGATATCTAGCGGCTGGAGCTCTTTGGTTAATCCACCAGGGATGACAGCAAGCTCCGAATTAGTTTTCTTCACTTGGGCTTTGACAGTATCGGTCAAGTGGGCGCGCATCGAGTCACAGACCAATAGGGATGGGGATTTGTGAAAAAAGCCACCCGGTCTCTTGACGTAGACCTCCCTCAGCCACTCACTCATCTTCTCCTCATCCATCCAGCCCTTTGGGTTAGCCTTAATGATGACACCAGCAGGAAAATTTTCTTTAGGCAAAGTCTTCCTCTTGAAAATTACCATGGGTGGTAGTTTCTGGCCATTAGCCTGACAAGCGAGAACTACAGTGAAAGATGACTTCTCATTTCCTGTGGTACGTATAGATATCGTACTGGTCCCTGTTTTCTCAACAGTACGGTTTACGGGGATATCGAAAGTGAGGGGAACCTCATCCATGTTAATAATGTGTTCTGGCTGGATATTCTTTTCATTTATCTTGGTTATGCAGTAGGTGCGGAAAATGGCCAGCTTCTCTTCATAATCCTTTGGTAATTGCTGGCACACAGTAGTTCTGGTGCGAATGGAGAGATGACGCCTTTGCATGAAACGAAAGCACCATGAAGGACCTCCTCGAAAGTCCTTGATCTCCATGTCACGTGCTAAAGCAGTGGCTTTGAGTCTAATAGAGACAGTGGAGACGCTTCTACATGCGTTTCTCTGTTCCATAACCCACTGTTCTATTTTGTCCTCCAACTGTGGCCACCTTGCTTTGTTTCCTCGGAAACTCAGTTTGGTCTTCTTTACTTGGCGGAGGTCATCTTCTTGTTTTCTCCACTTACGCACCATGGATTCATTAATGTTGAATTCTCTTGCAGCTGCCCTATTTCCATGCTCTACTGCATAACTTATAGCTTTAAGCTTGAAACCTGCATCATAAGCATGTCTCTTAACAGGAGGCATTTTTTGGGGTAGTGGGTATAGTTAACGCTAAAGCAAAGATATATTGCAAGGATCCTACAGAGCTGTAAGTATCACTCAGTGTGGCTCCTGATTACGGTGGCCGTAATGCTCAATCCATTTATGGATACTGTAAAAACCCAAGTGAAGAATAAATTCATAGGCGCACGGGGGGGAGGAGCATGGTGTGTGCTGTGGTATGCCGCCGCCGACCCCTGCCGCCCACGATAGAGGTAAAGGATCCTGTATGAACCCCTCTCTTTACTGTCGGGTTCATATATAAGGCGCACCGGATTATAAGGCGCACTTTCTATTTCTGAGAAATTCTCAACATTTTATGTGCGCCTTATAGTCCGGAAAATACGGTAATGAGAATTGAATCATCATATAATAAAGCTTTATTAAAACCATAACCATTGAATTAATCTGATGTGACCAAACTATTAGAACTTGTCTAATGACTAAACCCCTCGAATAGCGACTAAACCCCTCTAATAGTGACTCAACCCCTCTATTAGGGACTAAACCCTTCTAATAGTGAATAAACCCCTATATTAGGGACTAAACCCCTCTAATAGTGACTAAACCCCTCTAATAGGGACTGAACCCCTCTAATAGCGACTAAACGCCTCTAATAGTGACTAAACCCCTATATTAGGGACTAAACCACCCCTAACAGTAACTAAACCGCTCTAACAGGGACCAAACCACTCTAATAGAACTAAACCCCTCTAATAGTGACTGAACCCCTCTAATAGAACTAAACTCCTCTAATAGTGACTGAACCCCTCTATTAGGGACTAAACCCCTCCAATAGTGACTAAACCCCTCTATTAGGGACTAAACCCCTCTAATAGTGACTAAACCCCTCTAATAGGGACTAAACCCCTCTAATAGCAACTAAACCCCTCTAATAGTGACTGAACCCTTCTAATAGGACTAAACCCCTCTATTAGGGACTAAACCCCTCAAATAGGGACTAAACCCCTCTAATAGCAACTAAACCCCTCTAATAGCGACTAAACCCCTCTAATAGTGACTAAACCCCTCTATTAGGGACTAAACCCCTCTAATAGTGACTGAACCCCTCTAACAGGGACTAAACCCCTCTAACAGGGACTAAACCCCTCTAATAGAACTAAACCCCTCTAATAGCAACTAAACCCCTCTAATAGAACTAAACCCCTCTAATAGGGACTAAACCCCTCTATTAGGGACTAAACCCCTCTAATAGTGATTAAACCCCTCTAATAGGGACTAAACCCCTCTAATAGAACTAAACCCCTCTAATAGTGACTAAACCCCTCTAATAGCAACTAAACGACTCTAATAGAACTTAACCCCTCTAATAGTGACTAAACCCCTCTATTAGGGACTAAACCCCTCTAATAGGGACTGAACCCCTCTAATAGAACTAACCCCCTCTAATAGTGCCTGAACCCCTCTATTAGTGGCTAAACCCCTCTAATAGTGACTAAACCCCTCTATTAGGGACTAAACTCCTCTAATAGTGACTAAACCCCTCTAATAGGGACTAAACCCATCTAATAGCGACTAAACCCCTCTAATAGTGGCTAAACCCCTCTATTAGGGACTAAACCCCTCTAATAGTGACTAAACCCCTCTAACAGTGACTAAGCCCCTCTAATAGAACTAAACCCCTCTAATAGAACTAAACCCCTCTAATAAGGACTAAACCCCTCTATTAGGAACTAAACCCCTCTAATAGGGACTAAACCCCTCTATCAGGGACTAAACCCCTCTAATAAGCATGACTGATAAAAAAAAAAAAAATAAGCGGGGGTGGGTGGAGCGCTGCTTACAGACTTTTCTTCAGCTGCAATTATTAAATGCAAGATCTTCCCGCCACTGGCGCCAACGATCTAATCAGGACACAGCTCTTCTCCACAAGCCCAGGGGAGAAGAATCAAGGACCTGCTTGTGCTGGTTTCATGGCTTACCTCCAGGTGAACCATCCCAGGTAAGCCCCAACTGAAACAAAAAAAGAGGGGAGAGAAGCAGGGGACGAAATACAGCATGCCAAAAGCCCAGGAAAGAACTCTATGGCACTGGGACACGATGTATCCACCAAGCTATGGGCTATGGGGTGCCCTGACACTCAATGTGGGCTGTGATGCTGCAGCAGGGATGCGGAAATGCCTACAGCCTTGTCGATCAACTCATTGGCAGGAAAACTGCCAAACCCTTTAAAGCGGATAGGTCACCTATTTATGGGCAGCATATTATAGGGACTGGTCTGTTGTACTATTAACCCAATTGGCACATAAAAATGTAGTGCAATGCGGCTAAAAGCACCTAATAAAGAAAAAGGTGGACACAAAGTTTTGAATCCGCTGTACTCATAAGGGGAGCACTCATGCCGGCCCCCTCACCAGCTGATATGTATACAAGTAGATACATCATTAGCCGTTAAACATTGGCGAGGGCGCAGGAGGAGGCAGGGGGAGCGCTCACTACATTAGGGAATTGCTCATATTGTAATTCCCTAATATAATAAAGTCATTACCGTATCTTAACAGCTTATATATTATTTATAACTGGTGTTTCCTAACCACATTTTTAATAACATTTTAAAATGTCACATAAGCTCGAGGTGCCCCAAAAAATAATCATGCAACTTATGCAAATTATGTATGTTAAAATGCATATACACCTTTGTCATCATCTTTAATTGTTCTAATGCATAAAAAAACTGAAGCTACATTAAAAATTATCTTGATTAAACATATCCTACTGTTTTGTGTCTACAGCTCCTATGCAGACCTATGTGTCTCCGTGACTACAGACTACAAACAAACCCTGTGTAGTCTGATCCTGCAGTCAAACTCCCTTCCATCTTTTCCTTACTTCTTGCTTACCTAACAAATGTATGAAGGGGACATATGGAAGGGAGTATGACTGCAGGATCAGACTACGCAGTGTGTATTTATAGTCTGCAGTCATGGAGAAACATAGGCCTGCATGGGAGCTGTATGCACAAAACGGTAGGATATTTTTAAGATTTTTTGCAAAGCTACTTCATTTTCTTATTTTAGTAGCATCAGCGCAAATAAAAAAAATAGTTACAAAGGAGGACATTCCCTCGAAAAAAACAATTGGCTTCTGACCAATACCAAACTGGTTTGTCCGTCAGAAAATGCAAAATTCGTAAGATTATTAGCGGAGTGGTGAAAAATCATTGTCAACTTTAATTTCATCTTAACAGATTCCCAACCTGACTTCATTGATAACAAGAAGCTTGAAATATTCACATCGGGGATAGGTAAATATACTATTTATATTACTGACACATATTCCCTGACTGCAATACAAATAGAACCAACTTAAGTCTTTTTTGCTGACATGTCATCTCTATTTAGGCTGCAATCCCAGAGCACCTCTCCCCCAGATACCATATTATGGATCTCATCACACAATCCCCATACGGCAGCACATATATATTATAGGTCTATCATATGGACCTATGTGGCACCATACAGGGTCTGTGCATGCTAGAGATAGACAGGGTCTTGGTTTGCTAGGCCCAACCTAGGAACATTATAGTAGCATCATGAGGTTATATGATGTTGATGCGTACTATCTACTATTAATTCAGACACCGCCATAGTCGTGTCCCAGATGCAACACGGCACCATCACTCACACTTAATGCCATTCAATGGGTTACGAAATTGTACCATAGGAACTCCCACAGCAAAAAGCAATATACACCCTAGTCTTACCCTACATATTATGAAGTCCTAAGGCTTCATGCCCACTTCAGTTTTTTTCTTCAGGGTGCTATCCGTTTTTTCTAACTGATAGCACCCTGACACATTCATTGCAATGGGGCCATGCACATTTCCGTTGTTTTAATGGAACCGTGTGGCCGTTGTGTCAAAAATAGGACAGGTCCTACTCCTGTCCGTTTTTGACGGAACAGTCTCGGCCTTTTCATTGATTTGGTCCGTGAAACAACGGACTGTACAAGGAAGTCATCCGTGTGCGGTCCGTGTTTTCCGGATCCGTCATTAACGGCCATACGACGGCATGAGGCCTTAGCTTAGGAGGAGCTAGATGGAAAGTCTACCCCTTTAAGAACTTAACATTCTGTGATTGTTCATTTCTTAGCCGATGCCTTGAGACAGGAGGCCTGATGCTTTTTCCACACAACACTGAGTCAATTGTGCTTCTCTAGGCATTCCACGTGTGTCGACCCTGGGGAAAATTGCAGAGAAGCAGGGTTGAAAGATAATGAATTATACGTCTGGAGAGTACGAGCTAAACAGAGAAGAATGGAGAAAGGGGACATGCATGGAAGAAATGCTGAGTACAAAAAATCTGAAAAGATTCTGCAAGAAATGTGAGGGTGTATTGACCCGGGAAAAAAAAAAGAATATATATATATTTTTAGCAGAATAATATATCCACGGCAGACTCCAACAGTCCAGGGGTGGTGGTTGCTCTTCATGTAATTATACAAATTCGTTCAATTCATGTAGAATCTCTAATTAAAAACTAAAAAATATATATTTTTATTTTGTAGTTTAAAGTTTTTAATTAGAGATTCTACACGAATTGAACTCGGTCTGAATGTCCCAAAAGTTTCGGATTTTGCAAAATCTGGACATATTTGGGGGTTTTGCAATCACGAATTGCGCAGGAGTGCCGCTCTAAATCATGTTTAATTTGGTGCAGATTTTCAGCCAGTTTTGCCTCTTCTCCCCTCTTCTCCTCATTTCCCCTCTTCTTTTTTTGACGTTTTGTCCCAAGTGAATGCTACAGCTAATCACAGGCTGCAGTGTTCACATGGGACAAAACGTAATCTAAGGAGGCCAGCTCAATAGATAGCAGCCAATGGGAGCAAGAACGCGTTGCTACGGGAGACGAGGGGAGATGAGTATTTTTTTTTATTATTTTAGGGGCACTTGCAATTGGCAGGGAATTTGGACTGAAGGACGGCCGATTCAATCAAATTCGTTGCAAGACTCATCACCTTATTTTTTTACAAATAAATTATATGTTTTTTTTGTGATAAAAGTTCACAAGGGAGCGGTAATTATATGTGATTTTATTTTATTTCTTATTTACAAAGAAAAAAAGAGCAGTATAATTACACACTGTATGGTAGATGTAGTATTTGCTTTTTAAAGGAATTGTATGGGTTTTCAACACCCCGTTTCAAATACATTGTTAAAATACAGGGGGGCCCCTGTTCAAGACCCTTTTCTTTTAGCCAGATTGCAGAGCGTTTTTTGCTCTGGAGGACCCAACAATTCCGTTCTTTACATTGAAAGTCCATTGATTTAATTGGGACATGTGTAATGCTTCATTTTCCCTGTGGTGGCGTTGCACGGCATAATGAACACTTGCTGCTGGGTTCCTCTTACAGATTACAGCCAATTGCTGGGGTCCAAGCAATGGGATATCCTGTGATAAACATCATCAGTGGACACTTCTGGACTGTCAAAAGCAGACAACTTCTCATTATCCATGTATTTAATAAATTGCTATATAAAAACATTCCCAAAATAAATTATTAAAGTTACGGTTTACCTTTGGAAAACTTTTATGGCATATATAGCGATTTCCTAAAATATACCTACCAAGAAAAAAAGGGATTAGGCAGGATTGGACTGGGGTATCTGGGCCCACCAGGGGAAATGATTCTGAGGTAATTAAAACCTATTGTAAAGGATCTGCCAGGCTCAACTTCTGTGTATACGCCCATAGGTAATCAGTCTGCACCTGAGTCTATGTCTCTGAGACTGACTCCATCTTCCACCACTCAGGATGGCAGGCTTAGGAGCGGGAGAGCCTATCGCAACCTGGCCAGACGGAGCTAGCTCCCGCCCTCTGTCTATTTATACCTGCCTTTCCTGTTCCTCCTTTGCTTGTGATTCTTCTCGTGTGGTTTCCTGGCCCAGCTACAGCTTCTAACTATTTGATCCTGCTCCATTCTGACCCTGGCTTACTGACTACTCTCCTGCTCTGCGTTTGGTACCTCGTTCCCTCCTGGTTTGACTCGGCTCGTTCACCACTCTTATTGCTCACGGTGTTGCCGTGGGCAACTGCCCCATTTCCCTTAGTTTTGTGTACCCTTGTCTGTTTGTCTCGTGCACTTACTGAGCGTAGGGACCGCCGCCCAGTTGTACCCCGTCGCCTAGGGCGGGTCGTTGCAAGTAGGCAGGGACAGAGTGGCGTGTAGATTAGGGCTCACTTGTCCGTTTCCCTACCCCCATCATTACACCTATAATACCTTTTGGGCACCAATACATAAGGAAGACATAGTTCAAACATAAATAATCAAAAAATTGTCTCTACTTGAAAGATAATAAACGACCATATAGACAAATTAATTCTAAGGATTAAAAGTACTTTGTTAGTACATAGACATGGACAATCCCCCCTACACAAATATATACAAAAAATTTAAAACATAATTAAAACATAGACTCTAATGAGACCATCAACTGTACCAGCCACAAAGCTATAAGATAGTCTAATATATCAGAAATGTCACATATGTATCCTGGGAAAAGTGTCTAGACCACAGTCCCAATCATTCTCAAAGCCAAAGGTAAAACCAGATGTACGTGAATGATTCAATTACCTCATGGCCTCAGGCGGGGGCCTCCTGCCTATCTGAGGGGGGCAATGGCGCCACTGAAACCAGCCGCCGCCACCAACTCCTGCAGTTTAATTGTACCTGCATCTATAGGACGCGTATACAATGACATTCATAAGCGCTGCATAAACGCTGAGTGGCAGGGTACGTTCCGTGCCGTCATTCAGTGCCTTTCAATGACGCAAGCGACGCGTTGATGTCATGTCGCTGCTTGCATCGTTGAATGGCCGAGTAGGGCACCCTGCCAATCAGAGCCTTTCAACGACGCATGCTGCGCGGTGACGTTATTGCACCGCTTGTGTCTTTGAAAGGTGCTGATTGGCAGGGCAGAATGACATCATCGCGCTGCTTGCGTTGTTCAGCCCCAGCAGTCCTGCTCAGAAGAGAGCATTGCAAGAAGGCCTGCATTGCAAAAGTACGGTGCTGGAACGGGATCAGGTGAGTATGTAAAGGGTTTTTTTTCTCTTAAAAGTGTGAGTGGCATTATCTATAGGGGGACGGGCTCTATCTACAGGGGGTACTATCTACAAGAGGGGCTATAGGTGGGGCACTATCTACAGGGGGGCTATATGTGGGGCACTATCTACAGGGGACTATATGTGGTGCAAGTTCTACAGGGGGGGCTATATGTGGGATACTATCTACAGGGGGCTATATGTAGAGCACTACCTACAGTGGGGCTATATGTTTGGCACTATCCACAGGGGCTATATGTGGGGCACTATCTACAGGAGCTACTATCTACAAGGGGCTCTATGGGGGCCACTATCTACAGGAGGATCTATGTAGGGCACAATCTACAGAGGGCTCTATGGCGGGCACTGTCTACAGGGGGCTATTTGGGGGCACTATCTATAGGGGGCTCTATGGGGGGCACTTGCTACAGGGGGCTCTATGTGGGGCACTATCTACAGAGGCTCTATGGGGCACTGTCTACATGGGGCTTTATCGGGGCACTATCGACATGGGGCTCTATGGGGGGCACTATCTACATGGGGCTCTATGGGGCAGTATATACAGGAGGCTCTATTGGGGGCACTATGTATGTGGGGCACTGTCTGCATGGGGCTTTATGTGGGGCACTGACTACAGGGGCTCTATGTGGGGCACAATCTACAGGGGGCCCTATGGGGAACACGATCTACAGAGGGCACTTTGTGTGTGGGACACAGTGTATGGTACTATTATATTCAGGGACACAGTGTATGGTACTATTATAATCAGAGGTGCAGTGTATGGTGCTATTATATTTAGGGGCGTAGTGTATGGCACCATGAGAATTTTATGTTTGTTTATAGGTGCAGAAATGTTTGAAAAGTGAGAAGCTGAAGACATCTGAGCGGCAAACTGCAGAAATGGGCTGCGGCCGAGAGAAGTCATCATTGAGTTCTGGACCGGATAGAGAAGAAAAGAGAAAAAGAACAACTAGAATCTAAGAAGACATCACCAGTGAGTCACTTAATGTACATGTTTATTCTGCCCCTAATCAGTACTGTAGTCACTGTATGATCTGCAGCGAGATGATGGGTGGTATGATTTTTTTTGTGAAACCGCAACTCCCAGCATATCCTTACCAATGTTTGGGCCATGCTGTGATTTATAGTTTTACGCCGTACAAACCTATACAGCAGGGGTTGCAAAAAATGTACTGAGCTTGGGTCTGGTGCTGTATTTATGTATTGAGCTTGGTTCTGGTGTTGTATTTATGTAGAGAGATTGGTTCTAGTATTGTATATATGTACTGAGCTTGGTTCTGGTGTTGTATTTATGTACTGAACTTGGTTCTGGGGCTGTATATATGAACTGAGCTTGGTTCTGGTGCTGTATTTATGTACTGAGCTTTGTTCTGGTGCTGTATTTATGTACTGAGCTTAGTTATGGTGCTGTATATATGTACTGAGCTTGGTTCTGGTGTTGTATTTATGTACTGAGCTTGGTTCTGGTGTTGTATTTATGTACTGAGCTTTGTTCTGGTGCTGTATTTATGTACTGAGTTTTGTTCTGGTGCTGTATATATGTACTGAGCTTTGTTCTGGTGTTGTATATATGTACTGCGCTTTGTTCTGGTGCTGTATTTATGTACTGAGCTTTGTTCTGGTGCTGTATTTATGTACTGAGCTTTGTTCTTGTGCTGCATATATGTATTGAGCTCAGTTCCCGTGCCATATATATGTATGAGCTTGGTTCTGGAGTTGTAATTATATAGGATATATTTATAATAACAAAATTGCTGGGCAGATGAAATTGTTTTCAATTTATTGTATATTTAATGGGAACCTGTCAGGTAGTTTTAACCCCTTGAACTTCAACCATGCAGTTATACATGACCTGACATATTTCCAAACATTCCCTTGTATGTTTTTTTCAGATGCAGCAAAATCTATAAAATCAACTTTTAAAACGGTGCACACTATATGCTAATTCTCTATAAAGGGACATGGGGTGGTGTCGTTATCCTGAAGAGTCACATAGTCCTGCCTCCAAACCCACCTTTCCATGGTTGATTGACATCCCCCTGGCTGTTATACATCACTACCAGTCTCCTCCAACTTTCTCAGATGCGTCATTGCCTTGTACTACTTGGGCACGCACTGTGCAGCGAGGTGTACTCTGCCCGGCTTCATCGCTGCACCACGCATGCCAGGGGAGTACAAGGCAACGGCGTATCCGCAAGAGTTGCATGAGGCTGCTAGTGATGTAGAACAGCAAGGGAGATGTCAATCAAGATCTGGAGGGCGCCATTTAAATTTTTGCCTCAGGCAGCAGAAAAACTAGAATGGGCCCTGAATTACCTGCATGATGAATGCTGAAATACTCATTAGAGAGACACCTCAACGCGCAATTCGCACCGTTCTTCGGGAGAAGAAAAATTGTAGTGCTTACAGGATTTAAATAGTGCTACACTGCAGTGGTGACCAATGGCGCATGACGCATAAGAGGGCCGGTGCACGCACACCCTCCTTGTCATAGAAACAAACACAGGTTAGGAAAAAGAAACACAACTTTATTTCCGCCCAAAAACTGACAACTTCCGGCGTGACACGGAACCCGACCAATCACGTGCATGCGTACCCCACCACCAATGTAAAAACTTCTGAGGATGATATCTTAACTAATATAATTGTTGCATATGAAAAACAAGTCTTCCAACAACCATGCGTATTGAATCAACATACAGGGAAATCAACAACAAATCCATATAATGTGTATATTGTCTAAATATTCATACTGTCTATACATTGAAAAACTGCCATCGCGCAGGCATAATAAAATGCCCAAGAGATGGCAAAGTCTCGGCGCAAAGACAGTACAAAAAAAATCACAAAAATACATACGGTATCTAAACTATTACATAATTGTACAGTAGTAGTATATATTCATACATGATTGTATATAAATATTGAATACAGAATTTATAATCCATTACATAAAAATGGTATCAAAATACATATTGATACAGAATAATAGATAATAATAAAAAATAAAAAATAAAAAAATTATATATTTTTTTATATATGTATAATCAAGGAAGACCACACGAGGGAGAACACCACCAGTGCCCAACAGGAGTGGTGAAAATCCACCTTGCAGACCACACAACAGAAAATTAGGAAAAAGAGAATAAACAAAAACTTAAAAACTAACAAAAACTATTTTGTTTCCTTTTTTTGTCTTTAAGTAGTTACGTGTGCGGAACCCGTGACTGGTTTGGTTCCGCATCACACCAGGAGTTCTAAATTTTTGGCCGGAAATACAGTTGTGGGATTTTGCCCTCAGCTGTGTTTGCATCTATGACGCGACGGGCGTAGACTGGCATCATGCGCCGTTGGTCACCACCGCAGTCTAGCACTTTTTAAATCTTGTTAGTACTACAATTTTCCCTGCTGACGAAGGGTGCGAAACGTGCATCGAGGTGTCTTCCAGCATCCATCATGCCAGCTCCAGGTAATTTAATCATTCACGTACATCTGGTTTTACCTTTGGCTTTGACAGTGATTGGGATTGTGGTCTAGACACTTTTCCCGGGATACATGTGTGCCATTTCTCATATATTAGACTATCTTATAGCTTTGTGGCTGGTACAGTTGATGGTCTCATTAGAGTCTATGTTTTAATTATGTTTTAACTTTTTTGTATATATTTGCATATGTTTAATAATTAGACTTAATTTGTCTATTTGGACATTTATTATCTTTCAAGTTAAGACAATTTTTGGTTTAGAAATTATACGGAGGGTCCATCCTCCTTCTATATAGAACATGCGCACATCCGCTTTTAATTTCATGATATTCTTTGATGTTATTATTGTACACACAGGACACATCAATAATAAGGTCTAATAGGTTTTTTGTGAATCATCTCATAAGAAATAGACCCTAGTGGCGAGTGACTGGCTTCAAAGTTACCTCTAAGTGGGGTTGTCTTCTGCTGGGCCTTTTGGTCCCATTATTGTTTTAGAGTCTGGGCCCACCGGAGGATTCTATGGAACAGTCCAACCCCATGGGTCGGAAAGCAGTATAATCACATTCATAATGGTAGTGGTGTCTGTGACATGTTTCAGTAATGTGTCTCTACTTGGCCGGCCATGATTCCACATCACTACATGTGCTACTCTCAGGGTAGTTTATTACGATAAGATATTATTATAATAATAATAATATTTTTTTTTAAAAGACAATAAAAAAATAACACACTGGGTTCGCTGTACATCTAGGTATAAGATACCAAATATATATATAAGTAGTGCACCAGTCGGTGGTATGAAGATCAGGGACTAAGATATTATTATAGAAAATAAACTCACTGTGTCCTTTTCGTGTAAACTCTATCAACCCTATCACAATTAACGGAGCACCAACCTCCCGAAAAAGGCGACCCTATTCTAGAACCTACCCCTATTGCACCTTTACCAATTCCCTATGACGAGGATGGTGACGAAGGTGGTACCCACAAGGACTAGCAGTCAAGTGGGTCCATCGTGAACCAGGCTTTTTTCACCTCCTATTTAATTATTTTGACTACATGCAGTTTTTGGTATTTTGGCATCTTGGCATAGGTTGGACTTACTAAATTTAAATCTGACTTTTTCCTATTGTCCCACCATGTGCTGTAGGCCAAACACGTTGGGACTAGAGAGTATATGGCATTTGTAAGGGTACAATAGGGACAGATTCTGAAACCAGGTTGCTCTTTTGGGGCACATGCTCTATTAATTGTCGTATGGTTAACACCCCTTGCACACGACTGAGTTCGGGCCATAAAAGACGGTCCGAGTGTCGGCCGCATTTCCAGGCCCGACCGTGGTACAGGTGAACGGGACTCTTGGCATCATAGACATTTGTGATGCTTGGAGTCTCTGCCTCCCCGCGGAACTACTGTTCTGTACTGTATCATTTTGTTCAGTACGGAATAGCAGTTCTGTAGGAAGGCAGGAACTCCTAGCATCATAAAGTGTCTATGATGCCAGGAGTCCCGTTCACCTGTACCACGGTTCGGCCTGGAAATGTGTCCGACACTGGGACCGTTTTTCACGGCCCGAACTCGGTCGTGTGCAAGGGGTGTAATAGGGTGTATTTCAGTGATATGCCTGTATTTTGACGCACTGTTAATAATACAATATATGATTTTATTAGCCAGTGATACTAGTTTAGTACATCATCATTTTATATTACATCTGGTTTATAGACTGCCTGGAGATGACCTACTGTATGACAGACGTCTGAGGAGATCACAACTCCATTAATTATCAAGTCTTGTAGTCTAATTCGACAGTGAAAAGTTCCAAAACGACAGAAAATCTGCTTATCCGGTACCTCTCCAGTTTTACTGTAGTGCTGTTTATAAATTTGTATGCTTCTTGCTTCCATTTTTGATTATGAATTATTTTTAGAAAAAAATGGTTGATGACATCACTTTTAGCCTAGAAAATATATCGGCACTATATGTATGTTGATAATAGGGTGATCCGGGAATTCCTATCTGTTTTTAGAATAAGGAAAGAAGAACAGAGATAACAAGAGATTCCACTGGGACAGATTATGCTTTAATCCTATTTCACATTTGGAGATTTTAGAACATCTAATCCTGGGATGCTATAATGAAGTTTATAAAACAGGGAAGACACTATTAACAAAAGAGGTTACTTGAAGAGCACCCAACTTTCCAATTTAGGGCATTGACACAGTCTGGAAGATGATATCTCATAATTCAGGCCGTTTATGTGCAGAGTAGACATATTGATATAATAATAATTGTAATTTCACTGTGTAAAGTTGGACTAGACCAGGGGTCTCAAGCACGCGGCCCGCGGGCCGCATGCGGCCCCTGGGGCTGTCATCTGCGGCCTGCGGGACACAGAGCCGCTAGTATCGGCTCTGCTCCGAGACTCTGGAATTCCCTGACATCGCTGTTCACATATGAACAGCGATGTCTGGGGCTTCCCCAGAGCCGGAGTCCGGGCAGAGCGCTGGTGTCGGCTCTGCTCCGGGACTCTGTGGAATTCCCTGACATCGCTGCCCATATATGGACAGTGTGTCAGGGTCTTGCCCAGAGCGGAGCAGAGCGCTGGTGTCGGCTCTGCTCCTGGACTCTGTGGAATTCCCTGACATCGCTGTCCACATATGAACAGCGATGTCTGGGGCTTCCCCAGAGCCGGAGTCCCGAGCAGAGCGCTGGTGTCAGCTCTGCTCCGGGACTCTGTGGAATTCCCTGACATCGCTGTCCACATATGAACAGCGATGTCTGGGGCTTCCCCAGAGCCGGAGTCCCGAGCAGAGCGCTGGTGTCGGCTCGGCTCCGGGACTCTGTGGAATTCCCTGACATCGCTGCCCATATATGGACAGTGTAAATGACGTTCCATTTAAACTTGGGATTTATTCCCCACACTTCACACGTAGATAATTATTAGACAACTAAATAAAACTAAAAGTCAGATAAATTCCTTATATAATAATATCCTTTCTTCTAGCTAAGGTTTTACAAATGCAAATTATAATTTGCTAAAAATAGTGTCATTTTCACGGTCTGTGAGTATGTGGACCCACTAGGCCGCACCACCGTAGCGGGGAGGCAGCTGGCCAAACAACAGAGCACCCAAGCAATACAAAGTCCAGCACAAGGGTACCTGAATAGTCCAGACAGTGGCAGAGGCTTAGCATGAATGGAAGTGGGTGCAGCAGGTTGCGCCAGACATGGTGGATGACAGCAGGTTGCGCCAGACGTGGCGGATGACAGCAGGTGCAGCAGGTTGCACCAGACGTGGCGGACGACAACAGGTGCAGTAGGTTGAGCCAGACGTGGCGGATGACAACAGGAGCAGCAGGACATGACTCCAATCACTAACAGGCTCATGAACAATAACACATCAAGGGATACAGGATACAGGTAGCAGGGCACGGAACACTGGGAACAGGGTAAACACTAAGGGACCATTTCCAAAGACTAACATGGGAATACTAACGGGGCAGGGCCCTTCTTATAGTCCAGGGGGATCATGCGCTAATTACTGATGTTATACATGTGCGAGCACTGGCCCTTTAAGATCGGGAGCGAGCGTGCGCGGCACGCCCACACCGTTAGGGACACAGCAGAGTAGAGCGGAAGTGAGCGCTGGCGTCTCCTGGGGAAGAAATGCGTGCCAGCGCTCACCAGACCATGGCTGCGTCCGTCGAGGGATGAGTAATCCCAAAGGTCCACGGCCATGGACTTTACAGTAATATTTGATGTTATAGACCTTAGGGCTCATGCCTGCATCCCTATCCTTTTATGCCACAAAAAAAGGACAGCATATGAATGGCTTCTATATGCGATCCGTTTTTTTTAAACTCACCATTGACTAGAATGGGCAAGACAGATCTGCAAAAACTGACAGGGATCGGACCTGCCCTGAGTTTTGTGGATCAGGAACACAGATCTGCAAAAAAACGGATGTGTGCATGGCCCCTATAGAATTGAATGGGTCAGTGTGCTGTCCATTAAAAAAAACGGATAGCACACTGAGGAAATGAACTGATGTGTGCATGAGCCCTTACTCTCTAGTATTGAATCTATCTGTTTTATATGTGTCACCGTTTTTTGTTTTTTTCTATGTTATGCATTCCCTCCTAACATGTAAGAATTTGCAATAATAATAATAATAATAATAATCTTTATTTATATAGCGCCAACATATTACGCAGCACTTTACAATGTAGAGGGAACATGAAAACAATATCAGACATTACATAGTGACAAAGTTAATTTACAATTCAAACCTGGGGAGTGAGGACCCTGCTCGCAAGAGCTTACAATCTATGAGGACATAAGGGAGACACAAAGTGTAATAGTGTTTGTTCTGTACAATGGTCCGGCCATTTTTATACACATGCGGTGGTATCATAAAGCTGCATGAGCCGGTCACCAGCCACTATCCGTGTATGACGGACATGAAGAGAAGGAGTGTGAGGGAATCTTATTCTGATGACTAATCTAAATGGAGGGCCATGAAAAGGAGTCAGATTAGGGAATTTTATAGGCCTGTCTAAATAGACGTGTTTTCAGGGCACGTTTAAAACTGTGGATATTGGGGAATTAATCTGATTGTCTGGGGTAGCACATTCCAGAGGACGGGTGCAGCACGAGAGAAATCCTGGAGACGGTAGTGGGAGGTTCGGATTATGGAGGATTTTAATCTAAGGTCGTTGGCAGAACGTAGAGCCCGAGTAGGGTGGTAGACAGAGATGAGGGAGGAGATGTAAGGAGGTGCAGCACTGTGGAGAGCTTTGTGGGTGAGAGTAATAAGTTTGAATTTTATTCGGAAGGGGATGGGCAACCAGTGCAGTGACTGGCACAGATTAGAGGCGTTGGTGTAGCGGTTGGTCATAAAGATGAGCCTGGCTGAGGCATTGAGGATAGATTGGAGAGGGGAGAGTTTAGTGAGGGGAAGACCGACTAGTAATGAGTTACAGTAGTCAAGACGAGAGTGAATCAGAGCAACAATGAGAGTTTTGGCAGTTTCCTCCGTAAGAAAAGAGCGGATTCTGGAGATGTTTTTTAGGTGAAAATGACAGGAGCGTGAAAGTGATTGTATGTGAGGAGTAAAGGAAAGATCTGAGTCAAAAATAACCCCGAGACAGCGGGCGTGCTGCTTAGGAGTTATGATAGTGCCACACACAGAGATAGAGACATCAGGTTTAGGGAGGTTAGTAGATGGTGGGAACACAAGGAGCTCAGTTTTAGAAAGATTCAGTTTCAGATAGAGAGAGGACATGATGTTAGAGACAGCGGACAGACAATCACTGGTGTTCTGTATTAGAGCAGGGGTGATGTCACGGGAAGAGGTATATAATTGGGTGTCATCAGCGTAGAGATGGTACTGGAAGCCAAATCTGCTGATGGTTTGTCCAATAGGAGCTGTGTAGAGAGAAAAGAGGAGTGGACCTAGGACTGATCCCTGAGGAACCCCGATATCAAGGGGAAGAGGAGAAGAAGTGGAACCAGCAAATGACACACTGAATGAGCGGTCAGAGAGGTAGGAGGAAAACCAAGAGAGAGCCGCGTCCTTGAGGCCAATAGAGTGGAGCATGTTAAGTAGGAGTTTGTGGTCTACAGTGTCAAAGGCTGCAGAGAGATCCAAAAGAATCAGGAGAGAGGATTTACCGTCCGATTTAGCCGCCAAGAGATCATTTGAGACTTTAGTAAGGGCAGTTTCTGTGGAGTGTAGAGTGCGGAAACCAGATTGTAAGGGGTCAAGAATGGAGTTAGCAGAGAGATAGCGGATAAGGCGAGAGTAGACCAAGCGTTCCAGGAGTTTGGAGATGAAGGGCAGATTAGAGACTGGTCGGTAGTTGGTAGCGCTGGATGGGTCAAGTGTTGGTTTTTTCAATAATGGGTTTATAATGGCATGTTTAAAAGCGGAGGGAAAGATACCAGAGGAAAGAGAGAGGTTAAATATTTTAGTGAGGTGACTAGTGACAGCTGGGGAGAGGGACTGGAGGAGGTGTGAGGGGACAGGATCACTAGGGCAGGTAGTAGGACGAGAAGAAGAGAGGAGCTTACTTGATATACAATATTGTATTGTACAGCTTTCTACGTATTTCTCAGCAATTCATAAACTATTTTGACATGTTTTTTATAAAACAATAAAAGCAATCTAAAAACAAAAAAGAAATAAAACATGATTATCATCAGGGAGCAATGATGCATCGGTCACTGCGATCTATGGAGGCCTCCTGATGTAGCTCTTTAAACCATAAAGGCCTGAACATATCACTTCTGCTTTGTAGCCGATGGGAACTAAGGGACCAATAAAACTTCTCCTGGTCATTGACCCCTAAAGAAATTACTGAAAAAAGGTCTTTGCAGGCTTTTAATTGCAGTCTGACTGTAAATCAGGTGTCAAAGCTATAGGAATCCCCCCTCCATAACCTCACACCAGACTAATATAATGTATATGTCATATTGGGGCTAAGCTTTACCATTTTAAAGATTCCAAGAGGATCATTGAAGTATCATTTTCAAATCATTTTCCTATTATTATTTTTTTATTATTATAAATTTTACAATTTGAATTTCTTTTTTCTTTTAAATTTAATAATTTGAATAGAACCACAGATCAAAATGGATTCACTTCTGTAAAGAGTCATCTGTTTTTCAAATAAGTGTGAAGCCTTACTGTATATGGACAGATTGCTAAAAGGAACAAATGATTAGATGTATATTTTATATTAGTGTTCTACATGGCACAAGTCCAATTACAATGGTGAAATCCAGAATGTAATGCAGCTTCTGTATAAATTACTAACATCATGAATAGTTAATGTATTCACTGTGTCGGATCAGGTCAAGTCTCACTAGTCTAGAGGAAGTCCCATTTATTATGGGGGTGGTTTCTCCTACTTGGAGCATTAAATTCATATAAACAGCTAATAGGACATATATATTTTTAATCACCATTTTCTAGACAATGTGGTTACACTTGCAGGACAGGTCTGAAAAAAATAAAAAAAATAAAAATATATATATATAGCTTTTAACATGGATGTGTTGATAAGGCTGACCAATACGCCGAACATAGATTGTATAGTTAGGTCCAGAATTATTTGGACAGTGATACAAGTTTTGGCATTTTAGCTGTTTACCAAAACATATTGAATATACGGTTATATAATCAATATGGGCTTAAAGTGCAGACTCTCAGCTTTAATTTGAGGGTATTCACATCCTAATTTGAAGAAGGGTTTAGGAATTACAGCTCTTTAATATGTAGCTGCCTCTTTTTCAGGGGACCAAAGGTAATTGGACAATTATCTCAAAAGCTATTTAATGGGCTACATGGGCTATTCCCTCATTAATCCATCATCAATTAAGCAGGTAAAAGGTCTGGAGTTGATTCCAGGTGTGGCATTTGCATTTGGAAGCTGTTGCTGTGAACCCACAACATGAGTTGAAAGGAGCCCTCAATTCAAGTGAAACAGAAGATCATTGGGCTGAAAAAAATGAAGAAATCCATCAGAGAGATAGAGCACAAATGTTAGGAGCGGCCAAACCAACAGTTTGGTATATTCTTGAAAAAAAAGAGCGCACTGGTGATCTTGCGAACTCCAAAAGGCCTGGACCTCCACAGAAGACAACAGTGGTGGATGACCGCAGAATCCTTTCCATGGTGAAGAATAACCCCTTCACAACATCTACCCAAGTGAAGAACATTCTCCTGGAAGTAGTTGTATCAGTATCTAAGTCTACCATAAAGAGAAGACTTCATGAGAGCAAATACAGAGGGTTCCCCACAAGGTGCAAACCATTAATCAGCCTCAAAAATAGAAAGACCAGATTAGACTTTGCCAAACAACATGTAAAGAAGCCGCCCAGTTCCAGAACAGATGAAACTAAGATCAACCTGTACCAGAATGATGGGAGGAAGAAAGTATGGAGAAGGCTTGGAACGGCTCATGATCCAAAGCCACCACATCCTCTGTAAAACATGGTGGGGGCAGTGTGATGGCATGGTGGTGGCAATGTGATGGCATGGTGGGGGCAGTGTGATGGCATGGTGGGGGCAGTGTGATGGCATGGTGGTGTCAATGTGATGGCATGGTGGAGGCAGTGTGATGGCATGGTGGTGGCAATGTGATGGTATGGTGGGGGCAGTGTGATGGCATGGGCACGCATGGCTACCAAAGGCACTGGGTCACTAGTGTTTATTGATGATGTGACTGAAGACAGAAGCA
Source organism: Rhinoderma darwinii (assembly GCF_050947455.1). Classification (NCBI taxonomy): domain Eukaryota; kingdom Metazoa; phylum Chordata; class Amphibia; order Anura; family Rhinodermatidae; genus Rhinoderma; species Rhinoderma darwinii. Next base: position 88,364,612 of record NC_134696.1, read on the forward strand.
GCCGGATGAATTCTGAAGTGTTCAGGGATTTACTTTCTGCTCAGAATCAACCAAATGCAGCAAGGTGACTGGACGTTGCTTCACAGGACAGATGGACAATGACCCAAAACATTCTGCAAAAGCAGCCCAGGCGTTTATAAGGCAGAGAAGTGGAATATTCTGCAATGGCCAAGTCAATCACCAGATCTCAACCCGATCGAGCTGCATTTCACTTGCTTAAGACAAAACTTAAGGCAGAAAGACCCACAAACAAGCGATAACTGAAGACGCGGCAGTAAAGGCCGGACAAAGTATCACAAAGGAGGAAACCCAGCGTCTGGTGATGTCCATGGGTTCCAGACTTCAGGCAGTCATTCTCTACAAAGTATTAAAATAATAATAATTTATTTATGGTAATGTTAATTTGTCCAATTACTTTTGAGCCCCTGAAATGAGGCGGCTGTGTAGAAAAGTGGTTGCTATTCCTAAGCGTTTCACAGGAAATTTTTGTTCAAACCCTTGAATTAAATCTGAAAGTCTACACTTCAATTGCATCTCAGTTGTTTCATTTCAATGGAATAGTGTAGGTTGACCACTTTAGATAGCCCAACATTAAATTCCCTATTAGGGCAAGTTGATTTAATAGAGGCGGGTAGCCCAATTAGAAGGCCCATCTATTAGCACCAGCAATGGATGACCATTGATTTTAAAAGGTGCCCTGTAATGTGTAGTATTTAGAATGCTGCTAATAGTTGTATGAGATTAGAAAAAAGGGTCCTTTTAATTGTTACATCTATTGTTTGTATACATTTTTTTTTATAAACTATGTTGTTGTAGTATTTTTTTGTACATTTATGTGTACTTGAAATTAACTATATTTCTGATGCAGTTTTTGTCTTCGTTTTTTTTACCCAAAGCTAGAAGTTGATCCGAAAGGAAGGAAAGGTTAAAGACTGAAAAAGAGAAAACTGATGCGTCTCATTTCTTTTGACTCGAAAATTCAAATAAACAGGACAGTTGCAAAAATTTCTGCAACAAATGCTCCACGTGTGAATATACTCTATGGCTACAATTACATGTGCCGTATTTGGTGCAGGTTTTGCTGCAGTTTTTGATGCAGTTTTTTAATACAAACGCAGAAGTAAATACAAAAGGAAAGAAACTTATCAGTCCTTCCTTTAGGGTAAGTTCACACGTAGCATAAATACTGCAGATTTTCCGCAACAGATTTAGTTGCAGAAAAACCGCAGCATAATACAGTTGTAATGACGGGGAAGGGAGACAGACAGGTGAGCCCTAATCTACCCGCCACTCAGTCCCTGCCTACTTGCAACGGCCCGTCCTAGGCAACGGCATACAACTGGGCAACAGTCCCTACGCTCAATAAGTGCACGACAGACAAACAGACATGGGTACACAGAAGCTAAGGGAAATGGGGCAGTTGCCCACGGCAACACCGTGAGCAACAAGAGAAGTGAACAAGCCGAGTCAAACCAGGAGTGTACGAGGTACCAAACGCAGAGCAGGAGAGTAGTGAACGAGCCGAGTCAAACCAGGAGTTTACGAGGTACCAAATGCAGAGCAGGAGAGTAGTCAGTAAGCCAGGGTCAATATGAAGCAGGGACAAATAGTTCAAGCAGCAGCAGCAGAGCCAGGAAACAGGAGAATCACAGGCAAAGGAGGAGCAGGAAGTGAAGGTATAAATAGACAGAGGGCGGGAGCTAGCTCCGTCTGGCCAGGCTGTTATAGGCTCTACCACTCCTCAGCCTCCCAGCCTGATTGGTAGAAGGAGGGGTCACTCGATCAGACTTAGGAGCAGGTGCAGACTGACTAACCACGGGCGTCGACACAAAAGCTGTGTCTGGCAGATCCATTACAGTACCCCCCCTTTTATGAGGGGCCACTGGACCCTTTCTAGGTGGACCTGGCTTATTGGGGAACTGAAGATGGAACCTCCTGAGCAATACTGCAGCGTGAACATGCCGGGCGGGTACCCAAGTCCTCTCCTCAGGCCCGTATCCTCTCCAATGGACCAGGTACTGGAGAGAGCCTTGGACCATCCTGCTGTCCGCAATCTTGGCCACCTCGAATTCTACCCCTTCAGGGGTGAGAACAGGGACCGGAGGTTTCCTTGAGGGAGCCAAGGACGGGAAGCAACATTTCAGGAGGGAGGCATGAAACACGTCGTGTATTCGAAAAGATGGGGGTAACTCTAGTCGGAAGGAGACAGGGTTAACGACTTCAATGACCTTGTACGGCCCTATATACTGGGGAGAAAACTTTTTGGACGGGACTTTAAGGCGCATATTTTATGAAGACAGCCACACCAGATCCCCGACCACAAACAAGGGGTTAGCAGAACGTCTTCTATCTGCCTGAGTCTTTTGTATGCTCTGGGACGCCTCTAGGTTCTTCTGAACCTGGGCCCAGACTGTGCACAGTTCCCGATGAACGACATCTACCTCAGGATTGTTGGAACCACAAGGTGAAACGGAGGAGAACCGTGGATTAAACCCAAAATGACAGAAAAAGGGGGAGACCCCTGACGAGTTACTGAGCCGGTTATTAAGGGAAAATTCGGCGAGGGAAATGAAGGAGACCCAATCATATTGACAGTCAGAGATAAAACACCTTAGTTATTGTTCTAGAGACTGATTAGTCCTCTCCGTTTGGCCATTAGTTTCAGGATGGAAGGCTGAGGAGAAGGAGAGATGCCTTGAGATGCCTTGAGATGGAGGCAAATCGGTGATAAAATCCATGGAGATATGGGTCCAAGGTACCCTTAGCCGGAATTGCAGGGGAACAAACAGCTTGTTCTCAGGAAGGTTCCCGGGAGCTGAACCTTGATCAGCCGCAATTTCGGAGACAAGGTCAGAATCAACAGAGGAAATGATTATACCTGGGGGCAAAACACAAGCAGGATCTTCCTCCGAAGCAGGGCTGGCCATGAAGCTACGCGACAGTGCATCAGCCTTAATATTTTTAGACCCAGCCCTCTAGGTGACCAAAAAGTTGAATCTAGTAAAAAATAACGCCCATCGAGCTTGTCTCGGGTTAAGCCTCCGGGCAGATTCTAGGAAAACCAGATTCTTGTGGTCGGTAAGGACCATTACCTGGTGCCTAGCCCCCTCCAGGAAGTGGCGCCACTCTTCAAATGCCCATTTAATGGCTAAGAGTTCGCGGTTGCCAATATCATAGTTACTCTCAGTGGGCGAGAACTTCCTGGAGAAGTAGGCACAGGGACGGAGATGGGTGATGGACCTGGTACCCTGGGACAAGACAGCACCCACTCCCACCTCGGAGGCGTCAACCTCCACGATGAATGGCTCCATTTGGTTAGGCTGAATCAGCACTGGGGCCGAGATAAAGCACTTCTTAAGGACCTCAAAAGCCTGGACCGCCTCTGGAGGCCAGTGGAGGAGATCAGCACCTTTGCGAGTAAGATCCGTAAGAGGCTTAGCGATGACCGAGAAGTTAGCAATAAATCTCCTGTAATAATTAGCAAACCCCAGGAAGCACTGTAACGCCTTCAGGGAGGCCGGTTGGACCCATTCAGCCACAGCCTGAACCTTTGCAGGGTCCATGCGGAATTCATGAGGAGTGAGGATTTGACCCAAAAATGGTATCTCCTGCACCCCAAACACACATTTTTCGGTTTTAGCAAACAGTTTGTTTTCCCGAAGGACCTGGAGCACCTTCCTGACATGCTCAATGTGGGAGGACCAGTCCTTGGAAAGCACAAGTATGTCATCAAGGTAAACTACAAGAAATAACCCCAGGTAGTCTCTTAAAATCTCATTTATAAAATTCTGGAAGACCGCGGGAGCATTACACAACCCAAAGGGCATGACGAGGTATTCGAAATGACCTTCGGGCGTGTTAAACGCAGTCTTCCACTCATCCGCCTCTTTGATGCGGATAAGGTTATAAGCCCCCCGTAAATCAAACTTAGAGAACCATTGGGCCCCCTGAACCTGGAGGCCCCGAGTTGCATAGGTTCATCCGAGTTTTCCGTGGAAGAACGAAGCAACGGAACCTCGGGAGCCATCATGGGGGGGTCAGAGGAGAAGGCACCAAAATGTTCAAGTCGTCGTTCCCTGAGACGTCGGTCAAGACGTACCGCTAAAGCCATAACCTGATCTAGGGAGTCAGAAGAGGGATAGCTAACTAACAGGTCTTTCAGGGCGTTCGACAGACACAATCTAAACTGGCACCTCAGGGCAGGGTCATTCCACCGAGAAGCTACACACCACTACCTAAAATCAGAACAGTACTCCTCAACGGGTCTCTTACCCTGACGTAAGGTCAGCAGCTGACTCTCGGCAAAGGCAGTCTTGTCAGTCTCGTCATATATGAGCCCGAGAGCAGAAAAAAAAAGATCAACAGAGGAAAGTTCAGGGACGTCAGGAGCCAAGGAGAAGGCCCATTCTTGGGGCCCGTCCTTGAGCCGGGACATAATTATACCCACTCGCTGGCTCTCAGAACCTGAGGAGTTGGGCTTTAAACGGAAATAGAGCCTACAACTCTCCCGAAAGGAGAAAAAGGTCTTCCGGTCCCCTGAGAACCGGTCAGGCAACTTGAGGTGCGGTTCAAGAGGTGAGGTGGGGGGCACTACCAAGGTAGCATCATGCTGGTTGCCCCTCTGAGCCAGGGCTTGGACCTGTAGGGAGAGGCCCTGCATTTGCTGAGCCAGGGTCTCAAGGGGGTCCATAGTTGTGTCAGGGACCAGGGTAGAAAAGGTATATGGGCCTGTGATTATGTAATGACAGGGAAGGGAGACAGACAGGTGAGCCCTAATCTACCCGCCACTCAGTCCCTGCCTACTTGCAACGGCCCGTCCTAGGCGACGGCCTACAACTGGGCGACGGTCCCTACGCTCAATAAGTGCATGACAGACAAACAGACATGGGTACACAGAAGCTAAGGGAAATGGGGCAGTTGCCCACGGCAACACCGTGAGCAACAAGAGAAGTGAACGAGCCGAGTCAAACCAGGAGTGTACGAGGTACCAAACACAGAGCAGGAGAGTAGTGAACGAGCCGAGTCAAACCAGGAGTGTATGAGGTACCAAACGCAGAGCAGGAGAGTAGTCAGCAAGCCAGGGTCAATATGAAGCAGGGACAAATAGTTCAAGCAGCAGCAGAGCCAGGAAACAGGAGAATCACAGGCAAAGGAGGAGCAGGAAGTGAAGGTATAAATAGACAGAGGGCGGGAGCTAGCTCCGTCTGGCCAGGCTGTGATAGGCTCTCCTACTCCTCAGCCTCCCAGCCTGATTGGTAGAAGGAGGGGTCACTCGATCAGACTTAGGAGCAGGTGCAGACTGACTAACCACTGGCGTCGACACAGAAGCTGTGTTTGGCAGATCCTTTACAACAGTAGCAGCAGAGTGGATGAGATATGAACAAATTTCATCTACACGCTGCGTAAATAATAAATGGAGAAAACGCTCACAAATTGACCTGCGATGCCAATCACAGGCTGCACCAGTCACATGGGATTGAACGTCATCCCAGGGCTGCCATGTTAAGTGTATACAGTTTTTTGGCAGAATTTCCACAGCAGACTTTTGGGCGAAAAACTACACCACAATTTAGTGCGTTTTTTTGGCTGGAATTCCCTGCGGGCAACAGGCCGGATACGCTGTGTACCTGTACGCAGCGTATCCGCCCTGTGTGAACGTAGACTTAAAATTCACACTCCTTTTGAATTCAGGGAAAAAAATAAGAAAAAATATTTCTCAACGGGAAAGATGCATATCAACGACGAAATGTGTTTTAAAAAAAGGTTACGCTGAATTAGCATTCAATAGCATACTAACTCTCCACCGCAATTGTGTGTCTATGTATTCACATTGGTTTTTGAACATACTGGTATAGACATAGGCCAGTCTTAATATCCCAATATAATCTGTGTCCCTAAGCACTAGTGTGCACAGGGTCAGATCCAAGTTGTTGTATGTCCAGCTGACATCAGTCTAATGTGTATGGGGGTAACCCAACTGTCCACAGGTGTTTGCTGGTGGGGGAAACAAGATGTGGTGTGTTGGATTTTAACATATCTGATTATTTGTAGTCCCTCAATGAGATTAGTCTCATGTTTTGCTCCTGGGAGCATCTTGAGAGGACTTAAGGCAGCTTGGTTGTGGAGTCCCTTAGATAGTGAAGGCTCCTGGGCAATTGCCCCTTTTGCCCTTCCGCTATTCCTACCCCTAAGATGTTTATTGTCCCTTGACAATGAGCAGATCACATAGTGTCCTCCTCCATAGAGCGATCAGCTGCAATCAGTTGGGAAACCTGTAAGTAAATGTTTAAGTTCTCTACAGCACCACCACAGGGGAAATTAAGCATTACACAGTCAATGCACAGGGTCTGAGTATCCCGGAAAAGAGGTCCTCCATTCTCCGCCTTCTTTGGAAGAAAATAGCGCATGTGGCATTTCTACAGGAGACTCACTTTCGGGCTGACTGCATACAGAAACTAACAGATTCCCATTATACAGTGGGGTATCATAGTGTGTCCCCTGATTCCAAGACCAAGGGGGTCTCCATCCTGATTTCACGCTCTCATTATTGGGAACATGTGGAGACTCGCACAGATGGAGCGGGAAGGTACCTCTTCATGAACGGTAAGTTGGATAACACTCTGTACACACTGGCATCATACTATCTCCCTAACACTGGTCAAGTCGCCTTCTTGGAGAGGGTTCTGGTGGACTTGGATGACTTTCTGGAAGGCAGTCTAATATTGGGAGGGGATTTGAATGCCACCTTAGATCCTGTATTGGATTCTTCACGAGTGCATTCCTCTTTATCCAGGCCAGCTCACCGTCGAGGTGTGGCACATTTCCTCGAAATTCACGGATTTCCTCCTTCCGAGATCTCCGGGTTTTTTCCTGCTCCATCTGTGTGATGTGCCATTATCCACGTATAGATGCTCAGTGGTTCGCCACATGTTGAATTCAGCTAGAGCTTGCATCCCCATGCTGTGAAGACAAACTTGCCCTCCTTCGGTGGGCATGTGGTTCAGCAAAATCCAGGAGATTATGAGAATGGAGGACCTCACGGCATCCATGAGAGGGTTCCACGCCAACTTTCTTAAGACATGGCGTGTTTGGATCCGGTTTCAATCTTCTGTGGAGTACAGGACCATCATGGCCTCTTGAGCATAATCCCTAGGCCCAGGGGCGTAGCTAAAGGCTCATGGGCCCCGATGTAAAAATTCTTACTGGGCCCCCCCCCCCCCCCCCGCAAACTTCTCATGGCCGACGGTCCGCAGCTTTCAGCTGCATCGCTGGGTCTCCTAAGTGACCCAACAATGCAGCACTAGCAGCCGGGGGCGTCACTAAGGCTGGGTTCACACACCCTATTTACGGACGTAATTCGGGCGTTTTAGCATTCAATTACGTCCGAAAATGCGTTTCAAAAGCGTTGGCAAACATCTGCCCATTCATTTGAATGGGTCTTACGATGTTCTGTGCCGACGGTCATTTTTTTTTACGCCCGCTGTCAAAAGGCAGCGCGTAAAAAAGACGTCCGCATCAAAGAAGTGCATGTCACTTCTTCAGACGTAAATGGAGCAGTTTTCCATGGACTCCATAGAAAAACAGCTCCAATTACGTCCGTAATGGACGCAGCGAAAGATGCCTGCACATGCCATTACGGCTGAAATTACGGTGCTGTTTTCTCCTGAAAACAGCACCGTCATTTCAGCCGTAACAGATGCTGCCGTGTGAACATACCCTCAGGGCTTAAAATGTCAGGGAAATGGCCCCAATACATATGTGTCCGCCCAAAAAAAAGTGTGTATATGAGACAGCATAGCATATCTATAGCACTACGACCCTATAAACTATGGATAGGATTAGATACATTGGCTCAGCAGACAGTATCACACATGATAGGATTAGATACAGTGGCCCAGTAGACAGTATCACGCATGATAGGATTAGATACAGTGGCTCAGCAGACAGTACCACACATGATAGGATTAGATACAGTGGCTCAGCAGACAGTACCACACATCATAGGATTAGATACAGTGGCTCAGAAGGCAGTATCACACATGATAGGATTAGATACAGTGGCTCAGCAGACAGTATCACACATGATCGGATTAGATATAGGGCCCAGCAGACAGTATCACACATGATCGGATTAGATATAGGGCCCAGCAGACAGTATCACACAAGATACGATTATATACAGGGCCCAGCAGACAGTATCACACATGATTGGATTAGATACACAGCTCAGCAGACAGTATCACACATGATTGGATTAGATACAGGGCCCAGCTCGCTGACATTGCGTCTCCAGCGCTGGACCCAGGATAGGTAAGAATAATAATTTTGCTTCTTTATGTGTTACTGATTATTTTTGTGTGTTTGTGGTTTTTTTACAGGTTCGGTTGTTGGACTTCGGATTCGAGGACTTCAATTACGGCGTTTTTTTTATTCTCAATAAAATGGTTAATGAGGGTTGTGTTTTTTTATTTCAATAAAATAGTTTTTCTATGTGCTTGTATCTTTTTAAACTTTATTATCACCGCCTTAGTAATGGCCGCTGTCTGATCGACAACCTCCATTACTAAGGCGGGGCTTAATGTTAGCCGGTGCAGAGGCTACACTAACCCCCATTATTACCCCGGTACCCACCGCCACCAGGAGTACTGGGAAGAGCCGGGTACGAACCAGTACCCGACCATCTATAGTGACGGGCAGGCACCGGGGTGGCCGCAGGCTGGTAGTATTAGGCTGGGGAAGGCCAAAAACAGTGGCACCTACCATCCTGGTAATGCTGCCTGCTGCTGCTGTGTTTTATCTGGCTGGTTATGAAAATTGGGGGGGACCCCACATCGTTCTTTCCATTTATTTTTTATTTTTTATTTTTTTAAATTACGTGGGGTCCCCCCCATTTTTCATAACCAGCCAGATACAATAAAGCTGCAGCAGCCTAGCATTACCAGGGTGGGAAGGGCCACTGTATCTGGCCTTTTCCCTCCTGATAATACCAGCCTGCGGCCACCCCAGTGCCTGACCAGCACTACAGAAGGTCAGGTACTGGATCGTACCCGGCTCTTCCCAGCACCCCTGGTGGCGGTGGGTACCGGGGTAATAAAGGGGGTTAGTGTTAGCCTCTGCATCCGATCTAAGTGTGATTGGCTTAGATACAGGGCCCAGCAGACAGGATCACGCATGGGCCATGTATCTAAGCCTACCATGTGATTGGCTTAGATACAGGGCCCAGCAGGCAGGATCACACAATCTGTGTTCCTGTCTCATGGGCCCCTTAAGCCTGCTACATCGTAGGCTTAGGGGTTGTACAGTCCCTAAACATTGATGCCCTGTCCTCAGCATAGGCCATCAATAGCTGATGTGTCTCTCGGGACCCGCAAATCAGCTGTTTTGAAGGGGCCGCAGCACTCGTACGAGAGCTGCTTCCCATTCATTTCACTACTCGCCCACACTGTGAATCGCCGACACGGATTCACAGTGTGACCGGAATGAAGTGACCGGAATGTAGGGGAGCAGCTCTCGTACGAGTGCTGCGGCCCCTTCAAAACAGCTGATTGGCGGGTCCCGGGAGTCGGACCCCGCCAGTCAGGGCTAACCTTACCTTCCTCTTCGGCCGCGGCGGCAGTTCTGTCGTCTCGATGCTGTGCGCGGCGCATGGCGCTGTGACGTCATGCGCTGCACACAGCGCTTGGCGTCAGGACCTCCGCTGCGATCCGGAACCAGGAAGGTAAGTAAAGTATGTTACTATAGTAACATGGGCCCGCGGCCCGTGTTACTATAGTAACTTTTTATTGATGTGGTGCGGGGGGCCGTGGGCCCCCCCTGGCTTCGGGGCCCTGTCACAATTGCGACCGCTGCGACCCCTATAGCTACGCCAGTGCCTAGGCCCATTATGTCAGGTCAGTTCTCTCTCCTTCCCTTTTCCTTTCTGTCCCCTCATCTCTTTTGTTTCTCTTTAGCTCTTTCCTGTTCTCTTACGGGTTATTATGCATGGCTGCGGGTTCAGGGTGCATACAAGAGTTTTGTCTATCAATATTGATTCTGATTGTACGTTGTTATTCATTGTGTTCTTTGCACTTCTTGTAACTCCATATGCTGGACTGTGGGCCGATGTCAGTGCTGTTTATGTCTGTACCATTGTTTTTTTTTGTGTATTGAAAAACGGAAAATAAAAGAATAAAAAAAAATTTATAATTATTACACAGTCATAACAATGTGTTGTCTGTTTAATGTTACCACTCTCCACTTTAATTGTTACCACTCTCCACTCTGGCCTAAAGATGAGGATCCTGAACAGAGGACCCCCCCTCTAATAACTCAGAATTCCCTAATAGGGTGTATAAAAATTGGTCTAAACTGGACAATCCCTTTAATTGTTTTCATATACCTGATACAAGACCAAGACCTCTACCTTGCTGCTGAGAGGGAATGAGTTAACACACAGTTCTCCAGTGTAAGTATTCTGCTATATTAGTGCTAAACTATAAAGCTACAAAGCGGCACGTATGCAGGGCTGAAACATTATTAGCCTTGTCAGAGAAACTTGTGAAAAATGCTTTAAATCTGATGCACTTGCAAAAGAACGGCGTAGTAAATAATTGATGGGCTACATGACAATACAGCAGGTTTTCTTGCAATACAGCTCCCTGGGAGACCGTTGTCGCTGGAATGACTGTAACATCCAGGCTTAAGATGCCATCTGGCCTTAGATTTACCAAGCATGTTTAGAAAACCCAGATGCCTAGACCCAACTTTGACAATTTTAACATAGGGAAATGATCTAACCACCATTATTCTGCCTGCGTGTTTACTAGAAAGCTAGATAGATACCCTGGGCAGGTGATACACAGTACTTCTATTATCAGAATGGCTACCATATGGAGTGAGAGTGATCATGTAATAAGGCAGAGACATCAAATTGCCTACCATTGTTCTTTGACTCCGTCATAGAAGCAGACTTTTCTGATTCCTTAAAGAGGACCTGTCACTAGGTCATATAAGTTGAGCTGGTTTACTGACCTGAATGGCGCTGTATCCCTGATTCCAGCGCTGTTTTTGTTTTTTTCCCTGGACCCCCCGTACCAGAGATATGGCCAACTGTTGTGTTGGCTCCCTCTATGCTAATTTGCTGTAGTTAGCTAACGGGGCGTGAATTACCCTCAAGCTGCCTCGTGCTGATTGGTCAGCAACAGAAGCAGGAAAGCTAGTTCCTCCCCATTGCCTACTTACAATTTATAGGAAGCCAACACAACAGTGGACCATATCTCTGGAATAGGGGTGTCCAGGAAAAGAAGAAGAACAACGCTGGAAGCAGGCAGACAGCGCTATTTAGTTCATTTAACCAGTTCAACTTATATGACCTAGTGACAGTTCCTCTTTAACTATGGGTTCCACCAAATATGAGTCTGCACCTTAGCAATAAGGGCATGCCCAGACGTGGCGGAATTCTTCCGCTACTGTCCGCATCAATGCCACACAGAATATGCGTTGCAGATTCTGTTGCGGCTCTGCTCAAAATGGGCATTAAATTGATGCGAACTAGCCGTTGCGTATTGAGGTGAAAGTAGTTCCCTTCTCTCTATCAGTGCAGGATAGAGAGAAGGGACAGCACTTTCCCTAGTGAAAGTAAAATAATTTCATACTTACCCGGCTGTTGTCTTGGAGACGCGTCCCTCTTTCGGCATCCAGCCGGACTTCCCTGGATGACGCGGCAGTCCATGTGACCGCTGCAGCCTGTGATTGGCCTGTGATTGGCTGCAGCCGTACACTTAGACTGAAACGTCATCCTGGGAAGCCGGACTGGAGGAAGAAGAAGGGAGTTCTCGGTAAGTATGAACTTCTATTTTTTTTTACAGGTTCATGTATCTTGTGATCGGAAGTCACTGTCCAGGGTGCAGAAACAGTTACTGCCGATCGCTTAACTCTTTCAGCACCCTGGACAGTGACTATTTACTGACGTCGCCTAGCAACGCTCCCGTAATTACGGGTGCACACATGTAGTCACCCGTAATTATGGGTGCACACACGTAGTCACCCGTAATTACGGGAGCCCCATTGACTTCCTCAGTCTGGCTGTAGACCTAGAAATACATAGGTCCAGCCAGAATGAAGAAATGTCATGGTAGTAAAACCAATACGCTCCGCAGCACACATAACATCTACATAACTTCTGCGGACTTCATTGCGGAATTTTGAATCTCCATTGAATTCAATGGAGAAATTCTGCAATGAGTCCGCAACAAGTCCGCTACACGTCCGCAGCCTATGCTACGCAGCGGAATTGTCCGCAACGTGTAAACGAACACAACTAAAAAGCTGTGGAAGGCAATGGAGAAACGTGTACGCTGCGGATTGTCCGCAGCGGAATACCAGAGCAATTCCGCTACGTGTGGTCATGCCCTAAGACTCTGGCTGTTCAAGTGTGACAGCTTCCATTTTATCTGTCAAGAAACATATTTGCAGCAATGAAACTGCAAAGGTGCAACCGGGCTGGGGGTTGGGGGGGTGGGACTTTTTCATCGTGAACTCCAAGCTGCTGATACACGTGGCATTTGATACACTTTTACGATGTTCTTCTTGTTAGATAGATTATTTGGAAATTAAACTTGCAAGTGATTTATGTGGGATTTGTTTTCATCTATGCTTCGGGTGCACACCTGTTTTTGAGTCATGCTATTTTTAAATTTTTCAAATGTTGGAAGGTATAAAACTGTGTCAACTACAACAGAGCACCTCCAATACACTTCTGCTCTGCTCCTTCCTTCTTTAGCAGAATGTCTGATGAATTACTTCTGCAAGGACAAACGTTTGGTGTACCAGGACTGTGTGACCGCACCAGCAGTCCAGGACTTTCCCACTATTCTCAGGACTCTTGGAAGGCCTGTTGACAGCCATGAGAATAAAGGAGTACTTATTATTAACCACGTGAACTGTAAGACACCATGCACACGACCGTAGAATTCTTCCGGAATTGCGGACCGTAATTACAGTCCGCAATTACAGACCCATTAATTTCTATTGACCACGGACACCTTCCCGTATATTTTTCAAAACAGCCGTTTAAAAAAACGCACGCGAAAAAAAAGTGCATGTCACTTCCTGAGCCGTTTTTGGAGCAGTTTTCCATTGACTTCATAGAAAATCAGCGTAAAAAACGGGCGTAACAAAACGTTGCTGAAAATCAGGAGCTGTTTTCCCTTGAAAACAGCTCCAGAATTTCAGACTTTTTTGGTTAAGCGTGTGCACATACCCTCAGTGTTATTACAGTGCGAGCAGTATTGTGTTTGTCTTCACTATTATATATGCTTACAAATATTGTGAAGTGACAGGCAAACCACAAATTGCTCCATAGCTTTACTTTACAGAAAAGGTGATCGATTAATTGAATTGCTTCCCAGCAGATGTGGTGCAAACTAATGCAGTAAAACATTCTAACATACAAGTCTATCCACTTTAAAGATTAAACCGAGAAAATAGCAAACATGAGCGATGGGCTTTGGATTTTCTATTCTTATGTTCAAATATAGTATGAAGAAAACAAGACAAAATAGTAAATGGCTACTTCATGGTCAGTGGTCATCGTAACGTCACTATAGAAAGGTTCTAAAAGGCAAGAAACACATAGATCCCATATTTTTATTATGTTCTTTCTCTGTCTACTCAAAGAATGTACAGGAAAATCCCAAACTAATGGGACTCATATTGGACTCCTCAACTAATCAGGCAGAAAAATGTGTCAAGTTGGGGAAGTTAAATTCCCTAATAATCAGCATCGTCTGTGTCTCCCCCTCTTTGCTCCTGCTTCCTCCTCCTGCTCCCCCTCCACTCTCTATAGACTTTTATGGGCAGCAGCGTGTTTATGTCTTTCTCCCTGCTGCTTCCTCCTGCTCCCCTCCCCTCTCCATAAACTTCTTATGGGATGCATATCTGTGTTTTTCTCTTCCTGCTCCCACCTCCCCTGTTCATAAACTTCTATGGGTAGCAGCCTGTGTCTCTCTCTCCCTGCTCACTCCTTCTGCTTCCCCTCCCCTTTCCAAAGACTTCTATAGGCTGGGTGTCTGTCTCTCCCCGCTCCCTACTTGTGCTTGCTCTTCCCCTCTTCATAAACTTCTATGGAAGCAGCCTGTGTCTCCTCTCTGCACCTGCTCACTCAACCGTACCACTCATAGACTTCTATGGACAGAATCTGTGCCTGTGTGTTTCTCACTTTGATCCTACCTCCTGCTTCCCCTTTCCCTCTCCATAGACTTCTATGGGTAACCTGTGTGTCCTCTGTCTCTGCTCCCTCCTCATGCTCCCCACCTCTCCATAGACTTCTATAGGCAGTGTGTCACTGTCTCTCTCTGCTCTTTTCTCCTGCTCCTTCCTACCCTCTCCATAGGCTTCTATAGGCAGGAGCATTTAAGTCGTCCGCTCTGCTCCTGCTCCCTTCTCCTGCTCCCCCTATTCTATTCATAGACTTCTGTAGGCAGCAGCGTCTGTTTCTTTCTCTTTTTCTCTCTCTGCTCTTGTTACCCCCTGCTCTACTCCCCTTTCCATAGTTTCTATAGGCAACCTGTGTGTCCTCTCTCTCCCTGCTCCCTCCTCATGCTCACCCCTCCCTTCACACATTTCTATGGGCAATGTGTCTGTGTCTCTCCCTCTTCTACCTGCTCTCCCCTCTCCATAAACTGGGAAGTGTGTCTGTGTCTCTCTGCTTCTGCTCCCTCCTCCTTCCCTCTCCATAGACTTATATTGGCAGCGTGTTTGTGTATGTGTCTCTCTCTCACTCTGCTCTCTCCCCCATTCTCTATAGACTTCTATGGGTAGCAGCATCTGTGTGTGTGTGTGTGTGTGTGTGTGTGTGTGTGTGTGTGTGTGTGTCTCTCTATCTCTCTCTGCTCCCTCCTCCTGCTCCCCCTCCCTTTCCGAAAAGTTCTATGAGCAGTGTCTGTGCCTCTCTCTCTGCTCCCATTCCCCTCAACATAGACTTCTATGGGCAGCATTGTGTGTGTGTGTGTGTGTGTGTGTGTGTGTGTGTGTGTGTGTGTGTGTGTGTGTGTGTGTGTGTGTGTGTAAGGTTGGGGTCCATTTAATATATAAATATTTAGATTTCTGGCTGTTTGTTGGGGGGGTGGGGATTATACATTTCACTGTGTTTACTGGTGTTGGGGATAGAATTGGTGTGCAGTGGAAGATCGTTTTGCCTGGAGAATTTCCATAAAGATAAACTATCCTGGCCTCAAGATGCTTGACCTACCCCGAGGCTATGGCTGCAGGGAACAATACCATCACCGATCAAATGTGTGGTTATTCTTACAGGTGTACTAAGCAACCATCCAATCAGATAGGGAAATCTGTAAAGGGAAAATAGGGCATTATTTGGTCCTGATGTTGCTGGTGCATGCACGTGGTAGACGTGGTGGAGACATAGTTGGAAAGACCTTAAAGCCAAACAATATTACAATATTTTTCTTAAAATTAAGTAAATAATCGGTTGTTGTTACTGAATTCCACTTTACTGAATTCTATCATGAGCATTATGTCACTACTTAGCGCCTATAAGAGTGTTTTGTGCAGGTATTATATTATGTAACACTTCAAGTATTAGGCCCTCTTCCCATATCGGTTTAGCCTTCCGTCGGAAGTATACGACGGGAGGACTGCCGACGTATATCTCAGACGAAAAGCTGCAACGTATCCTATCCTACTGTATGGCATACATTGGGGTGTGTAACTGGGGACTCAGATCGTGGGGAAGCCAGAAGTCACCGGACAGCTAGTGCTCTGCCCGAGGACACCGGCCATGGGGGAAGGTACTGACATCTCAGTCCATATATGGACAGTAGCGTCAGGAACTTACCCAGGGCCGGAGTCCCTGGGCAGAGCGACAGTGCAGGTAGCTCCAGCTCCAGTATTTATAGACAGTCATGTCATGGGAGCTTCCAGATGTATATGTTTACATTGGCATCCGTCACCCATAGACTCCCATGTTAAAAAAAAAAACGTTTACGTCGCGGTATGTGTTTATTTGTGTTATTCCTTAGGATGAAATAGCGTAGTCTATTACGCTCTTCCACCCTTCACAAAAAGTTATACCAACGTTTACCAGCCCAATGGAGACCAAAAGGACAATCTTTTGGCCTCCGTAAGGCTAGTGGTGCACTATGGACATGTTTATCGTGTACATTGGGGGTGTACACAATAAACGTAGGGCACAAACGCGATGTGAAGTAGGCCTTAACCAGGGGTGCAAAACAACTACCTTCATCAAACTGTGCAGAGTCTGAAGCTGGTGCTTCTAATCTATGAATATTCCCAATGCTGTTAAAATTTTAATCTATTTTAATAGAATAAGTAGATTAAGATTGAAGCTGTACACTGTCTATAATGTTTATCTCCGCCACGGTTAGTAATACATTTAAAAAAAAAAAGTGTTAAAGGAGTTCTCTAATTTAAACAACTCCATCTCAATTTGAAGGTACATATGAAGAATGCCAATTGCAGGGGGTCTCAATATTGGTAGCCCCATTCCACAACAGGTATGCCAAGCATAATAGGCAGGCTCTTGACATCAATGGGCAACCACCTTATCAAATTATTCTCTACTGACATGTTTCTCCATTTCAGCATCTAGAGGATGGTCCAGAGCCGGGCGCCACTCTATTAGCCAAATATGCCCTAGGAGGATATACCTCAAAACTAAATCTGAGAACCAGAAATTCTAGCAAAATGTGAAATCGAATCAGAACGAAAAAAAACCTCAAGGAGTTTTGAGGGTAGTGCCCTGCCTGCTGCACCTTTTTTTCTTATTTGACAAGAGTTGGGCCAACTGCTGTCTGAAACACAGGCATAACTTGAAGTTCTTGGGCCCTAAAACAAAATCTGCAACAGGGCCCCCCCACCAATGATATCTGTGCCATTTCTAATACTGGTATCTTCAATTTGGTATAGGAGCCCCCTCCGGCACCATGGCCCGGGTGCGATTGCTACCCCTGCACCACCTGAAGCTACGCTCCTGGTTGGCTGTGGGCCAACCTGATTACTGGGCTTGATGGAAATTTTTAAAGGTATATAATATACACGGCAGATCAAAATCACTGAAAATTTACTGAAAATGAATTCCATACATGTGAATGGGATTGTTCTCCAAGTGTATGGATTTCTGCAAGCCAAGATATTGGTGGTCTAGTGGTTCAAACCAACAATGGGCAAGATCTGCATGGAATTTGTATTTTCTTCTATGCATTCATGGAGGTTTTCTCCCACACCCTAAAAACATTCTTAGGTTCTTGTAAGCTTGAGTATAGGGGACATAGACCTATGACATTTTCTGACATCACTTTGGCATATGTAGGCGCTATTTTGTGTACATTATCGCAATAGGGAGAGCTGAGCGCAGCTGCGAGCAGACCCCTACATGTGTAAGAAATTATGTATTGATATATTAATATTTTTGTTGCCTTTCAGGACACAGTGTTCATGAGAACCCATGAAAAGCCCAGGTTGGTGCCAGGATGGCTGACACATAGCAATTCTCCTCTGGTGGAGTGTATGGACTCCAGTGGAATCAGCTGGCCGAGAACTGAAGACGCATGCCCAGAAAAGAAGACTCGTTATTATAGGATGGGACGTGACATGACAGATGAGCACCCTGGAGGTGTACACAGCTCAACGAGGCCCCATCCAGAACATCGCATTACTTATTCTGCACTACAGAAGAAGCAGCTGAACGGGGGAGGGCAGCAAGCAAAGAAGAAGAGGAGGAGGGGGTCGTGTTTGCTGCATGACCGCAGTTAAGGCAGGCATGGGAATTTACGCAATTACTTGAGCCAGTGCTTATTTTATCATATATTCTTTTGCCAGCGAAGTCTGCAGAACGAGAAAAGCAGATAAAAATGCTTGAAATATGATAATCTTAACCTTTCATTGCTGTCCCTTTAGGTCTGAATGTAGGAATAACCGATAATGCAGATTTCATACCCATAATTAAAGCTACAGCAATATTAATGACTAATATTTAACAACGTTAACAATATTTTTAATCGTATTAAATTGGCTGAGAAGGTAGAACCTATACAATATATAATACATTTTCATTTGAATGAAATATTGTTTGTTTGTATTAAGATGCCCCCCATAAACCCCTTAAGTATCGAACACAATTAAAACACAACCACTGCCTATGGCAAACACACAGGGAAAAACGGTGAGGGATCTCAAATGACCTTGAATGATCTCGAATGCCACAACCACTAAACTGGGGGCCCATCTGCCCCCAGTTCTTGCTCTATCTACATAGAGCCAGCTGCGCCCACCTGCACCCAGCCGGCCCCACCAACTTCCGTGACTACTCAGGCCCAACCAATCCGGGGACCAGCTGCACAGCCTATGTCCCTCCACTTTGAGCATCCCTGCTGTTAAGCCTGTAGTATACGTGCTGTGGCCCCTGAACCATCGCCTCTGAGCATGTGTAGTGTTGCAATACAGTGGCCCGCGATACCACAATATATTAAAAAAAGAACACATAGTCATAGGGTATGAAGAATAGGGATCTGCAGGTAAATTGACCCCTTATACCTGAATTTGCCTTCTTAAACCTACGCCTTGCCTAACCTCCTTTCCAACAACCAATCCATCCTCTAAATTTTCCCGTCAAAACAACATTTCTACTGTTCCTTATTCCAACCTTCCCAGACATCCTGGTGCTGCCAGCTGTATGCCCAGCGCCATCTATCCTACACTCAACCTTACTACCATTTTGGTAACTGCCCCACGTACCGAGGGCTACATGGTCCACTTTATAGCTCCTCCCGAGGATTCACCCCGGTTGTCACACATAAAGCTCCCATTTCTATGAATACACAGCGTCCCATTCATATTTAACACAATAGTATCTCGTTCGTACAAGCGGCTGTGCCTGTTACTGCAGCTCATCTCATCCTGGCCCATCCAAGTGAAAGGGACAAACTGTCTGCCATACCAAGCACAGCGGTCCCTACGGATGAGTATATATAAACAATGAAGAGGACACGGCAATCAGAATATCCTCCTCTATCCGATTCTGCCCTCAGATTGGAGAGCTGACGGATCTTTTAGCTTCAAAACGATCATATAAAATTAAGTCCGTCTGGTCTAAAAGTTGGAGAAAATTCATGAAGGCAACTTGAATAGTCAAATTTATGGAAAATGAAACATAAGGGTCAAGACTTGAGGTCTCCTGATTATCAGATGACATTAACATTGCATTAGGAACACGGTTCAATGGCACTACAGTGCCAAGCTGACAAAGATAGTGTAATTCTGCAAAAGCCCACACCCAACTTTTTATAAATTATTAAGATGTATTGAGAAGCTTGAAGACCCAAACGGAAGAAGGTAATTATTAAGAAATACAACACTCTTGGATAGACCATCACTTTCTGATTGGTATGACCACCAGAGAATGGAGGGGCCACAGAGCATAGTGGGAAGGCACTGCGGCCACTTAAAGTTTCTCATTGCACAGCGGCCCTCCTGGCAACACATTCAAAAGGGGCCAGACTGAGAGCGGGGGGCAGAGCCTTGGGAGGCCGAAATGATGGAATAAAATTGAAGCTGGGAGAAATAAGGGGAGGGTTTGATGCTGTAACAGGTAGGGGATGGATAGAGGATAAAAGTGGGGGGAGTAGGAGGGTCTGGAGCCACTTTGTAGGAAATAATCTCCTCCCTACCCTCCCTTATGTTTGTGCTGATTACTTTGGGGGTTAAGGACTAGGGGGTTTCGATTCTGAATTGGAAAGCCACGTTTAGGAGGCAGCATTGGGGGGCATGGGGGTCCTCGAAGCTGGGCAGACAAAGAATGCTGGCTGTTTGGTAAGGTAGCCCACAAATTTCTGGACTCCCCAGGTGGCAGTTAATGTTTTGCTCTGGTAGATGTGGGTGCCCCCACTTATTGGGTAGGTTACAAGGTGGGTGTACACAAGGTCTCGCACTAGGTGTCGCCAAGTCGGGGGTAATCGGCTGGAGGTATTAAGACTGCGCTGCGTGTGTGGATGTTTTTGCCGCATGAGGTGTGGGCTTCAAGGACCAACCTTCCACTTCTGAGGGATTGTAGTGGTTAAAAATTTACTGCCAGTTTATGTACCGTGGTTGTTGGAGCTGATAAAATGGCTGCTGTGGCCAATTAATTCCATTAAGTGGTTGTGTTTTTATTTAACCCCTTCCCGACATTTGTGGTATGGATACGCCATGGAAAACTAGTTTTCCTTCACTATCCATACAACAAATGGTGGACACCGGCTCAGAAGCTGAGTCAGTGCCACCATCCCCAGGTGTTGGCTGCATGTTGTAGCTGACACCCTGGGGTAATGGCGAGGACAGAAGTTTGCTCCGATCCCCGCCATTAAGCCCTTAAATGCAGCGGTCAAAATCGATCACTGCATTTAAGGTGTTTGCTGCTCATCGGCACCCCAGCAATTAAATTGCTGGGATGCCGGTGGCTACAAAGGCAACCTGAGGCCTAACACTGGCCTCCCGGTATGCCTAGTATGGAAGACTTTCAGGCCCCGACAGGAGGCCGGCAGGATGGCGACGACTCAGGAGCTGAGCTGGCGTCATCAGCGGTGGATGTCAGCTATATGTTACAGCTGACATCCAACTGTAACGACAGGAACTGGAGCTAGCTCAGATTCATGCCATTAACCCCTTAGATGCAGCGATCGAAAGCGATTGCTGCATCTTAGTGGTTGGCAGCAGACTACTGCTACTATGGCAACAGGAGGCTTAACAATGGCCTCCCGCTTTGCCATCACGGAAGCCGATTAGGCCCCGCCCGGAGGCGAAGCCTAATCGGCTTGCTGTCAGTGAATGACTGACAGATCTAATAAATTGCACTACATAGGTAGTGCAATGTATTAGAAAAATAATCTGACAGTTGGACCAAGTCCCTTAGTGGGACTAAAGAAAAGTGAAAAAAAATTGTAAAAGAAAAGTACAAATAAAAGTTGTTAAAAACGGCGTAAAAAATAATGCCAGAATTTCTGTTTTTTTTGGTCACTTTGCCCTACAAAATTGGAATAAAAACTGATCAAAAAGTCGCATGTATCAAAAAATGGTACCAATACTAACTACAGCTTGTCCCGCAAAAAAACAAGCCCTCATAGGGTATGTTCACACACACTAATTACGGACGTAATTCGGGCGTTTTTGCCCCGAATTACGTCCGAAAAATGCGCCTCAATAGCGTTGACAAACATCTGCCCATTGAAAGTAATGGGCTGACGTTTGTCTGTTCACACAAGGCGTATATTTACGCGCCGCTGTCAAAAGACGGCGCGTAAATAGACGCCCGCGGCAAAGAAGTGACCGGTCACTTCTTGGGCCGTAATTGGAGCCGTTATTCATTGACTCCAATGAAAAGCAGCGCCAATTATGTCCGTAATGGACGCGGCGTTCAAGCGCCTGCACATGCCGTTACGGCTGAAATTACGGGGATGTTTCCTCCTGAAAACATCCCCGTAATTTCAGCCGTTACGGACGCTGTCGTGTGAACATACCCATACAGCTCCGCCGACGAAAAAATTAAAAAGTTATGGTTCTCAGAACATGGCGACAGAAAAAAAGACAAAAAGTGATTTTATTGTGCAAAAAGTTGTAAAACATAAATAAGTGCTATAAATTAGGTATCGCCAGAATCGGACTGACCCGCAGAATAAATTTAAAAGGTAATTTATAACGCATGGTGAACGCTGTATATAAAAAACTAAAAAACAATGCCAGAACTTAAGTTTTTTGGTCACCTTGCCTCCCAAAAAATAGGATAAAAAGTGATCAAAAAGTCGCCTGTACCCCAAAATGGTACCCATAAAAGCTACAGCTCGTCCCACAAAAAAACAGGCCTCATGCAACTATGTCTGTGAAAAAATAAATTAGTTAAGGCTCCAATTAGTCAGGAAATAAAAAATTTGCAGTTGTGCCGGCCCGAGGGGAAGATTTCTTCTGTTTCAAAAGGCGATTTATCAAGGCCCTAAAATTAGGGAACCAGGAAGGGGAGGGCCCAAACATATCTGCTGGAAGCAAAGGTGCCCGTATTATACCAGGACAACACTTCCCAGCAAAATTCCCCAAACTGCAAAGGTGCGGAGTGTGGACCAAAAGGGGATAAGAAAGGACGCCATATATCAGTGTGACACCGGCCGGTGCAGAAAGGATTGCTTCACAGCGTAACACACATCTATGGATTATTTTATTATTTTTTTTAACCCATTATTATACCACCTGACTATGCCCCTGATGTACTCTGCCCAGCTTACATGTGCCCGCACATTATAAATTGAAATACCAGTAAAACTCCAAACAAAACTACTACCAAGCAAAATCCACGCTCCGAAAGCCAAAAGGCGCTACCTCACTTCTGAACACTAGATCGTGCCTAAAAAGCTGTTTACTTCCACATATATGGCACCACCATAACCGGGAGAACCCTTTTAACAATATTTGGGGTGTGTCTCCAGTGGCACAAGCTGGGCACGGCATATTTGCCACTGAAATGGCATATCTAGGGAAACATTTTCATTTTTACTTTGCACCATCCACAGCGCAATCATTTATGGAAAAGACCTGCAACCCTTAATAAATGCCTTGAGGGTGGAGTTTCCAAAATGGGGTCACTTCTCAGGGATTTCTGATATTATTTCACATCGGAGCCCTGCAATTGTGAACCAATACTGTGTAAGTCGCCAAATTGGGCCTCAACTTCGCATAGTACTCTCTCACTACTGAGATTAGGGCCACATGTAGGGTGCTTCTAAAACCGGGAAAATAATTAGAGAGCTGTCGTGTTATGGTGGCACAAGCTGGGCAATACATATTGGCATATCTATGCAAAAAAAAAAACACATTTCCACTCTGTAACATCGAGTGCACACTAATTTCTGGAAAACACCTGCGGGGTTAACATGCTCACTACACACCTATGTGAATACCTTGAGGGGTGTAGTTTACAAAATGCGGTCACTTCTGGGAGGTTTCCACTGTTTTGGTCCCACAGGGGCTTTGCAAATGCGACAAAGCGCCCAGAAACCAATCCAGCAAAATCTCCACTCCAAAAGCCAAATGGTGCTCCTTCCCTTCTGAGCCCTGCCGTGTGTCCTAATAGCAGTTTATGACCACAAATGGGGTATTGCGCACTTGGAAGAAATTGCTTTACAAATGTTGGTGTTCTTTTTTTCCTTTATTTGTTGAGAAAATGAAAAATTTTGAGCTAAAGCTACGTCTTATTGAAGAAAAATGATTTTTTTTTTTCATTTTCACTGCCCAACTCTAATAAAACCTATGAAACACCTGTGGGGTCAAAATGCTCACTACACCATTAGATGAATTCCTCAAGGGGTGTAGTTTCCTAAATGGAGTAACTTTTTGGGCATTTTCACGACATGGCCTCCTCAAACCATTCCTGCTAAATTTGAGCTCCAAAAGCCAAATGGCGCTCCTTCCGTTCTAAGCCCTGCTGTGTGTCCAAACAGCCATTTATGACCAGGGCCAGCCTTAGGATAGATGGCGCCCCGTGCGATATGATCTTTCGGTTCCCCACCCCCATAATTAAAAAATAAATGCCCCATAAAAAAAATCATAATGCCCCTTTAGTGCCCCCATACAGTATAATAATAATAATAATAATATTTAATAATATAATATATTACAACCCCTTAAAGGACACAGTATTTTGTCTTCTAATTGTGGCCACAATATTATGCACCCTGTAGTACCCCTACACAGTATAATGTACGCTTAGTGGCCCCAACACAGTATAGTGCACCTCCAATAGATTTTGCCATACAGCCTCCCTGTGTACAGTGCCATAATCCCCCACCTCCTCCTTGTAGAACGTGTCATACAGCCCCTCCACCTCCCCGTTGTAGACAGTGCCATACAGTCCCCCACCTCTCCCTTGTAGACAGTGCCCCTAAACAAAAACAAAAATTGTACTCACCTAGGCCCCGTTTCCACGACAAACTGAGCTGCTCCACGATGGGATCCTTGCATAGGCCGGCGTGATCCTGTAGCCTAGTACAGAGTTTCCCAACCTTTTCGGACTCGAGGCAGCACTGGAAAAATTACATTTCCTCAGGGCACCCCTACCAAAAATTGTTTCGAGGAAAAAACAAGCACTACACTTGTAGGGTATGTTCACACAAGTTTTATGTAAGGCAAAAAAAATCTGACCTTTTTTTTTGCATTTTTTCTTAAGCCGTTGAAGCTAATGCAAAAGACGCAGGCAAAAAAAAGGTCCAAACGGGCGCAGCAGGTATTTTCTGCCTCCGATTAATTTCAATTTCAGGACAGAGGCGGAAACCACTTCAAGACCATCAGCCCCCCACTCACAGTAAAATGACCATCAGCTCCCCACTCACAGTAAAATGACCATCAGCCCACCACTCACAGATTCTCCCTGTAGGTAGTGCCACACAGCCCCTTGTAGGTAGCACCACATAGCCCCTTGTAGGTAGCGCTACACAGAACCTTGTAGGTAGCGCCACACAGCCTCTTGTAGATAGTGCCACACAGCCCCCTTGTAGGTAGCGCCACACAGCCCTCTTGTAGGTAGTCCACACAGCCCATTGTATGTAGCACCACATAGCCCCTTGTAGGTAGCGCTACACAGCACCTTGTAGGTAGTGCCACACATCCCCTTGTAGGTAGCGCCACATAGCCCCCTTGTATGTGTCGTCACACAACCCCCTTGTAGCTAGCGCCCCACAACCCCCTTGTAGAGAGCGCCACACAGCCCCCTGTAGAGAGCGTCACACAGCTCCCAGTAGAGAGCGCCGCACAGCCCCCTGTAGAGAGTGCCACACAGCCCCCTGTAGAGAGCGCCACACAGCCCCCTGGTAGGGAGTGCCACACAGCCCCCTGGTAGAGAGTGCCACACAGCCCCCTGGTAGGGAGCGCCACACAGCCCCCTGTAGAGAGCACCACACAGCCCCCTGGTAGGGAGCGCCACACAGCCTCCTGGTAGGGAGTGCCATACAGCCCCTTGGTAGGGAGTGCCACCACACAGCCCCCTGGTAGAGGGTGCCATACAGCCCACAGCCCCCTTGTAGGTAGTGCCACAAAGCCCGCAACCCCCTTGTAGCTAGTGCCACAAAGTCCACAGCGCCCTTGTAGATAGCACCCCTCCCCCTTGCTGAGGATAGCACCACTGTAGCTCCCTGAAGGAGCAGAATCCCCGTGGGGCCGGACACTCCTGGAGAGCTCCGCTTGATGTCTCTGTTCATATATGGACAGTGACATCAGGGTAAACTCCAGAAGCGGAATCCCCGTCCACAGCGTTGCCGATGCTGTGACTGGGGATTCCACTCCAGGAGAAGCTCCTGTCATTCCCGTTGTCAGCCGCTATGGCTGCTACAGCGGTAGCGACGGCACTGAGTGAAGAAGCGGCCTGGCGGAAAGGCGACTGCTGAGTCGCCGAGCCCGGGCGCTTCTAAAAGAAGCAGGGGAAGGGAGCCAGAGCAGCAACCCCCTCCAACAGCTGGAGTGATGCGCCCTGTGCAAAGGCACAGGTCGCACACCCCTAAGGCTGGCCTTGTTTATGACCACATGTGAGGTATTATTTTACTCGGGAAAAATTGCTTTACAAATGTTGCAGTTCTTTTTCTCCTTTAGTCCTTGTGGAAATTAGAAAAAATTAGCTAAATCTACATTTTCTTTGAAAAAAATCTAGATTTTCATTTTCACGGCCTACCTCCAATAATTTCTGCAAAAAATGTGTGCTGTCAAAACGCTCACTATACCCCTAGATAATTTTCTTGAGGGGTGTAGTTTCCAAAATGGGGTTACTTGTGGGGGTTTTCCACTGTTTTGTCCCCTCAGGAGCTTTGCAAATGCGACATGGCCTCCTCAAACCATTCCTGCTAAATTTGAGCCCCAAAAGCCAAATGGCGCTCCTTCCGTTCTAAGCCCTACTGTGTGTCCAAACAGCCATTCATGACAACATGTGGGGTATTGTTTTACTCGTGAGAAATTGCTTTACAAATGTAGCAATGCTTTTCTCCTTTAGTCCTTGTGGAAATGAGAAAAAATTAGATAAACCTACATGTCCTTTGAAAAAAAATTAGATTTTCATTTTTACGGCCTACTTCCAATAATTTCTGCAAAAAACATGTGGGGTCAAAAAATGCTCACTATACCCCTAGATCATTTTCTTGAGGGGTGTAGTTTCCCAAACTTTTGGGGGATTTCCACTGTTTTGGCACCGCAAGAGTCCTTCAAACCTGACATGGTGCCTAAAATATATCCTAATAAAAAGGAGGCCCCAAAATCCTCTAGGTGCTCCTTTGCCTCTAAGGCTTGTGCTTCAGTCCATTAGGACACTAGGATCACATGTGGTATATTTCTAAAAACTGAAGAATATAAGCAATAAATATTGAGTTGTGTTTCTCTAGTAAAACCTTCTGTGTTACAAAAAAATGGATTAAATATGAATTTCTGGGAAAAAAAATTAATTTGTGAATTTCACCTCTACTTTGCTTTAATTCCTGTGAAACGTCTAAAGGGTTAAGAAACTTTCTAAATGTTGTTTTGAATACTTTGAGGAGTGGAGTTTTTAAAATGATGTGACTTATTAGGGTTTTATAATATATAAAGCCTTAAAAGTCACTTCACAACTGAACTGGCCCCTGTAAAAATAGCCTTTTGAAATTTTATTGAAAATTTGAGAAATTGCTGCTAAAGTTCTAAGCCTTGTAACGTCCTAGAAAAATAAAAGGATGTTCAAAAAACGATGCCAATCTAAAGTAGACATATGGAGGATGTTAATTAGCAACTATTTTGTGTGGTATAAGTGCCTGACTTACAAGCAGATACATTTAAATTTAGATAAATGCAAATGTTTGACATTTTTCTCTACATTTTGGTGTTTTTTACAAATAAATACTGAATGTATCGAGAAAATTTTGCCGTTAACATAAAGTACAATGTGTCAAGAGAAGACAATCTCAGAATCGCTTGGATAGGTAAAAGCGTTCCGAAGTTATTACCACATAAAGTGAAACTTGTCAGATTTGAAAAATGCGGCTCTGTCAGGAAGGTCAAAAGTGGCTGCAGCGGGAAGGGGTTAATAAGTGGAGTTAAAAGGATGGGGGATTGGAAAAAGTAAACAATACACAGTACACTGCACAGTAGCCAGAGTACCGCTCTGCAAGGAAAAACTTTTTGGGGCTGAAGCACTAAATCAGTGCTGAAGCCCCTTCAATCTCAGGATAGTGGGGGTCCCAGCAGTCACACCCCCAGCGATCAGAAAGTGATTGCATATCCTAGAAAATTATTGTGAGGGCAATAACCCTTTAACAGGATTCTCGGGGAGACTGTCAATGAAGCAATGTCAAAAGTATGGGATCTGTTGAAAATTTATATTATATTATGTGTCCCAGTTTGATCCCTGAGCCCTTTTTGTGTTATTTTTGTGATGATCGTTTGGGGGTCCGAGCAGCGGGACACCCTGTGATCTGCTTATTGTCGGTGGCGTAACTACCGCCGTAGCAGCCGTAGCGGCTGCTACGGGGCCCGCGGCATGAGGGGGCCCGTGTCGCCCGCCGGCACGGGCCGCCACCATGGCCTTAGGCTCCGCTAGCAGCCGCTATGGCTGCTACAGCGCGACGCCACTGAACACGACTACGGCAGAGCAGGGAGTTATCTCCCCGCTCTGCCATTAAACAAAAGACATGTATCCCCTATCCACAGGATAGGAAAGTCCCCTGAAGTTCTCCATCACAAACCTCGGACTTCCGGGGTCTGTGTCGGCAGCTCCGTAGAAATGAATGGAGCGCCGGTCGCGCTTGTGCGCATGCGTGACCAGCGCTCCTTTCATTTTTATTGAGCTGCGCAGACGCCGGAAGTCAGAGGTTAGTCATGGAGAACTTGGGGGACTTTCAGTCCCCCGTTCTCCTTATCGCTGCCAGCGATTACACATGTATCCCCTATCCTGTGGATAGGGGATACATGTCTTTTGTAGGACACACTGTAGGTCGCATTTTTTTGGGAGGGGGGACGCTGTATGGCGTTCCCTACAGGGGGGACGCTGTATGGCGTTCCCTACAGGGGGGGGCTGTATGGCGTTCCCTACAGGGGGGGCTGTATGGCGTTCCCTACAGGGGGGGCTGTATGGTGTTCCCTACAGGGGGGGCTGTATGGCGTTCCCTACAGTGGGTGGGGGCTGTATGGCGTTCCCTACAGGGGGGGCTGTATGACGTTCCCTACAGCGGGGCTGTATGGCGTTCCCTACAGGTGGGGGCTGTATGGCGTTCTCTACAGGGGGGGCTGTATGGCGTTCTCTACAGGGGGGGCTGTATGGCATTCTCTACACGGGGGGGCTGTATGACGTTAGCGCCATACAGCCCCCTCTGTAGATAATGCCATACAGCCCCCCCTGTAGAGAACGCCATACAGCCCCCCTGTAGATAACGCCATACAGCCCCCTCTGTAGATAACGCCATACAGCCCCCACTGTAGAGAACGCCATACAGCCCCCTCTGTAGATAACGCCATACAGCCCCCCTGTAGATAACGCCATACAGCCCCATCTGTAGATAACGCCATACAGCCACCTCTGTAGATAACGCCATACAGCCCCCTCTGTAGATAACGCCATACAGCCCCCACTGTAGAGAACGCCATACAGAGTCCCCCTTGTAGATAACGCCATACAGCCCCTTTGTAGATAACGCCATACAGCCCCCTCTGTAGATATCTACAAAGGGGGCTGTTTGGCGTTATCTACAGGGGGGGGCTGTATGGCGTTCTCGACAGAGGGGCTGTATGGCGTTATCTGTAGGGGTGGCTGTATGGCGTTATCTACAGGGGGATGTATGGCGCTATCTACAGAGGGGGCTGTATGGCGTTATCTACAGAGGGGGCTGTATGGCGTTATCTACAGGGGGGGGCTGTAAAAAGGGCACTATCTACAAGGGGGGGTTGTGTGACACCCTGGGGAGGGGGGGCCCCAGTCAAAAGTTTGCTATGGGGCCCAGTCTTTCCTAGTTACGCCCCTGGTCGTGGGGTTACTTCTAACAAAAAGGGATTGTCCAAAGCAGACAGTCCTTTTAAGGAGAACTAAAAAGAGATTCTAATAAGACCAGTAAGAGATATCAACAGCAGCTTGTTGACAGTTTCCCGGTAACAATATAATTTTTTTTCTACACTGAACAGAAAAAGAACCCAAATTAACATGCATTACATAATGCTAATATTTCCAGTTTGTTTTTTTTACTATATAGCCAATGTTCATCACAAAAGGAGCTTCACTTTAAGGGTATGTTGACACATAGAATAAACACTGCAGAATTTCCAAATAGATTTTTTTGGCGGAAATTCCACAGCGTATTACAGTAGCAGCAAGTAGATTTAGGACAAAGCCACACGTGGCGGAATTGCTCTTGAATTCCGCTGCGGACACTCCGCAGCGTTAATCCGCAGCGGAGCAGTTTCTCCATTGACTTCCACTTCTATTTAGTAGGGTTCGTTTAGACGATGCGGAAAATTCCGCTGCGGAGCATAGGCTGCGGTGCGGAATTTGGTGTCCGCAGCATGCAATGGCTGTTGCGGAGTTGTGGCGGAGTTGTGGCGGACTGGTTGCGGACTCATGGCGGAATTTCTCCATTGACTTCAATGGAGATTCTAAATTCCGCAATGAAGTCCGCAGCTGTCATGCACATGTTATGTGTGCTGCGGATGCGTCTTGCTTTTTTGACATGACATTTCTTAATTCTGGCTGGACCTATGTATTTCTAGGTCTACAGCCAGACTGAGGAAGTCAATGGGGCTCCCGTAATTACGGGAGCGTTGCTAGGCGACGTCAGTAAATAGTCACTGTCCAGGGTGCTGAAAGAGTTAAGCGATCGGCAGTAACTGTTTCTGCACCCTGGACAGTGACTACCGATCCCAATATACAGCAACCTGTAAAAAAAATAGAAGTTCATACTTACCGAGAACTCCCTGCTTCTGTCTCCAGTCCGGCTTCCCAGGATGACGTTTCAGTCTAAGTGACGGCTGCAGCCAATCACAGGCTGCAGCGGTCACATGGACTGCCGCGTCATCCAGGGAGGTCGGGCTGGATGCCGAAAGAGAGACGCGTCCCCAATACAACGGCCGGTAAGTATGAAATTCGTTTACTTTCACTAGGGAAAGTGCTGTCCCTTCTCTCTATCCTGCACTGATAGAGAGAACGGAAGCACTTTTACCGCAGTCCGCAGCAGCCAGTCCGCATCAATTTACTGCACATTTTGGGCAGATCCGCCGCAGAATCTGCAACGCAGATTCTGTGCGGCATTGATGCGGACAGTTGCGGAGGAAATCCGCCACGTGTGGGCATGCCCTTAAACAAATCTCATCCACACGTTGCGGTGCGGATTCTCAATCTGCAGCATGTCAATTTCAATTTCCCTTGTGAAAATGCTGCAGAATTTCTGCACAAAATATCCAGTGGGAAATTACACATTAATAAGCGTGGGTCTGTATATTTGCCCAAATGCTGCCCCCTTCAGTCAGGGAAAGGTGCCCCCTTACCTTGCTTCCTGGTAGTTACTCTACGGTATACACCTATATATAGGATTACTATTATTAATGTTGTAATTGATCTAACATCCTCATTAGCAAAGATAACATAGAGATGAATTACAGACATCACATATATAGTTATTTGCATTTATATAAGATACATGAAAGCTGATGTAGCAGAGCTCCGTTTGACAGATGTAGCAGAATTGAGTTTATTATAGGGATATGTTATCTGTGGCATTACATACTACGGCATTATCTTAGCTCACGGAGCTGTCATGATGCACGAGCAATGCTGATCATAGTATACGAGTATTACGAAGGCTTCTCCATGTCGCTTTAAAATGGAAAAAACCCTGAATAAAGCGTTGTGTAACGTGGACCCTCCCCCTCCTTGCTGCACTGATGAAGAATACACAGTAGTAAAAGGAGTATTGATGTAACTGTGCAGCCGTCATTTGCTGCAGTGCCGTTCATTGATATTCATCTCATGCCTTCAGGTAAAGCACTATTCGCTATCTCTGAGTGCACCATTTGTGCATTTCATACGTCCACATTTACTGCACATGGAAACATAGGAGAACTCCTCTGTATTATACGGGAAACTAATGTTAGCATTACCCAGCTGGCATCATGGGTCATTGGGGCTGCAGAAAATTCAATGGGGGAGCTTTACTAATAGTGGCATAGCATGCAAGCAGTGCGCTTCACTGCATCTTTTCCATGTGTAGCGTGCGGTAAATACTTCAACAGGGCGGATGCTGTATTCATGAGTCTGGTGTAGGCTAATAACAAGGCCGGGTAGATTTAGAAAAGTGGCGGCAGAATTTAATAAAAAAAAATCACATTTAGTGAAATTCTGAAGCTCCGTCCACTTTCCTAGTCAAATTAATTAGCGTTCGAGAAAGGAACAGATTAATAAATATGGCCGCGTGTTTTTTTATGTATTAAAGATAGAAAACTGGCGTAAGATCATTGATAAATCTGTGTACGATGCCCATTACGTGCCGATTTGCAGCATAATACATTACCAGCAAAGTAAACCCCAACTAGTCTCATCTTCACGTTGCAGAATTTTTCAAATTGTAAATTGACCTGCGCAGTGGATTTTAAAATTTGTAGCATGTCCATTCATTTTGAGTTTCCGTCTCAGAATTGTATCTGCCAAGTTTATTTTAAAAAAAAGGCACCAAAATCCGCAGCATAAAATCCGCAACAGTTTCTGCATCACATTGTAAAATCCTGCGGAATGCCCTACATTTATCAGCGGTTTTGTGGTGCAGTTTTTCGCCCCGGAATGTCCGCTGTGAAAACTGCAGCACTTACCGGCTTGCTAGCAGGCCGGCCTCCTGGGATGACGTTTCATGATTGGCTGCAGCGGCGGCCACATGGGATGAGACGTCATCCCATGAGGCCGGCCCTCTGACGTCACCCAGTCCGGCCTCCGGGGATGAAGTTTCATCCATGTGACCAGCGCTACAGCCTGTGATTGGCTGCGGCGGTCACATGGGATGAAACGTCATCCCAGGAGGCCGCGCTGGAGGGAGGAACACAGACTTCCGGGTAAGTATGAGATTATTTTTTTTTCGAAATTGCATTTATTGCGGCGGGATCGCTGTGAACCCGCCGCAAAAAAACGCAACAACTGCTATTTGTTGCGGGATTTACCTCCCCATTGAGTTCAATGGGGAAAACCCGACACAATTAAGCAGCGTTTACGCAAATACAATTGACATGCTGCAGATTAAAATTCCGCACCACAGTTCAATTTCTGAGCGGTTTTTCGCAGCGTGTGGATGAGATTTGTTTTATCTCATCCACTTTGCTGCTACTGTATTTGCTGCGGATTTTCCGTAACTAATTCTGTTGCATAAAAACCGCAGTATTTATGCAACGTGTGAACTGACCCTTAATGTATAGAACTGGGTGTCAAGAAATGCTAATTAAATCACTGAGATGTATCAGTGTTAGGCCCCATGCAAACAACCGTAGATTTCGTCCGTAATTACGGTCCGTAATTACGGACCCATTTATTTCTATGGTGACTGATACCTTCCCGTATATTTATGGGAAGGTGCCCGTGCCGTAGAAAGGCTCCGCAAAAGATAGGACATGTCCTATTTTTTTCTTTTTACGGACCGTGGTCCCATACATTATATGGAAGCACGACCCGCAAATGCGGGTGGCTGTCCACGGCCAGTTGTGCCTGTAATCACGTACTGTGATTACGGGCACGGTCGTGTGCATCGCACCTAAAGCTCTGCTCACATACCGTTCGTGGACTATATAAAAAAAAGATTTAGTGCATACGCCAAACGTATGCATAGGGCCTCATTCTTTTTGGCTGCATGGAATAACATAATAGTAGTAGTACTATGGTGTCCTATGGGTGACGTATGCCTATACAATGGCATATGTTGCAGCCTTTCATCTGAGGTATACGTCGGGAAATCCTCAAGGCTCGAACGGTATGTGAACAGAACCCTTATGTCTTATATATTATTGATTCGTTACTAGTATTATAGAGCTTTGTCTAATTAAGAATAACCTCATAAATAATACACAAGACATGCAGGAACAAAATTAGGTGATATCTATAACATTTTAGGCTCAATAACCGGCCTTGTTGTCCATAGCAGCCAATCACAGTGCAGCTTTCATTTTCCAGAGCAGTTTAAGAAATAAAAGCTGCGCTCTGATTGGTTGTTATGGGAAACAAGGACAGTTTTTCTGTCATGCAGTTTTAGAAATGAGGCCTGTTAACCCCTTTCCAGCCTATGACGTACAATTACATCACGAGAACTGTACAGTTCCCTCAAAATGACGTAAATATACGTCACAGGAGCTGTGCCCATGCCATCACTGGTGAGTGCCGGCTGTATTATACAGCTAACACCTCGCTATAACACCTAGGATCAAAGATAACACGAATCCCGGCCCTTTTGCCCCGTACATGCTGCAGTTAATGCTCTGTCAGCCCATCATCTCCTCACGACGCGATCGCCGTATGCCAATGGGTTCCTATAGCAGTCAGGGGCCTAAGAATGGCCACATGTCAGCAATCTTAGCACACCTATCTGGCTGGCCAGAGGCAGGGTCTTATAGGATGCCTTTCAGCCTTGCACTGACTGGCATATAATATACTGCAATACAGAAGAATAGATCATATAGTCTAGCACCCTAGTGGGGCTAAAAATAAATTATATATTTATTTAAAATAAATAGTGAAATAAAATGTTTAAAAATCTAAAAAAAACACAAAAAATACTATAATACAGCCAATGGATCTGGCATAGTATTGTGCCTTCCGTTATGAACGAAAGCTATGACACAAATGTGAACAGAGTCTTATGGAATTCATTTATTGCTAAAGCCATACAATTTGGTAATATAAATCTTTCTAGCTTTGCACAGTTGGATGGTATAGTCCATGTTTAGTCCTATTCAAATAGGAGCACATCCATGAGCTATACCATTCGACAGGGGTCTGCTACCCTAGTATCATGATTTTACACACGTACATATTAGAAAAATATATGATTTCTTATTTTATAAGCAAATTAATAATGGAATGCTGATTTTAAAGTTTTCCACCAATAACCATCTGCTTAGTAATGTAATATTCTTATAATGCACTGAGGTGTACATTATAATAGGCGTTTACTGGCCCACCAGGGGAATATTAAAGGAATAATGACTCGCTTAACCCCTTTAAATGGCTGTATACTCTTTTCAATCCCCTGTGTGGGAATTCACCCGGGCGCCTGCAACCGAGACGTCCCAGAGGTCATGGCATCCTCTTATTGGGATAGCTAAAGGGGTTATCCCATCAGAGACATCTGTGACATATCCACAGGATGCCATAAATGTCAGATAGATGCGGGTCCCCACTCTGGGACCCGCACCTATCACTAGAACAGGCCCCCAAACCCCGTTCTACTGCTCTGTGTTTTGGCTGAAGCGTGATTCCCGACCATGAATTACGAAAACAGCGTAGCTCAGCAGTTTCCGTAACTCCCACAGTAGTGAATGCCATGCGAGCTTCGCTGTTTCCGTAATACCATTCAGTTCTATGGGAGCTACGGAAACAGCGTAGCCCAACAAGGTCGGAAATCACACGCTTCAGCCACAACACAGAGCAGTAGGACGGGGTTTAGGGGAGCCCCGTTCTAGAGATAGGTGCGGGTCCCAGAGGTGGTCTTGCTCAAATGTTCATAACTTAGATGGGATCGATGACAGGTGGATTCTGCGTGTTAGAGACATGCAGGACCTGCTGTCGCTGAACTCGTCAGTCCCACTGACCTGACGGATTCAGGTCTCAGCACAAGATGTAGCTGCTCTGTATACAAGATACAAAGCATCTGTATCTGAAAAAGTAAAAATAATTTTTGATAAAAAGTGTTTAGAAAGTTGCACCAATCACACTGATACACTGTTTTATTTAGAAAAAAATAGTTTTCAGAGGTGTACATAGCCTTTAATCATTTGAATTTTTTCTGCAGATTCTGAAATGCTCAATCAGTTTCTTCAGATATTAGAATGGTAAATGCTAATTTAGACCTCTCAAATTTCGATCAGATCTATTCCTGTCAAGGGTCAAGTCCCTGGGGGAGCAGGCGGGTCGTGCTCAGTACTCTGATGGAGGAGAATGGTTGACACTTTAGCCCAATACTCGCACTCGTCACACTGGTAAATTGGGGAAGTGGTGACAAGGCAATAGGAGGCCTCGTATGTTGAATTGCGCTCAGTGATTAATGTACAGCTTCAGCAAAAAAGATGGGCAGCAAATAAAGACAAAGAAAAGACCAGGAGATGTGACAGTGAAGCTGCATAATAAAATATGTACCCTACTGTATATATATTATTATGCCTGGCGTCGTTATGAAATTTTTAGTATATAAAGTCAAGTTTTTTAGAAAAAAAAATATACAAATATATAATACAAAACAGAGCTGCATGCAGCAATATTTCTCAGTCAGTTGCTTGTTCTGTGTCTGCACAGGGCTCGCTCAAGCAATTTACATTCTGGGAAGTATTGTTTTTGCTCAAGACACTGCACAGTAATCTGATGCAGGAATAACTGTCCCACTGCACTGTAGGAGCTCAGCTATGCTGTTAGGGGTAATTCTGACAATAGAGCTGTTGACTGTTTCCAATGACGACAAGCAGAAATTGGAATGCCACTCTAGACTATAACACAGGCTGTAACTAAGGATCAGTACAAGATAAGTAATGTCATGTATTTATAAAGTTACTACATTTTTATGTAGATTAACTCATATTACTTCTTATCCAATCACTGCTCTGATGAATGGTCAGGACCAATTTTTGTCATTCTCAATCTGAAGTTATCACTTATTGATATTTCTAGCATGGAAGTGGTCGCTAGACTTTTAAGACTCACTTATTTTTGCAGCGG
The DNA here is from genome assembly GCF_050947455.1 of Rhinoderma darwinii. Taxonomy (NCBI): domain Eukaryota; kingdom Metazoa; phylum Chordata; class Amphibia; order Anura; family Rhinodermatidae; genus Rhinoderma; species Rhinoderma darwinii. The sequence goes on from NC_134696.1 coordinate 88,400,532, forward strand.
ATCATATTGAAAAGGGGCCCGATTCCTAGTTTTACTTTGGATTCCCCTCGGGCCATGAAACATCCAGCTTTTGGTGCTTTATTACAGATCCGTACGGTGATGTTTACATAATTCTATTGCTATCCTGAACTAAAATTTGGTGTCTGCTGCAATCAGGATGTAGATTCCTTCTGGTCATGGGCCTGGGGTGCCCTTATGTCCAAATGGTCACCCGTCACTGTATGCAGCCGATTCATTGCATGTCTCCACAGTGGAAACGAATACCTGCCCCTGATGGAGCAAAAGGATCAATGCACATTGCTCTCTCCTAAGCGCTCCTAATATCAAACCAATGTGAGAAATATAGTTTAACACAGAAAGGGACCGATTGTCAGGTACCCTTTAATCTATTGTTCGACTTTGAAGTGGTTTTTTTCATTTGGATAATACCCTCTCAAAATGACGACCCTCTAGCGATCGGTTGATCATTATGGGTCTGGCTGATGAAACCTTCAGCGGCTGCTAGTGGAGATATGTGGTATTACATGATGCTTATTCAAATCAATGGACAACCAAGTAGTACAAGGTCGCCCTCAGTCCTCCAAAGCGGGAGACACTCTTTGCAACTGTTCTCTGGTCTGGCTAACAAGACATTAAAAGAAGGAATTAAAAAATGGGGTGAAAAAAACAATCATGTATGGCATTAATATTAAAGCACGTTTCGATGCTTAGTAGATGGATATTTTTAATCAGACTTTTCCAGCTAAGAAGGGAACATTTCTTCCTGCTAAGTAATTCCACCATCAGGCTACCCATACGGATCTCCATATTATCTGCATTCATCCTTTCTTCACCTACAACAAACCCTATTCCGACTCGATCATGTGGAAATGATCTACGGTGTATTTACATGTTATAATTCAATGCAATCGCTCTCCCCATTCTCCACTGTCTCATCTTTTTTAACACAGTACACCCCCCTTTACATTCAGTTCTTCCTTGCCTATATTTCCCAGTGTCTGTCTCAATCTATTCCAGTCTCTATCGCTCCCTGCTTGACACATTGGAAGTGCAGCCTCAGCACGGTAAGGTGCAGCGTATTAAATCTGCAGTACTCTTAGCTCCCCGGCCTGATTCACTGCAGCGTGCACACAGCAGCCTAGAAATGGCTATAGGAATCAGCGTCACCATCACCGGGGATTATTAACCCCTATCACTCTGCATTACAAATGCTGCAGACTGGAGGAAAGCACATTCATTTGCCAAATGCATGATCCGTCCACCATTGGTATCTATTATGTATGACATTTGTCTTCAGCAAATCAAAGACAAGAATTGGTGATTTTTTTTCGCTCATCTGCACAGTTTATTATAACAAATCATAAAATGTACATTGATTTATAGCACAACGTAAGTGTAGGATTAAGGGGGTCTGTGTCATTGTACTATGCTCTCCTTTATAAGGGCAGCCTAGTATAGGGACAGGTTGTCAGGCATTATTAGCCCAAATGGCACAAAAAATATTATGTATTTCATTAAAGAAGCACCCCCATCTCATCACCTCCTCCCACCCCTCTCACTAGTGACAGCTGACGTGTATCTGCATACATCGGTGAGAGGGGTAGGGGCTGCGCTACCCTCATAAAATACAGCAGACTCGCAACTGTAATATTTATTTGTGCCGTTTTGACTAAAAGTACAACAGACATGTCCCTGCACTATGCTACAGTGCAATGTAATAAGATGACAGGTCCAATTTAAAGGAATTAGTCCCAGTGCAAAATCTTTACCAGGGTCCACATATATGCCATGCATGCATGGACTTGATACACTGTCAGATGCAAAATGGCCCTGTCTGCAGTTAATACATTATTGTGTAATTAGACTTAAAGTGAATGTCCAAATCTTAACACGTCATTTTTAGCTCCAAAATTGTGTGCAAAATAATTTATTAATATATCTTTATAGCAGCCAGAGCTTTGGTTTTCTGATACAGAGCTCCAAATCACACGTATAGACAATTAAATGATAAAATCGTGGCTTCCTGCAGCCACCACTAGAGGGAGCTTAAGAACTTACTTGCATACTGTTTTATTATACAATTTAATGTATAAATGTATGCAGTTGGCTCCCAAGCTCCCACTAGTGGTGACAACAGGAAATCTCCTGACACTTTCACCCCAGAAAATTGCAGCTCTGTTCTGCTGACATATACGCCGGACATACCAATAAATTTCTATGGACTGGTAGTATGCTACGATAGCTTTTTGTCATCTTTACTGAAAAGTGTAGTGAACTACAGGTTTTTTTTTTTCACTGTGGGAGTCAATGGTGGGTGTATGCCACTGTATTGTGTACATAGTGTTAACAGAACCTCAGCTTTCTATTTTTAAGTCAGATGAGGTGGAAATGTTGTCAAGACTGAGTACAGTGGCGTAGCTATAGGGGTCGCAGCTGCGACCGGGCCCCTAAGCCTGGGGGGCCCACGGGCCCCAGTTGCCATACAGCATGCTTCCTAAAGAAATCTTCTGTGCCATGAAGCCGGCACTTCCTGGTTACGGTCACATGGTACACTTAGTGTACCATGTGACCGTGTTGTCACGTGACACGGCTTCCAGACAGTGGAATGGAAGAGTCGGTGCAGAGGACTCCAGGTAAGCTGCAGTCTGGAATGTAATGTATTGTGATGTAATGTGTTGTGTTGTAACTTGTAATGTAATGTCTTGTAATGTATTGTGTTGTTTGCGGTGGAGAGGGGGGGGGGGCATTACATCACAGCCCCCCCTCCTCTCTCCACCGCAAACTGCACAATACAACACAATACAGTATAGTACACATGACTGTATGAGAGCGGGGCTGCGGCTGTGTAATACAGTCACTGCCCCGCTCTTGAGTCCTGACAAGTGCGCGCCATCAGGATGATGCGATGCGGCCGGCGCTGCACTAATGATCTGCGGCACTCAAGACAGAACATGGCGGGCGAGTTACAAAACACCCCCATGTTCTGTCTTCAGTGCCTGAACCGCCGCTCATTAGTGCAGCGCCGGCCGCATCACCTCATGCCGACCGCGTGCGCACTTCCTGTCAGGAGCGGGACAATGGCTGTATTACACAGCCGCAGCCCCGCTCTATAATGGCGGAGATCAGAGAAACCGCTCATCTCCGCCGCTATTCCCGTGAATGCTGCGATCACAGCGGACTGCAGCATTCAGGAGAAAATGAGAAGGGTGATGCCCCTTGGATCGTGTCACAGGGAATTCCTGTGACGCGATCGAGGGCCATACCATATATGGGCAGACAGCCCAGGGTCCATTGAAGGACCACAGGGCTGTCTTACCATATTTCCTGTTAGGACATACTTAGGTATGTCCTAACCACTGCCTGTGTACTGTCCGTCCACAGGCTAATGTACTGGCATATATCGGATATATGCCAGTACATTAAAGTTTAAAAATAAAGTAAAAACAAAGTAATGTTAAATTTTAAAAAAATACACATTCACCTTTTTTACAATAAACATTAAAATAAGTCTCAATACATAAAATATACACATTCAGTATTGGCGCAGCCGTAATAACCTGCACAACATTTTTTTTGCATCATTTATGATGTGTGCACTGTAAAAAAATTAAATAAAAACTGCTTTCTATCACTTATTGTGGGGCACGAGATGCGATGATGAATTTAACCTCCATGTTCCTCACATTCAGGGCTCATTTACACGAGCGTGTTATACGTCCGTGCGATGCGCGTGATTTTCACGCGTGTCGCAGGGACCTATATTAGTCTATGGGGCCGTGCAGACAGGTGCGTGATTTTCATGCAGCGTATGTCCGCTGCGTGAAACGCACGACATGTCCTATATTTGTGTGCTGTTCGCGCATCACGCACCCATTGAAGTCAATGGGTGTGTGAAAACCACGCATGTCACACGGAAGCACTTCCGTGGGACAAGCGTGATTCGCGCAACAGCACTGTAAAGGATGAATGAAAACAAACATCCAAACGGAGTGTCATTATGATGGCAGCTGCGCGAAAATCACAAAGCCGCGCATCATACGCTGATGACACACGGAGCTGTTAAGTGCCTTTTGCGCATGCAAAACGCTGCGTTTTTTGCGTGCGCAAAATGCACACACTCGTGTAAACCCGGCCTAATAGGAATTAACCCCATCATGTACCTCACACATTAACCCATTATGACTGAGAAACATGATGGGGTTAATTACTATTAATGTGAGGCACATTCAAAATTCAGCATCACATTAGAAAACAAAATAACTTTTTTTTATTTTTTATTACTGTTCACAAAGTAAACGAAGTATCGGTATCGAAGTCAAAATTTTGGTATCGTGACATCCCTACACTGTGGGTCGCGTCCCCCTGGGGGTTCGTGTGAAGACCTCCGGGGGGTCGCGAGTCACTCACCGAGGTCCCGGTTCCATTCAATCCTGGAGCAAGGAGCTGGCATCTCCTTGATCCAGCATTCACTGTGCCCTGAGCAGCTCGACGCAGGCAGGCGGGATGTTGCGACATTATCGCACCTGCCTGCGCTGAGTCACTCATAGTACACACTGGAGGAGGCGAAGGATCCTCCACCCGACGTAGGAACGGGGATAGGTAAATAATTATGCTATTTTTCTATTATGCACATATGGGGGCATTATATTGTATGGGGGCATTATACTGTATGGGGAGCATTATACGGTATGGGGCTGTTATGGGGGGGGGCATTATACGTTATGGGGCATTATACTGTGTGGGGGCAGCTATGGGAGCATTATACTGTGTGGGGGCATTATACTATGGGGGCTGTTGGGCAAGGCGTCTGAGCATAGGCGCGCGCAGGGGTCTGATGATGGTGGTGTTGGGGAGTGGTAGGGGGGCCCAAGCTGAATTCTTGCACTCGGGCCTATGAGCCTTTAGCTACGCCCCTGACTGAGTATATTAATTTTCTGGCGTGAATACACACTTTGGTGGTCTTGCCTTTTGGCAGCTGATTTAAAACCTCAAATAAATCTATGCGTCTTTAGATAAAAAGATTTCCCTACTGAAGCATTGACCCATCTTAACTATTGAGGGATTTATACAAAAAGAGTGAATACTTAGCTATTTCTCAAGGGTTTGGCTCCAAATCATCAAACTGCTCAATATTCATTGACTGCAGAACAATTGGAAACGTCTAACATCTTCAGCAGTTCTATTCACTTTTGTTAACTTCATTTTCTAATTACTACTTCTCTGGATCGCAGACAAATCTTGTCTTTGAAGGACCAATATGTAATCTACTTCCAGGCATGGGTAATAAAGATACATGGCCATCGGGTTCTACTAAAGAAGGGAAAAGTTAACCCTGGCTGACCAATAGGTGATGTCCATCTTGCCCCAAAGAGGAAAAAAATACTTTCTGCCCCCTAGTGGTGATCAATATTTACCAATATTGATCACCACTATATTGAACTATATCACCACCAATATTGAACTAAGTATTTTTAGAACTATACTCATACTTGTCAACTTTCCCGTAATGCCCGAAAGACTCCTGCAAAAAGGGGACTTCTCCCAGACTCCCGGAAGAGCAGGCAAATCTCCCGCTTGCCCTGCGTTCTCACAAAATACTCGCTGCTCACCGTTCCTGCAGTCCTCTTTATCCGTTCTTCAGGACGTGGTCTGCAGCGTTGCCCGGTATTAAAGACTGCAGATGCAGGGAGAGGGGTGTGTCCGGTGGTTTGTGTGGCTTGAGTTCAGTATTTAGGGCGTCTAGGGTCTGTATTTACGGGGTCAAGTTTGGGTCCCTATTTAGAGGGTCTGGTTTGGGGGGGGGTCTATATTTAGGGGGATCGATAGACATTTTAATGATATGCAAATTATGAAAAAATTTAAAGAAAACATTCCAAACATCTTGATTTAATCAGTATCGTGATTGAGCACCACACGCAGAAATACACGCGCTTACACGCGTTGGCATGCTATCAATGAGGTTAATAATTGTTGTCTGAGGAATGTTGTGCCACGCTGAATGCACTTTGGCACGCTAATCATCAAGATTGGCTGCTGGCAGCTCTCTTTGCAATTGCCGACCAATGTTGTCCAAGATGTGCTCGATGGGAGACAAGTCCGGAGACGCTGCAGGCCATGGTAGCGCATTTAGGCCATGCATGTTGCTCACAGTAGCATGAGCAACATGCGGCTTGGTGTTATCCTGTTGAAAAACGGCTTCTGGGAAACTTTGGAGAAATGGCCGTACCACTGGTTTCACGACCAAATCAATGTAACGCCGAGCTGCTAGTGTACCTGAAATGATCACTAGAGGGGTCTGCCTACCGTACATTATGCCACCCCGCACCATAATCCCGGGAGTAGGACCAGTGTGACGTTCCCTTGTGAAGGCCTCTTCATGGCGTTGCCCACGTAATCTCCACACCAATCTCCGGCTATCGTTGCATCCTAGACAAAAGCGGGACTCATCGCTGAAGAGGATAGACCTCCATTGCCGTCTTGATGTGCACCATGATAGATTTAGAGAGCGGTGGCATGTGGTCAATGGAACACCTGTAGCTGGACGTCTGGCTCATAGCCCAATGTCGTGCAAACACCTTCTGACGGTTTGTTTCGACGCTGTTTGCCGCCCTACACTTGGGATGTGACGTCCAATTTGACTTGCAGTACAGAATTGTTCACTACACGCCATTCTTCCAATTAGATCCGTCCGGGCAGAGGTTCGCCTTCGCGCACCTCTTTCTGTCATTCACGTTTGTTGCTGTTTTCCCAACATCCGGGACACGCAACGTTAATCAATGCTGTCATCACAGCTTAGGCGCGCAGCGATCTGACGGACAGATAAACCAAGGTCTCTCAGTTTCAGGATTCTGTCCCTCTCAGTTTGCGACAAGTGGAGATAGCTGGCACAGGAGGCATCGCACAATCATCCCACTCCACTTGACCTGATTTTGAGATTTTGTGCGGTTAAAAAATGTAGCTTTCTATCTGGTTTTTATGCCTTCCACATGCCACAGATTGGAGTGCGGTGCTGGAAAATTTGATAATTTGCAGATCTTAGAGACACCTGCTACTTCCATGATTTGTATAACCTTACGGCTTGTCCTTCTTGGTATTGCAATTTCAATGTTGAGGAGTGTATATAGAAGCTACAGCAGCATGAAGGAGATTCTACCACAGTAATGAGCAGTGTAGCTGAGAATCCCGCACTCGGGTGAGATATAACTGTTACCAGCAGCTTCAGCACGCCTGTATGTGTCTCTCTGCTCCTACTCCCCCCTCCCCTTTCCATAGACTTCTATGGGCAACATGTCTGTGTCCCTCTCTCTCTCTCTGCTCCCTCCTCCTGCTCTCCATAGACTTATATTGGCAGCATGTTTGTGTCTGTGTATCCCTCCCTCTCCCTCCTTTCTCCATAGACTTCTATGGGCAGCAGCATATGTGTCTCTCTCTGCTCCGTCCTCCTGCTCCCTCTTTCCTCTCCATAGACTTCTATGGGTGGCATCTGTGTCTCTCTCTCCCTCCTCCTGATCCCCCTTCCCTCTTCATAGACTTCTATTGGCAGCAGCATATGTTTGTCTCTCTCTGCTCCGTCCTCCTGCTCCACCTTTCCTCTCCATAGACTTCTATGGGCGGCGTCTGTGTCTCTCTCTCCATCCTCCTGATCCCCCTTCCCTCTTCATATATTTCTATGGGCAGCATGTCTGTGTCTTTCTATTTCTTATCCCTCCTCCGGCACGCCTCCCCTCTCCATAGACGTCTATTAGGAGGCAGTGAAGAGACACCCCACACTTGGCAGTGTCAGTGGCGTGTCACAGAGTGGGGTGTGGACCCACTGGGCCGTACCGCGTAGCGGGGTAGCAGCTGGCCAGCAAGGTACAAAACAATGTCTATAGTTCAGAACGGGTACCTGAGGCAATGTAAACAGTAGCAGGAGCACGACTTGACTTTCACAGCAGGTGATGCCGCGGATGCAGCGGGAAGACACGACTTAACTTTCACAGCAGGTGACGCCGTGGATGCAGTGGGAAGACACGCCTTGACTTTCACTGTAGCTACGATAGCACGGGATACAGGGTACAGGCGGCAGGATCGGGTAACACTAGGAACTGGAAAACACTGGGAGACCTTTAGCAAGACAAACTAGGGTATACAACAACGCTCAGGCAAGGAACCAGTGGGCAGAGCCCCTAATTATAGTCCAGCAGCCACTTGGGCTGATAATTGATAGGTGACAGCTGGACGTGTACTGGCCCTTTAAGGCGGGAATCAGTCCGAGGACCCGGAAGACAGTGCCGGCGTCTCCCTGGAGGGAGCTGACGCCGTAAAGAGGGATGTCCATGGCCGGGTTCGTCAAGAGGTAAGTCAGGACGACGACCCCCGGCCCTAGACATTACAGACAATAACTTCAAACAGAATTTGCATGGAGAAAATAAATATGTTTTAACAGTAAAGCCTCATGCACACAACTGTATTTTTGCGGTCGCAATTTATCCACATTGTTGCGAAAATTGCGGACCTATTTTTGTCTATGGCCCCGTGCAAACGACCGTGATTTACACAGATCGGCGTGTGGGCCGCAAATCCGGACCAGAAAAACTCAGGACATGTCATTTCACTGTCCGTATTTGCGGATTCACCAATACTAGTGTATTGTTGTGGATCCGTGAGTCCGGATGACACACAGATGCACAATGAAGATTTTTTGCGGTCCGATGAACCACTACAGACCTGTGGTTTTGCAGACTGAAAAACCAATACGGTTGTGTGTGTGAGGCCTAACTAAATAACAAGTTGATCTATATCAGGTATACTGTTAGATTAGCATAAGTTGTTTGAAAAGCTAATGTCTAGTCTTGGACCTGTATTTAATTTGGGGGTTTGGTCAGTGGTCTATATTTATTTAGGGGGTCTGGGACCAGTGTTTAATTAGTGGGATTAGTCTAAGGTCTGTATTTGTTTAGGAGGTCTGGAGTCCATATTTATTCAGGAGGTCTGGGGTTTGTATTTTTTTAAGGAAATATGGGGTCTTTATTTGCTTAGTGGGTCTGGGGATCTGTATTTGTGTAGTGGGTCTGTTCTTGTTTAGGAGGTCTGGTCTGGGGTATTTATTTGTTAAGAAGGTCAGGTCTGATGTCTGTTATCATTTTGGGTTGTGATAAAGGGGGTCTTGTACACTATTATTTAAATGCCATAGTTTGGGAGCATGTCCTATATTAATGGACAGGGCATATGCATGATAGATAGATTAGATAGATAGATTAGATAGATAGATAGATAGATTAGATAGATAGATAGATAGATAGATAGATAGATAGATAGATAGATAGATAGATAGATAGATAGATAGATAGATAGATAGATAGATAGATAGATAGAGAATGGTTTGTTGGTCCAGTCCGTCACTGGTGTCCAGTGGTTTCTTGCTCCAGTGCATCTTTTGTGTCCAGTGATTAGACGCTTCAGTGCGCCCATGGTGTACAATTTGCTGTCCTACTTTGTACCTGGCATCCAGGGGTTTGTTGCTTCAGTCCATCCCTGGGCCTCTGCAGAGAAATTGCGGAATTTAATTTCCCCCAGAGCTGGCCTGTTCCATCATCAGATCAGAGTCCCTTATAAAGGAGACAATTGTAATAATACTACAATAAGATATTGATATGAAATTCATTAATATAAAATCGTAGGCATATCAAAGGTATATGTGTATATATATATATATATATATATATATAAAGGGTGTTCCATCATCTGAATTTATCACCTATGTTCTGGATTTTAGATCAATGGGGGTCCGACTACTAGGAGCCAAATTGTTCGCTAGAATAAGGGGAACCCAGTCCCTTGTCCAAACCCAGCAGAACGTCTTCATACAATTCTATGGGAGCTACAGAATCAGCCGAGTTTTGAGATGGGGAATACTGGGGTCCCCCATTCTAGGGATCGTAGGGATCGCTGCTGTCGAACCCACAGCAATTTCACATTTATCACCTATCCCATGGATAAATGTTCACGGCTTGGGTACTTCTTTACTATAAAACATATATAATTTTTTGTAGGTCATTATCCAATTATTACAATTTCGATTTTGCATAATATATTGCAGATTACTCATACATCTTGCATTGACGGATTTCGGAGCTTTAGTTTAACCATGTCCTTAACAGAGGACACTTCAGTACACGGTATGACATAACAGTATCTAAAAAAGGCTGAAGACAGCTCCAAGGAAGTTTTGTTTTATTCCAAGGGCACGAAGTGATTGCTTAATTATTTTTTGGGATGGACATAGTAACAATCATGTGAACAGGTACTGGTCCTTTAGTATATGGAGACCCCTTCATGCCATTGCAATAAGTGCCCATTTCTTCATTCTGAAGCCGTGCTAATATATAGGACACATCTTGAAGAGTCAGCTGCTGGAAAGAGACATCTGACCTAGTTTTCAGCTTTATTATACTAAATCCTCTTTCAGGAAACATTCCAGCTGTGAGATGAACAAAATCCCCAATATGAGGACTGGATGGTGGTAAATAAAGAACACCGGGGATAATAGGAGTGTTGGCAAGAGTTTAAAGGTGCTAAGCTATCCCAGTCGCGTGCTTAATAATTAAAGGGAAGCTCCTGCTTGAAACATATCAGGGAATTGTATTATTAGTATTTCCCTATCACAATGTTATTATCGGGAAAAGCTCCACCAACAAGCCTTTTTATAAGCCTTATTAGCAGCCATTCACAGAATACAGACTGCTGTAAAAGAAGACTGGATTCTGCCGATACCACTTCCTAGGCACAATAGGAAATATTTTATAATCTCTCCCTCCATCTTCTAAGATTAGAAAAAAGGGACAGAAATGTGCGCTACGTTTCACAAACCTTGACCCCACCCTAGAATCCCTCATGACTATACTGCCATAGTACCATACCTGGATAGTTTGTGCCGTACAAGGGCACATGTTGCCCAGATGTACTGCATACAGTGCCCAGAGAGGACATACAGTGCCACATATATTGCCTAGATAAATAGCACATACTACGGACAGACTAACCATTCAGATATTAGAGCAATTTGCAAGGGCCATCCAATAGCTAGAAAGGGCCCATGACCCCTTAGAAAGTTACAACAACTCCTAAATGTGCTGGCCCTCCAAAAACAATGCAAGTGGTAAGTGCTGTTCAAGCGCAAAGTATTCATCCAAGACAAGTCTATAATGGTTATAGTGGTTGGTAAGGCAGGGGCGTAGCTAGGGGGCGGCAGTGCTCCGGGCAGAACTAAGTGGTAGGGAAGTAGGGGGCGCCGCAGAGCAGCTGATCGCTGCTGATAGGCGCCCTGTATGACGGACGTCTGCAGCAGGGATCAGCTTTAGGAAGAGCCAGGAGTTCATGTAGCAGCGTTCTGACTGGGGTCTGTGAAGGCCAGGGAGTGGACCAGTCCAGTCACCTGACCTGTCACCTGACCTCAAGTCAGCGACATGAGGTCAGATGACTCAGGTCAGGTGACTGGACTGGTCCACTCCCGGGCTGTCACCCGCCCTAGTTAGAAGGAACTCTGCCGCTGCCTGCGCCGCATGACCTCCTCGGCTCCTCCGGTAAGGCACGTCAGGCTGAGAGGAGAGTGGTAGCGGTAGGCTACCGCTCGCCACTCTGTTTACAGTGTGGCGCTATTTATAAGGGGGGGAATGTGGCGCTATTTACAAGGGGGGAGTGTGGTGCTATTTACAAGGGGCAGCGGGCTGTGTGTGGCGCTATTTACAAGGAGCAGCGGGCTGTGTGTGGCACTATCTACAAGGGGGGGAGTGTGCCACTATTTAGTAGGGGTGGAGTGTGCCGCTATTTACAAGGCGTGGAGTGTGCCGCTATTTACAATGGGTGGAGTGGGCCGCTATCTACATGGGGGAAGCGGGCTGTGTGTGGCACTATCTACAAGGGGTGCTATTTACAAGGGAGGCTGTGTGTGGTGCTATTTACAAGGGGGGCTGTGTGGCGCTATTTACAAGGGGGCTGTGTGTGGTGCTATCTACAAGGAGGGTTGTGTGTGGCGCTATTTACAAGGGGGGCTGTGTGTGGCACTATCTACAAGCGGGCTGTGTGTGGAACTATCTACAAGGGGGCTGTGTGTGGTCTCTAATTTATTTTCTTTTAATTTCTTTTTATGTTAACTCCCTTATATAACTATATCGCTCGTAAAATTTAGAAATGCTTTTATGCTCGAGTTACATTAAAAACATTGTAAAAAAAAAATGACACCTCATTAATTGGTAGAGAAAGCAAACATGATGAGGGGGAAGGAGATGTCGGGGAAATAAGTTGGAGAAGGAGCAAACTGAATCTTTGTCCCGAGTGCAGGAGAACCTAGCTACGCCTCTGGGTAAGGGCCAAATGAACCTTAACCCCTTAGTGACCACCAATACGCCTTTTTACGTGATTCACTAATGGGCTTTAGGCTAGGCTGACGCCTTTTCACGTCAGCCTAGTCTAAGTCCTGCACGGGTCTCCCGTGCAGGCAGGAGCCGGGGCTCTGCTGTCTGATGACAGCTGAGCTCCTGCTCCAACGCCCGCGATCGAAGTTTACTTCGATCGCGGCCGTTTAACCCGTTAAATGCCGCCGTCAATAGCGACCGCGGCATTTAACTTTGTTTACAGAGGGAGTGCGCTCCCTCTGTCACCCATCGGCGGCCCGCGAATGAAATCGCGGGTCTCCGATGGGGTGTCATGGCAGCCGGGGGACTGATAAAAGCCCCCAGGTCTGCCCTGGACATATTCCTGTTAGGACGCGCCGGAGGCACGTCCTAACAGATTGCCTGTCAGATTTACACTGACAGGCAATAATGCTCTGGTATACGAAGTATACCAGAGCATTATAGCAGCGATCGGAACATCGCACAGTAAAGTCCCCTAGTGGGACTAATAAAATCAGTCATCAAAGTGAAATAAATATTATTAATAAAAAGTACAGTAAAAAAATAAATAAAACCATTTTTTTTCCATAAAAAGTGGTTTTATTTAGTAAAAGTGTAAAAAAAAAAAAAAAGTACACATATGTGGTATCGCCGCGACCGTAATGACTCCATTAATAAAGTTAATAGGTAATTTAAACCACAAAGTGAACACCGTAAAAAAAAAACGCAAAAAACCATGGCGAAATTGCAATTTTTTTCCATTGCCCCCCAAAAAAGTCATAATAAAAATGAATCAATAAGTCCCATGCACCCCAAAACAGTACCATTCAAAACTACGTCTTGTCCCGCAGAAAACAAGCCCAAAAAATCACTACATTGATGGAAAAATAAAAAAATGACGGCTCTTGGAAAGCGACGATGCAAAAACAAATAATTTTAGTTCAAAAGTGTTTTTATTGTGCAAAAGTCGTAAAACATAAAAAAACCTCTACATATGTGGCATCGCCGTAATCGTACCGACCCATAGAATAAAGGTAACATGTTATTTACGCCGCACAGTGAACGGCGTCAATTTAAAAACGCATAGAACAATGGCGGAATTTCAGGTTTTTTTTATAATCCCCCCCCAAAAAGGTTAATAAAAGTTAATATAAAAATTATATGTACCCAAAAATGGGGCCATTAAAAAGCACAACTAATCCCACAAAAAACAAGTCCTCATACAGCTATGTAGACTCTCAGTCCGCCCCTAGTGCATACTAAATTTACCAAAGTACCATACTTGCCCATAGAGTGCCATGCTGTCCTCACACTAAACCATACACATGGCCGGCCTTAGGTACGTGCGACCGGTGCGGCCTCGCCATGGCCATTACTCGGGACGCCAGCGGGTCAGGTGCCACTCACTTACTGCACCGACCTCATATTGGCTGCCCCGATCCCCGGCCACCGCTCGTCCGCTCACCCTGTCCTGTGTCCTGAATGATGAAACAGGCATGATGACATCATTCAGGACGCAAGACAGAAAGGAGACACTGCGCTTCCTGTATGCTTCCAGGGCTGGGGGAGAGACTGAGGGAACGTTTTCTCCAGGGGGGCTCCAGCTCCAGCAGGAAGCGTTTGCCGGAAGCCCAGTAGGTAAGTCACTGATTGAATGTGGGAACTGATGGGGTTCTAAAAAGTGCAATAATGGCAAATGGACAGAGGATTCAGTGCCACATTGGTGCCCATTGGCCACTTATTGCCCCTTTAGTGTCCTTCTATTCAGTGCCCGCCTTGATGCCCATTTGCCATTTTGTTGCCCCGTTATTGTTCTTCTGGGACAAAAGATGCTAAGGGCTACAGGGGCAATAAATGGCCATCAAGGGGTCACCAAACAGAAGGATGCTAAAGGGGCAATAGGTGGCAAATGGGCACCATGGTGGCACTGAAAGGCACTAAAGTGTTAATAAATGTCAAATGGGCACAGAATTCAGTGCCTTCATAGTGCACATTTACCATTTGTTGCCCTTTTAAACCCTGTTCAGATTACGTGAAAAGCTATGTACACCTTTGAATTTTTTTTTTTTTTTTTCTATAAAAATCTGTGTGTTTGGTTCAACTTTGTAATTACAATTAAGGCTTTGTTCACATCTGCGTCAGGGCTCCGTTCAGGCGTTCCATCTGAGCTTTCCTTCAGAACGGAGCCCTGACTGAAACAAACGTTTTCCGTTTGGATCACCATTGATTTCAATGGTGAGGGATCTGGTGCAAATGGTTTGCGTTTGTCTCCGTTGTGCAAGGGTTCCGTTCTGACGGAAAGCTCAGATGGATTGCCTGAACGGAGCCTTATCAAACTATTTTTACTTTTTGAGATACAGCTGTTTTGTATTCTGTATACAAAGCAGCCGTGTCTAAAAAGTATTTATTTAGAAAGTTGCACAAAACACACTGATTATTTTTAAAAACAAAAACGATTTCAAAGGTGGGCATAGCCTTTAGAGTGGTTGTCCGGAATACAAATTAAACATTTTGTTGAAGCGGCAGCAGGAGTTAAAATAAAAAAAAAAAAACGTATACTTACCTCTCTCCTCCCAGACGTTCCTGCGCTGGGGACTCCCGTCAGATCTGTTCTCTGTTTGTATATAGCGGTGACATCATGTTGACCGCACACCATCGCTGCAGCCTGTTAATAGCCTCAGCGGCGTTCAGCTGAGACCAGTAATTAGCTGCGGTGGTGATGTACTGTCGACGTGATGTCACCACTGCAGTCACTCTGTGTACACACAGAACAAAGATGACAGAAGCCCCCAGCGCAGGAACGTCTGGGAGGAGAGCGGTAAGTATCAGGGATGGCTCCAGGTTTATGTGGGCCCTTGGGCGACACAAGACTTTGTAGGCCCCTTTGTGGGGGAACTCACGGCGACAGTAAAATGGCAGAAAATGTCACTTTGTGCCCCCATATAGACGTTAGGCCCTGTTTATGCCCCCATATAGAAGTTAGGCCCCCAGTTTGTACCCCCATAAGTTTAGCACCCTCCGTAGATAGTGCCACACAGCCCCCCTTCCAGGTAGTGCTACACAGCCCCCTCTCCCAGGTAGTGCCTCACAGCCCCCTGTCCCAGGTAGTGCCACACAGCGCCACCCTCCAATGTAGTGCCACACAGCCCCCACCTCCCAGGTAGTGTCACACAGCCCCCCTTCCTGGTAGTGCCACACAGTGCCCCCCTCCAAGGTAGTGCCACACAGCGCCCACCTCCCAGGTAGTGACACACAGCCCCCTCCTCCCTGGTAGTGTCACACAGCACTCTCCCTGGTAGTGTCACACAGCCCTCCTCCCTGGTAGTGTCACACAGCCCCCCTCCCTGGTAGATGCACCTTTGGGGTTCCCTCTAGGAGTGGAATCCCCAGCCAGAGCATTGCCGACACTCTGGGTGGGGATTCCGCTTCAGGAGCAGCCCCTCACGTCACTGTCCATATATGGACAGTGTTTTCCTAGGCAGCCCCAGAGCCATAGTCCTGGGCAGAGCACTACTAGCACTCTGCTCCGGGACTCCAGCTCTGCTCCTGACATCACTGTCCATATATGGACAGTGATGTCGTGACGACGGGGTAGTGGGCCCCGGCACTGGTCAGTATTTTATTTGAAGCCCTCCTCTCCTGCTGCAACATAAAAAGTTTAAACCCGGACAATCCCTTTAACCTCTTAACACTATCCGTGTATGTATGGCGGATGTGCATTCCAATAATATTGCCACTGTGTGTTATCTGTGGTGTTATGTAGGACTGCAGGTAACACTAATACATTATCTGTAATCAGGGAGTTATCACTGTGTGTTATCTGTGATGTTACATAGGACTGCAGGTAACACTACTACATTATCTGTACTCAGAGAGTTATCACTGTGTTATCTGTGGTGTTACGTAGGACTGCAGGTAACACTAATACATTATCTGTACTCAGAGAGTTATCACTGTGTTATCTGTGGTGTTACATAGGACTGCGTGTAAAATCTACTACATTATCTGTTCTCAGAGTTATCACTGTGTTATCTGTGGTGTTACGTAGGACTGCAGGTGACACTACTACATTATCTGCAATCAGAGGGTTATCACTGTGTTATCTGTGGTGTTACGTAGGACTGCAGGTAACACTACTACATTATCTGTAATCAGAGGGTTATCACTGTGTGTTATCTGTGATGTTACATAGGACTGCAGGTAACGTCTACATTTTCTGTACTCAGAGAGTGATCACTGTTATCTGTGGTGTTACATAGGACTGCAGGTAACATCTACTACATTATCTGTAATCAGAGAGTTATCACTGTGCCACATATAGTGACATAGTGCCACAGTGCCCACATATAGTGACATAGTGCCACAGTGCCCACATATAGTGACATAGTTCCACAGTGCCCACATATAGAGACATAGGGCCACAGTGCCCACATATAGAGACATAGGGCCACAGTGCCCACATATAGTCAGTGCCACAGTGCCCACATATAGTGACAGTGCCCACATAGTGCCACCCCCCAACATAGTGCCACAGTGCCTATGTAGATAGTGCCACACACCCTTGCATGTAGATCGCAGCACCCCACCTCCCTTGTAGATAGTAACCCCACATGTAGGTCTCACCTCACCCCCCTTGTAGATTGCAGCACAACCCCCACTACGTTGTAGATCGCACCCCCACATGTAGATCACACCCCCAGATGTAGATTGCACCCCCTCTTCTTCCTTGTAGATATCGCCACTGTAGCTGCCACTAGGAGCTGAATCCCCGGACAGAGGTTGCCGACGTATTGGCCGGGGATTCAGCTACTATAGTACGATCTGTAAGGGGGGTTGGTGGTGCGATCTACAAAGGGGTTGTGATGCGATTGGCAAGGGGGGTGGTGGTGGTTCGATCTGCAAGGGGGTGTTAACTACAATGGGGTGGCATCGCTATATTTGAGGAGTCTCAGCTTCCCCGCGGAACTGCTGTTCCGTACTGTTCATATTGTGCCATACTGTGCCCACATAGAGCCAAATAGTGTCAAATGGTGCCCCAGTGACCACAGTTTAAACTGTACTCACAAAGTCTGCATCAGACAGTGCAATATTGTACCCCACACAGAGCTAAGCAGTGAACATACAAAGTTATGCAGTGCCCACATGGTGCCAAACACTACCCAGAGAGTATCATACTTTGACTATGCAGTTATACAACACACACATAAAGCCATACTGTGCCCACATAGAGCTTAAAAGGGTCAAACAGCGCCCAGCGAGTCCCATACTTTGCCCAGATAAATGTATTGAGCGTCCATTTCATTTCTTCAGTACCCAATGTGCCTTGTTCACACACTGAGAATGAACTCTAATAAATTATGCAGGGGAGTTATGCTGCCCTCTACTGACAGCAGACGGTAAAACTAGTAATGTCTCATTGACATTTCTCGTTCTACTATAAACAGGCTTCTAAGTCGTAAAGCTCCTGCTCCTGCTAGTTGTCAGGAACTTAAAAATTCAGTGGTATTGGGGGACAACGACCGGGACAGTGCACGAGACACCCAGGAGGCCCGTACCTGTGAAACTTGCAATGCAATTCCCTAAAATTATAAAGAGGCTTCAAAATGTAATCTGACAACGATGATATAATAGTCATTTAGTCTGGGGCTACACATATTATTAGTATTTACTGGTGTAACAGCTTCAGTACCAATAGTCGTGTCCTTTACTCACACTTCTCATAAGATGTATCTGTATAGGGGAGCACTGTTTTTGTGACTTTGAGCCACTTACCCTTCCACCATGGGCACCATAGCAGTTATGTGACCTGTCTCTATGCTAGAAATGGCAAATTCAACCCTGTATAACACTGCAGTTCTGTATCCCAATGAGCAATATGTCATCATCTTTTACCTGGGTATGAGACCTGAGTACACTATTATGGAATTAGACTTGGCGCAAAACTAATATACTACCGTGGTAACGCCTGGGCATTCACACCAGCCGTGGACATTCAGGTGAATATGTGGACATGTACAGTGCCGTGAGTGCCAGCCACAGTGCCCCGGTACCAGCCACAGAGCCCCGGTACCAGCCACAGAGCCCCGGTACCAGCCACAGAGCCCCGGTACCAGCCACAGAGCACCGGTACCAGCCACAGAGCCCCGGTACTAGCCACAGAGACTTGGTATCAACCACAGAGGCCTGGTACCAGCCACAGAGGTTTGAGACCAGCCACAGATCCCCGGTACCAACTACAGAGCCCTGGTACCAGCCACAGAGACTAGGTACCGGCCACAGAGACCCGGTACCGGCCACAGAGACCCGGTGCCAGCCACAGAGGCCTAGTACCAGCCACAGAGGCTTGGTACCAGCCACAGAGCCCCAGTACCAACTACAGAGCCCCGGTAGCAGCCACAGAGCCCCAGTACCAACTACAGAGCCCCGGTAGCAGCCACAGAGCCCCGGTACCAGCCACAGAGCCCCGGTACCAACTACAGAGCCCCGGTACCAACTACAGAGACCCGGCACTGGCCAAAGAGACTTAGTACCAGCCACAGAGGCCTGGTACCAGTCACAGGGCCCCGGTACCAGCCACAGAGCCCCGGTACCAGCCACAGAGCCCCGGTACCAGCCACAGAGCCCCGGTACCAGCCACAGAGCCCCGGTACCAGCCACAGACCCGGTACCAGCCAAAGAGACCCGGTGCCATCCACAGAGACCCAATGACCATCCACAGAGACCCGGTACCGGCCACAGAGACCCGGTATCGGCCAAAGAGACTTAGTACCAGGCACAGAGAGCCTGGTACCAGTCACAGGGCCCCGGTACCAGCCACAGAGCCCCGGTACCAGCCACAAAGCCCCGGTACCAGCCACAGAGCCCGGTACCAGCCACAGAGACCCGGTACCAGCCAAAGAGACCCGGTGCCATCCACAGAGACCCGGTACCAGCCACAGAGACTTAGTACAAGCCACAGAGGCCTGGTACCTGCCACAGAGCCCCGGTACCAACTACAGAGCCCCGGTACCAGCCATAGAGCCCCGGTACCAGACACAGAGACCCGGTACCGGCCACAGAGACCCGGTACCGGCCAAAGAGACTTAGTACCAGCCACAGAGGCCTTGTACCAGCCACAGGGCCCCGGTACCAGCCACAGGGCCCCGGTACCAGCCACAGGGCCCCGGTACCAGCCACAGGGCCCCGGTACCAGCCACAGAGCCCCGGTACCGGCCACAGAGTCTTGGTACCAGCCACAGAGGCCAGGTACCAGCCACAGGGCCCCGGCAGTGCCGCACCTGCCATGAGCCGAGGTGAGCCGGCAGCCTCAGGCGGCGCCACCTAGCCGAAAATGGGGGGCGGCATCAGTGGCGTAACTACCGCGGTAGCGGCCGTTATGGCTGCTACTGCTGTAGCCACGCTACTACGGGGCCCGCAACACCGAGCCTGTATTATTTATGGGCCGGGCGACACGGGCCCCCTCATGCCCGGGCGCGTCGCTAGCACCGGAGGGCACACCGGTGCTAGCGACAACCACCCCATCTTGCAGTAATTGTACTTGCGTCTATAGCACGCAGGTACCAATATATGCATTAGTGCTGAATGGTCAGGCATGTTCCGTTCCCGACCCTTCAACGCCTTACAATGACGCTGATTGCCGGGGCAAAATGACTTACCCCGCCAATCAGCGCCTATCAACAACGCTAGCGTCGTGATGACGTAATAGCGACGCTTCCGTGCTTGAAAGGCTCTGATTGAAGGGGCAAGTCATTCTGCACCGCCAATCAGCGCCTTTGAACCACGCGTCGTTCAGCTCCAGCAGACCTGCTCAGAAGAGAGCAGATCAGCATTGCCACCGGACAGGATCATGTGAGTATGTAAAGTTTCATTTTTTTTCTCTACTAAAACTGTGAGTGACATTATGTACAGTGGGGGCTCTATCTACAGGCAGGGCCGCCATCAGGGGGGTATTAGGGGTACTACTGTAGTGGGCCCGGCCAAACTTAATTGAAAGGGCGTGCTGGCGCGCAACCTGCTCGTGCCCGCACCACAAGAACATCCCCGAACATCCCCGGCCCACATACTACTTACCTGCTGGCCCGCCTCTGCCTCCTCCTCCTCCTTCTCCACCTCCGCCTCCCTCAAGAGCGGAGCTACGTAAGGAGAGGGGGAGGAGTCCAGTTGTTGCGCGGCGGCAGGAGTTCGTCGATCAATTTTCTGGAGCCTGGAGGTGAAGGACGACATCTGGACCGAAGACATCGTCTGACGAGGACTGGAGTGGGAGCAGCTCTTCTGACACAGTGAGTAAAATGTCTCAAAGTGCTGTTTAAGTCTGGCCCTGTTCACACAGAGTATTTTGCAGGCCGAAAAAATCTGCCTCAAAATTCCTTAAAGAATTTTGAGGCAGATTTTGACCTGCCCACACTATCTTGCCGCGTTTTTTGCTGCGTTTTTTGCCCGCTGCGATTGAGGACAGCAGACAAAAAACACAGCGAAAAATGCATTTTCTGCCTCCCATTGATTTCGATGGGAGGTCAGAGGCGGAACAACGGCAAGAAAGGACGTGCTGCTTTTTCTTTTTTCCGCTACTGGCTCCCATTGATTTCAGATTAAATCAATGGGAGGCGGTTTTGGAAGTTTTTTGGTGCTGATTCTGACGCAGTGTCCGAGTCAATATCAAGGCCCAAAAACTCTGTGAACTGTTAGGGCTTATTCAGACAAACGTGTAATACGTCCGTGCAACGTGCGTGATTTTCACACGCCTCGCACGGACCTATGTTAGTCTATGGGGCCGTGCGGACTGTCAGTGATTTTCACGCAGCGTGTGTCCGTGTGTCCGCTGCGTAAAACTCATGACATGTCCGATATTTGTGCATTTTTCACGCATCACGCACCCATTGAAGTCAATGGGTGCGTGAAAATCACGGCCAGCACTTCCGCAGCAGTATAAACTATGAATGAAAACAGAAAAGCACCACGTGCTACAAACATACAAACAGAGTGTCATAATGATGGCGGCTGCGCGAAAATCACGCAGCCGCGCATCATACGCTGCTGACACACAGAGCTGTTATGGACCTTTTGCATGCGCAAAACGCCACGTTTTTTGCGCGTGCAAAAAGCTTGTGTAAATCCGGCCTTAGGGTAGGAACACACTAGGCATGAACACTGCGGATTTTATGCAACACATTTTATTGTGGAAAATCCGAAACGTATTACAGTCGCAGCAGAGTGGATGAGATTTGAACAAATCTCATCCACACGCTGAAAAAATAATGGACCTGCCGTGTAGCTTTTTAAGCTGCAGCATGTCAATTTATGCTGTGGAATCGCTGCTCCTCTGTTGCGGAAATGCTGCAGTTCTGCCGCAAAAATCACAAATGAGAAAAAAAAAAAGGCACTTTTTTAAATTTATAAAAAAGTTTAGACTTGCCCCGGCCGTAGTTTAGGTGACGAATCTCTCTCTTCTGAACGTAGCCCCGCCTCCTGGGATGACGCGCGGCTGCGTGATTTTCGCGCAGCCGCCATCATTATGACACTCTGTTTGTATGTTCGTAGCACGTGGTGCTTTTCTGTTTTCATTCATAGTTTATACGGCTGCGGAAGTGCTGGGCGTGATTTTCACGCACCCATTGACTTCAATGGGTGCGTGATGCTCGAACAATGCACAAATATAGGACATGTCGTGAGTTTTACACAGCGGACACACGCTGCATGAAAATCACTGACAGTCTGCACGGCCCCATAGAGTAACATAGGTCCGTGCGAGGCGCGTGAAAATCACACACGTTGCACGGACGTATTACACGTTCGTCTGAATAAGCCCTAACAATAAGGCCCAGTTCACAGAGTTTTTGGGCCTTGATATTGACTCGGACACTGCGTCAGAATCAGCACCAAAAAACTTCCAAAACCGCCTCCCATTGATTTAATCTGAAATCAATGGGAGCCAGTCGCGGAAAAAAGAAAAAGCAGCATGTCCTTTCTTGCCGCTGTTCTGCCTCTGACCTCCGATCGAAATCAATGGGAGGCAGAAAATGCATTTTTCGCTGCGTTTTTTGTCTGCTGTCCTCAATCGCCGCGGGCAAAAAAACGCAGCAAAAAACGCAGCAAGATTCGGTGCGCGGTTCCAGGCGGTCGCGGGTGCGCGGGCGGTCGCAGGTGCGATCGGTCACATGGGCGGCGGTGTTTGAAGGCCCCCATGACGACCCCCATGCTACCCAGGGCCGCCATCAGGGGGGGTATTAGGGGTACTGATGTGAGAGGCCCGGCCAAACCTAATTGAAAGGGGGGCCCGCAGCTCACGACATTCTTTTGGTGTAAAAAACGGGCCCCATTGCAGGGGCCTGTTTTTTTTCTACCAAAGGCAAGTCGCGGCAGTTGCCGGGCCCCCCTTTCAATTAGGTTTGGCCGGGCCTCTCACATCAGTACCCCTAATACCCCCCCTGATGGCGGCCCTGGGTACCATGATATAGTGCTGGATGGAGTACCGTTAACAGGTGGTGCCACGGTAGGGGGGCCCAGAAAATTTAGCTGTATGGGGCCCTGAAATTCCTGTCTACAGGGGGGGGTCGTCTATATGTGGGGATGTGGGCCACTGTATACAGGGGGGGTTGGGTCTATATGTGGGCCACTATATACAGGGGGGGTCTATATGGGGATCTGGGCCACTATATACAGGGGGGTCTATATGGGGATGGGGTGCACTATGCACAGGGGGTATATATGTGTGGCTGTGGGGCACTATATACAGGGGGAGCTATATGTGGGACACTATATACAAGGGGAGCTATATGTGAGATACTATCTACAGACACAGTGTATGGTACTATTATTATGATCAGGGACACAGTGTATGGCGCTATTATATTTAGAGGTTTTGAGAATTTTAACTTTGTTTATAGGTGCAGAAATGTTTTAAAAGTGAGAAGCTGAAGACATCTGAGCAAAAAACTGCAGAAATGGGTCATGGCCGGGAGAAATCATCATAGAGGTCTGGACCGGAGGGAGAAGAAAAGAACTAGAATCTGAGACGACAACAGTGAGTCACTTAATGTAAATGTTTATTCGGCCTCTAATCAGTATTGTAGTCACTGTGTGATCTACAGGGTGGGCCATTTATATGGATACACCTAAATAAAATGGGAATGGTTGGTGATATTAACTTCCTGTTTGTGGCACATTAGTATATGGGAGGGGGGGAATTTTTCAAGCTGGGTGTTGACCATGGCGGCCATTTTGAAGTCGGCCATTTTGTATTCAACTTTAGTTTTTTCAATAGGAGGAGGGTCATGTGACACATCAAACTTATCGAGAATTTCACAAGAAAAACAATGGTGTGCTTGGTTTTAACGTTACTTTATTCTTTCATGAGTTATTTACAAGCTTCTCTTTGTTTACAGCCATTGACATGTCGCAGAGGTTAACATGTGAGGCTCGGATAGAAATTGTGTTGATGTCTGGTGAACGCAGTACCCTGGTCATTGCAGCAGATTTCAATGCAAGACACCCTACGATACCACCCATCTCCCATGCTACGGTTTGCAAACTGCTTGCCAAGTTTCGTGAAACTGGTTCAGTGTTGGATTTGCCCAAATGTGGACGCATGAAAACTGTCACTAATGAAGAAACATCAGTGGCTGTCCTAGCTTCATTCAGAAAGAGCCCACCGCGTAGCACTCGCCGCATGTCACTGGAGAGTGGCATCAGTCGAAAATCCCTTTGGCGGATATTAGCTACTCACAAATGGCACCCTTACAAACTCCAGCTGCTGCAGCATCTCAACGAGGATGACCCAGATCGGTGCACTGAATTTGCAGAATGGGCAAAACAAAAATTGGAACAGGACCCTCAGTTTACGCAGAACATTTTGTTCAGTGATGAGGCAAACTTTTATGTGAATGGTGAAGTTAACAAACAAAACCACCGCTATTGGTCTGACACTAACCCACATTGGATAGATCCCTCCGAGACTGTTGGAACACAAAAATTGATGGTATGGTGTGGTATATGGGGTACAAAGATAGTGGGGCCATTCTTCATCAATGGAAACCTCAAGGCCATGGGATATCTGAAATTGCTACATGATGATGTGTTTCCCTCTTTATGCACTGAAGCTGGCACGTTCCCTGAGTTTTTCCAGCAAGATGGTGCACCACCACATTATGGGTGTCAGGTCCGAGCATTCCTAGATGAACAGTTTCCTGGAAAGTGGGTTGGTCATCGTGGGCCAGTTGAATGGCCCCTAGGTCTCCCGATCTGACCCCCTTAGACTTTTATCTTTGGGGTCATCTGAAGGAAATTGTCTATGCTGTGAAGATACGAGATGTGCAGCAACTGAAACTACGGATACTGGAAGCCTGTGCTAGCATTTCTTCTGCGGTGTTGCTATCAGTGTGTGAAGAGTGGGAGAAGAGGGTTGCATTGACAATCCAACACAATGGGCAGCACTTTGAACACATTTTATAAGTGGTCATAAACTTGTAAATAACTCATGAAAGAATAAAGTAACGTTAAAACCAAGCACACCATTGTTTTTCTTGTGAAATTCTCGATAAGTTTGATGTGTCACATGACCCTCTTCCCATTGAAAAAACTAAAGTTGGATACAAAATGGCCGACTTCAAAATGGCCACCATGGTCAACACCCAGCTTGAAAAGTTTCCCCCCTCCCATATACTAATGTGCCACAAACAGGAAGTTAATATCACCAACCATTCCCATTTTATTTAGGTGTATCCATATAAATGGCCCACCCTGTACAGTGAGATGATGGGTGGTATGATTTTTTTTGGGTGAAACAGCATCTCCCAGCATATCCTTACCATTGTTCTGTCCATGCTGGGAGCTGTAGTTTTACGCCGTACGAACCTATATGGCAGCGGTTGCACTAAATTGAGCTGTATTTGTTCTGGTGCTGCATATATGTACTGATCTTTGTTCTAGTGCTGCATTTATGTACTGAGCTTGGTTCTGGTGTTTTATATATGTACTGAGCTTGGTTCTAGTGTTTTATATATGTACTGAGCTTGGTTATAGTGTTTTATATATGTACTGAGGTTTGTTCTAGTGCTGTATATATATGTACTGACCTTGGTTCTAGTGCTGTATATATGTATGAGCTTGGTTCTGGTATTGTATTTATGTATGAGCTTGGAACTAGTGCTGTATATATGTCAGAGCTTGGTTCTAGTACTGTATTTATGTACTGAGCTTGGTTGCGGTACTGTATATATGTCAGATCTTGGTTCTGGAGCTGTAATTATGTAAGATATATCTATAATAACAAAATTGCAGGGCAGATGGAATTGTTCTCAATTCATTGTATATTTCATGGGAACCTGTCTGGTAGTTTTAACCCCTTGAACCGCCACCATGTGGTAATACATGACCTGACAATATTCCCCTGTATGTTTTTTCTCAGATGCAGCAAAATCTTTAAAATCCACTTTTAAAACGGCGCACACTATATGCTAATTACTCATTAACGGGTCATGGGGCGGTGCCGCTATCCTGAAGAGTCACATAGTCCGGCCCCCAATTTTCCATGTTTGATTGACAACCCCTGGCTGATACAACTTTCTCGGATGCGCCATTGCCTTGTGGCACTATATACAAAGGGGGGCTGTGTGGCACTATATAAAAGGGGAGCTGTGTGGCACTATATACAAGGGATCATGTGGCACTACTAAGGGGGGGCTGTGTGGCACTATTTACAAGGTGGAGGGCTGTGGCTCTATCTACAGGGGGCTGTGTGTGGCGCAAACTACAGGGGTCTGTGTGTGGCACTATCTACTAAGAGGGAGGCTGTGCAACACTATATACAAGGGAGGGGGGCTGTGTGGCACTATATACAGTGGGAGCTGTATATCGCTATATACCAGGGGGCTCTATGGCGATATCTACAGTGGGGCTGTATGGCACTATCTACAAGGGAGAGGTGGGGGTCGCTATATACAAGTGGGGTGTGACACTGTTTATAGGTGGGACTGTATAGCACTGTCTACAGGGGGGCTGTATGGCACATTCTACACGGGGCACTATCTATAAGGGGGGCTGCTTGTGGCACCTGGGGGGGCCCCAGTCAAGAGTTTTGTCTGCCTGCTATGGGGCCCAGTCTTTCCTAGTTACGCCCCTGGGTGGCATTTTGAACCAGGGACGGACTGGACCGGGGGGAGGGGACATACCTTATTTTACTTACCTGACATGCCGCATGATGGTGCCCATCTGTAAGAACACTCCTCCTCCTCTCTGACGCTGTATGCAGCACGCGCCACCAGAGAGGAGCAGGTCTGCAGCAGGAGCGGTCGAGTGCTCTCTCCTCAAGAAGAGGAGTGACGGGATGCACGATGCACGAGGTGAGTGGTGGCCTGTATTAAAAACTGAGCGCCACTTACAGGGCTCGCGCTCCTGCTTTCACTAATTTAAAAGGTGTTGGTCGGCCGTAGCTGGGGGAACGGGACCCGGGAGTATACTGCAATGGAGGTCTGGGCATTTTACTGACAGCCAAGGGCTCTATGAGGGGGGCATAATCCACCCCATAGAGCCCTCACGTTACTATAATGGAAGGATAGGGGGATGCAGGGGAGGGGCTGTCTGAGCGTCTGACTTACTGCAGAGGGCTCAATAGTGGGGAGTATTCTCCCCCCCCCCCCTTTAGAGCAGTCAGTCGGCTGCTCAGACCCCCTAACCTTTCACTATAGTAACTAGTGAGGGCTCTATGGGGGGATTATTCCCCCCTATAGAGCCCTCTGCTGTCAGTAAAACACCCAAACCCCCCTTGCAGTATACTATCGCCCCCCCCCCCCACCCAGCGTCGACCAACCCCTTTTAAATTAGTAGGGGCTGGATCGAGCTGTTACCGATCACATTTAAGTTCATAACTTAGATGTGATCGATAATAGGTGACCTAATGGAAAAAAAGTCTCAGCACTAGATACAGCTGCTCTGTATACAGGATACAAAGGAGCTGTATCTCAAAAACTATGAATCATTTTCAATAAAAAGTAATTAAAACTTGCACCAATCACATTGATGGATATATTCATATATATATATATATATTAAAAAATAAGTTTTTAAAGGTGTACATAGCCTTTAAATTGTAACTAAACTTTTATCATGTCATACTGACATGTCAGAAGTTTTCATTGGTAGGGGACCGAGCACTGACACCCCCACCGATAGATAAAACGAAGCAGCAGAAGTGCTCATGTGAGCGCTCAGCAGCTTCGTGTCTGTTCAGCTATTTCCGGAAATAAATGTATCGGTGTACGGACTCAATAGAAAGTCTATCAGCACATCCTCCGATACATCGGCTTTCCGGAAAAAGCCGAATAGACACGAAGCGGTTGAGCGCTCACACGAGTGCTTCAGCTGCTTCGTTCTAGCGATTGGTGGGGGGTCTCCGTGCTCGGTCCCCCACCAATCCAAACTTCTGACATGTCACTATGACATGTCAGAGGTTTGTCGAATGTTTAGCTGCACTTTAAGGTTTTTTTCAATAAAATGGTTAAAGTGGATTGTGTGGAAGAGTTGTTATTTCAATAAAACTTTTTTTTTTATGTCTCAATTTTTTAATACTTCATTACCGCCTAAGGAGCCATGCACACGAACGCGCTTTTGCAGCCGCAATTCCCCCGAAAATCCACAGGAGAATTGCGGCCCCATTCATTTCTATGGGGCCATGCACACGACCTTAGTTTTTACGATCCGTGCACGGCCCGGGAGCCCGCACCGCAGAAAGAACGGACCTGTCTTAGTACGGCTTATTGCGGGCCGCTCGTGGCTGACAGTCCGCGGCCAGCCGACCCGAAAATGACGGCCGTGCACATGGCTACGGTCGTGTGCATGAGCCCTTAGTAATGGCAGTTGTCTGATTGAGAGCGTTTCAGATGTTCAGGTACTGAATCGTACTCAACTCTTGCCGGTATCCCTGGTGGCAGTGGGAATCGGGGTAATAATAGGGGTTGGTTAGTGATAGCTTTTTTACTGGCTAATGCTAAGCCTCAGCCTTAGTCATTGAACGCTGTCAATCAGACAGCAGCCATTACTAAGGCCATAATAAAGTATTAGAAAAAACAGACATAAGAATTTTTTTTTATTGAAATCAAAACTCCCCCATGCAACCCTCTTTCACAATTTTATTTTATTTTTTAAAGTAGATCATTGAAGTAGTCCAATGAATCTACGACGTAGTCCAAACGGTCCAGAGGAACCTACAAAAAAAAATTTAGTAGTATAAAACTTTCAAAAAAATAAAATTTGCCACAATAGAAACCCCTGCTCCGCCGTTTGCTCTTGTAGGCCACAGCCTGGTTTAGGCCTGATGCCTACAAGAGATCGGGAGCACGCTGATGACATCAACTTCCCTTCACGTTGATGTCACTGCATCATGCCGTCCACGCCGGGTTTCTATACCTCAAACAGCACTTTACAAATAAACAACAAATATTTTCCTATTTAAATTTTTTTTTATATATTGCGTGTTTGTTGTGTAAAGCTAATAATGAGAAAACTTGGATAGATTGGGGGGGCATCTTTTTATAGTTCGCTTCAGGCAGCAGAGGGGCTAGGTTCACCCCTGGGCCCCGGTACCGGCCGCAGAGCCCCGGAACCGGCCGCAGAGCCCCGGTATCGGCCGCAGTGCCCCGGTACCGGCCGCAGAGCCCGGGTACCAACCACAGGACCCTTGTACCAACCACAGAGCCCCAGTACTAGCCATAGAGACCCCGTACCAACCACAGGGCCCCAGTCTCAACCAAAGACTCTCTTCTCTACTGCCGCTAGAAGGAAGTTAAAGGGGTTGTCCGGTTTCAGCAAATTAAAATATTTTTTTTTGTATAATTAAAAGTTATACAATTTTACAATATACTTTCTGTATTAATTCCTCACGGATTTCAAGATCTCTACTTGTTGTTATTCAGTAGGAACATTCATTGTGTACTTCCAGTGGATAAAATTCTGTCCATGGTCATGTGATGGACACACAGGTGCTGGGATCGTTACAGGGTCCTGTGATGGACACACAGGTGCTGGGATCGTTACAGGGTCATGTGATGGACACACAGGTGCTGGGATCGTTACAGGGTCATGTGATGGACACACAGGTCCTGAAATAGTTACAGGATCATGTGATGGACACGTGGGTGCTGGGATCGATACAGGGTCATGTGATAGACACACAGGTGCACGGCTCATTACAGTTACAGTCTGTGTATCAGAGCTGTGTCTTCTAACAATTCCAGGACCTGTGTGTCCATCACAGGACCCTGTAACGATCCCAGCACCGGTGTGTCCATCACATGACCATCTAACGATCCCAGCACCTGTGTGTCCATCACATGACCATGTAACGATCCCAGCACCTGTGTGTCCATCACATAACCAGGACAGGATTTTATCCACTGGAAGTAAACAATGAATGTTCGTACTGAATAACAGCAAGCAGAGACCTTGAAACTTGCAAGTAATTAATACAGAAAGTATATTGGAAAATTGGATAACTTTTAATTTTACAAAAAAAAAAAAATAACATTCATTTTCTGAAACTGGACAACCCCTTTAACTAATGCCTTCCTGGATAAAGCTGTGATAGATCACTTCCGCCAGGCTCATTTCCTAGGAAAGCAGGTCTGCCCTGGTGACTCCAGGACATTTGGGAGCACTGCCGCTCCTCATCAAAAACTGGGGGGCACCCCACCCGCCTCAAAGTTTAAGAAGTTATAGACAACTCCTTTGCTTTAGCTCTATTACCATATACAGGACGTATAGAGGGGTCCTTTAGGGCTCCCCTTTTTATTAGCCAGAGCTGAGCGCCATATCAAGTTCTCTGTTCTCTGCCAACTTCATTAAGAATCAATGGACACCCACTGGTTTCAATAGGTGCCCTGCAATGCTTCATTTCTGCAGGGAAAGCACTTGCTCCGTGAATCCTCTTGCAATATCAGCTAAATATAGGATGTCCCTGAAGCAGGACCCCCATTATAATCTAATCTCAGGGACGGGGGGCGTGTCAGTATAATATAATGCAGTATATTAATATAAGATTTAAACGCTTTACTCTTTTAGTGATTAAAGGATATACATGGTACATCTGCGGACCCATTGAATGTTTACGTTTCCTATGTAAATAGTAGTGATGATGATAATAGTGTCTTCTTATATGAAGGATGTTATGTCAGCCGCCTGCAGATTCCCGGTACTGGCGGTGTTAACCGCGTCTGCAAGATATTTGTAAAAAGCTCATACTGCAATGCACAGCACATTGACATTAGTCTATAATAGTACTGCATTGCCTGCTCCATACACTCGCTTGTCTAACATCACTGCAGTCCTCTGCCTCGCACTTTGCTTGACAATGTTACTGAGTTAATAAACCTCATCACGTAGCTCTAGCCATTTATAAAGCATAACCATCCGGCTGCCAAGTGGCCAGTTTCTATGGATTTTGCTCAGCAATTTTATTATTTCTGCTGTTTTTTGTGCTATTTGACTCATGTGTTGCTGCCTGTGACTTTCATTACCTATCGGTAAGTGATAATCTCTCTCGAGATCTACAATATGTGTAGTTGAAGGTTTAAAGGGGCTCTCCGCCTTGTGCCTCAGTGGTGTGCCAACCATAGAGGGAGGAGGGGATACAAAGCTCTTCACGTTTACCCAAGCACTCATCTCGAACCATTTCTCAACACCACCAGGAGCCGTCTCCGCAATGCTGTGATCTTGGCATGGGTGGTAAATGGCTTGCTATTGGGAAGAGGGTAGGTTGACTAGGGGGCAGGGTCGTGCTGGCCCATCTGAGTAACAGTGGATACTCCAGTCGGCCCTGGTTCTGTCACAGTAATGGACCCTATTAGGCTCGGTCCTTAGAGCATAACCTAGTTGAATGTATTGGGGATATGGCCTGTATACTTTTGGGATGCAGATAAAAGTGGATATACATGTGTTTTGCATAGACTGATTGTCCTCAGGATGATTTCTTCTTGTGGGCCCAATCCCAAGGTACAAAAGTTTGACGCTATATTGGGGTAAAAGCTTGCACCAAGAGGGCTTCCCACATTCATTATGTTGTGTGGCCTTCGCTCCAAAGTGTATGACCCTACCTTGGAGAAGAAGGCGCTGAGATCCGCTTGGCCCCATCCAGTATAGTAAAACTTTAGGAACGTTATCAAACAAGAATTGGACCCTAGGGTCACATTGCCCTTCTGTCCTAAAAGTGATGGAACTGGGGTGGGATTTATGCCCATGTCTATCAGTACAAAATGAAAACTCTGTTAACATACCCCTTGTCCAAGATCTAAGTCCACCCCACCCCCATTCCCCGTGATCTTCATGTTTAGGTACTAGTTTAGAGCCCCTTTAATAAGTAACGTCCATGAGTGGAATCCATAATACATAATAATGTAATTTTTGATCCCCTATATATTCCCTTGACATCTGTTGGTCGCTATGTAGCTTGTGGATGTCACCTCTCTGCCGGGGGTGATCCTGAGCTCAGTGACAGCGATCTCCTCTCTCCCTGTATAACCTTCACTAATACTCTGATACATATACTGGGTAAAGTCTCTTGCTCGGAGTATCTAAGCCTGGCTGCCTCCCATTACTCCTCTATGCCTTTCCATTCCATTAGTCCCTAATGACAAATCTCTACATACAGATACTGTAACGCATTGCACATCTGTCTAGAAAATTACTGTAAGCTTTCTTGAATCCCGTCACTGTCCTGTTTAACCCCAGATATACTTGTTCCTTCTCCTTTTGCGTCTCAAGCAAAAACATTTAGTGTTACAGCTGCTATCAGGGGAAACTTACAGGATGAGTCTAGTGATGTCATCATGTAGGCATGTGGTTCCTGATAATAATCCAGCGATCCCTAGCGATCAGCTGCCATCTGTGGGGGAACCTGGTAGCAACTGTTCAATTCCACTGCAGCGCCACCGCAGGAGAAATGAAACATCACATGATGCCCACTGAAATTAGGAGCTGTGCTTATAAGAGACACACTCTTTAGAACCACTCTTCACTCTGGCTAATAGATGGGGATCCTGAAAGGGAACCCCCTCTTTTAACTCAACATTCCATAATAGAGTTTGAAAATGGGCTTTCTAAGCCAGAAAACCCCTTTAATGTGAGGCCCTCAGACAATGCGTGAATCAGTAATTGGCACCCCTAACAGCTTTAGGCTGGATACACACGAGCGTTGCGCACCTCGGACGTGAAAAACGGTAGTTTTTCACATCCAAGATGCATCCGTGGTCTGCGCTGCGGGACGCGATGTCTCGCATCCCCCATAGATTAGAGTCTTTGAAGGGATACGTGAAGCGTGAAAAAATAGGACATGTCCTATTTTCTCACGGACCCTTCACACGGTCCGGTGAAACAACGTCCGTGTGAACGGCCACATTGAATTACAAAGGCCCGCGTGAAACAACGGCCGTCACACGGACGTTTAACATGTTTGTGTGAATAAGGGCTTAGGCTATGTTCACAGTAACATCATGGGTTTTGTTTATAATGGAGGCCATGACCCTGTGCGCATCTGTAGGCGAACTTCAATAACTAGTTCTTGTTGTCAAAAGTAGCAGAAACCCGACAGAGACTCAGAACGGCAATGCGAACGGAGCCTTACGGCTCATTCAGACGAGCGTGATTCTCATTCGTGTGTTGTGCGTTAAAACAGCACACGGACCCAAGGATTTCAATGGGGCTATTCACACATTTGTGAGTTTTCACGCAGCAAGTGTCCGTTGCGTGAAACTCACTGTGCTATATTTGTGCGTTGAAGTCAATAGGTGCGTGAAAACCACGAACAGCACACGGACGCCCATCCGTGTGCTGTCCGTGTTTCACGCCTCAATTACATTGAAGAAAACAAAGAAGTGCTTGCAAGTGCGCGAAAAACACATGCCACACGCAATGCACACTGATGCAAAACGCAACGCACACAGACAGATTTACGCTCGTTTCTTTATACGCGTCACGCTCGTGTGAATGTAGCCCTAGGTCTGCTTCACACTATCGGGTTCGGTTCGTGAGATACGGACTGTATGTCGGCCGTATTTCCTATACCGAACACAATTCACGGAGCCGGGCTCCTAGCATTGAATCACTGCCTCCCCGCAGGACTACTGTCCCATATTCAAAACATGATTACGGTATGGGACAGTAGTCCCACTGGGAGGCAGTAATTTACACCATCATGGATGGCTATGATGCTGGAGGCCCTGGGTCCCTGAACTGCGTTCGGTCCGGGAAATACGGCCGACATACCGTCCGTATCTCACGGACTGAACACGGCCGTGTGAAGCAGGCCTAAGATTGTGTCGCCCTCAGTGTCTGGGCCCTTGGGCATCGCCAATATGCCAGCAGTCCATGCTAACTAATATAATTCACAAATATTTAATGCCGATTTTTCCGGAGGTTTAGTATCCCTTTTATATGTTTATATGTTTACTGCAGTACGTAGTGTTTCAGTACGTCCCACGTTGTTTCTTGTATTGTCACCAGAACCTGTCGTTTTTTCTGTAACCTATCTCTATAGATAATTCTATATCTACCCCTTTGCCTTAGGCATGACGATGCTTCCTTCTTGTAAATGCTAGCCCCATTTACATTCCAGAGGCTTCCTCTGTGCTCTTCCTACCTTAGCGTGTAAGTATCTGCTTCCTCATATCTGAGGAAGATATGGATGTAGCAGAGCTAAATGGGTTTATTTAGCACCATTCACCGTTCTACTTTCACATGGTCTTATCTGTGACTTCACATGAAACTGCAGCTAAACCCGCCGCATCATCATCAGACGAATGAAAAGCTCATCTCTGCTACATCTGTACACTCCCTGCATGAGATAAATGATGAATGATTGTGCTGCATCTATAGAGATGAATTGAAGTAGTGGTGGGAGGGCGAGTGCAGAAAGCTGCTCATGTTCTCCTGGGGGTGGTGTGGAGCAGGGAGCACTTGCTGTACAGATTACAACCTATGCTGCAGTGGCCATGTTAATGGAATGCTAAATCTATATCTCTTCTTCGTGAACCTCAGCGGCAGCGGCAGATAATACCGAAGCTCCTTCCAGTCCAACATGCACGCTATCAATTCCCCCCTCCCCCCTCTTTACCAATACATGTCCTGCAAATGAAAAAGCCAGTACAGCATAATGATATAAGGTATCTCTAGAGGATCCAGAGCAATTTCGAGAGCTGCCGGCATCACAATTGAGAACGATGTATTGCAACACTCTACGACAATGGCTACTTAACTCTTTGGATGTCATGTATAGAGCGGTGCGTTGCTGCATATATAGAGGCTTTATATTGATCTGGTTCTCGCTAAGTGGGCGCATAATGGGTATCTTGTCCTGGTTTGCCGCTTTTTCCCATGCACATGGTCTGGTGCAGTCCTCAGCACTAAATTAGACTGTGAAGAGCAATTCTGACTGGACTCTATTGATACATGGATGTAATAGGACCCAATGTGATGTGATGCTTGGGTGGCAGCCAGGAAGGCCTCAGGTAACAGAGTACCTCCTTCAGAGAGGGGTTGCTTCTTAATCTACCCTTGCGGGGCCTTCTGGCTCAACAAAGTTATCTACATCTTCTCTGCCCTAAACACACTGGCACTATCCAATCATTGCTGACAGTTTTAGAATGTGTAGGGACAACACCCTATTGACAAGGGGAATGGAAACACCCAGCTGTCAATTTAGTCATACATTTCCAGGAGGAATAACAGAGGAGTTCTAAGAAAAGATGCACCAAAATTGTTATTTTATTGGGATTGAAGTAATTTCCTAAAACAGACATATCAGGGGAGCAGACAGTTCGTCTTTAAAGTGTCAGTCCTGTTATACTCTCCCACCCGAATTACCATGGCGTGGGGAGACGCTCCTGCATGCTGGGCAGTACTGTTACTGTGCAATCATACGACGCTCGGTGAGTATCGTCCACAGGTCCAACTCTAACTAATTGGACCTGTGCACAATACTCTCCGGGCGTCCCTCCAAATCGGATGTTAGTTTGTGCGGGAGAATATAACTGGACGAACACTTTAAATGATAAAAATCTTTCTGCCGGCAGCTGCCATTAGTGGCTCTTATTGTATATGGATCTATACTCAATAATAAATTTGTTTTCAGTAATCTGCTAAGCTTTTCCTATTAGTGGCTGCAGACAGCTAGAATTTTATTTGAAGGCTATATCCACCACTGCAAAACATTTTTTGATTCTGTTGCATCTAATTAAAAAAATGGACCAACTTCGCAAATAATCTTGATTAAAAATCAGCTACTGTTTTGTGTATACAGCTCCTATGCAGACCTATGTGTCTCTATGGTTACATACACAACGAACCTTGTGTGCAGTCTCATCCTGCAG
Source organism: Rhinoderma darwinii (assembly GCF_050947455.1). Lineage (NCBI taxonomy): Eukaryota > Metazoa > Chordata > Amphibia > Anura > Rhinodermatidae > Rhinoderma > Rhinoderma darwinii. The sequence continues at coordinate 88,436,254 of NC_134696.1, forward strand.
TTATGTGTTACTCCACCCCGTCTGCCCCCTTTTTTTGCTGACCTACTCCTGAGTGTGATGTGAGTATTATTTATACACAGCATGTTATATATGTGAAGACTTCTGATCTGTCTCTTCTCACAGAAATCCCAGCTTACATAGCAATAGAAGTGTAAAAAATAGACAGGCACACAGGCTATAACATTGTCAAAAGTGCAGGAGGAGAGCGTGCTTTACAGAGAACGCCCACTGAGCTCTGAACTTGCAGCACCACAAGCCAAGCATAAGAAGCCAACAACATAGTGCAATTTGAAACTCCCCATGTACGAAGATATATATATCTGGCAGACATACGGTCACGGGGCTGGGTGTGGACCCACTGGGCTGTACCCCGTAGCGGGATGGCAACTGGCCAAACAGGTATGGTACAAAGTCTATAGTCCAGAAAAGGGTACCTGAGGCAATGTAGGCAGCAGCAAGGCAGGCTCGGCTGGGACCAGGCGGCAGGTAGAAGTCAGGTGTGGAGCAGCAGAACAGGCATGGAGATGAAGCACAACACAAAAGATGGGGGCAACTCTAGTTGGAAGGAGACAGGATTGAGGACTTCAATGTCCTTGTACGGCCCTATAAACCGGGGAGCAAACTTCTTGGACGGGACTTTAAGGCGCAAGTTCTTAGACGATAGCCACACCAGATCCCCGACCATAAACAAGGGGTTAGCAGAACGTCTTCTATCTGCCTGAGTTTTTTGTATGCTCTGGGACGCCTCTAGGTTCTTCTGAATCTGGGCCCAGACTGTGCACAGTTCCCGATGAACGACCTCTACCTCGGGATTGTTGGAACTACCAGGTGAAACGGAGGAGAACCGTGGATTAAACCCAAAATTACAGAAAAAGGGGGAGACCCCTGACGAGTTACTGACCCGGTTATTAAGGGAAAATTCGGCGAGGGGAATGAATGAGACCCAATCAGATTGACAGTCAGAGATAAAACACCTTAAATATTGTTCTAGAGACTGATTAGTCCTCTCAGTTTGGCCATAAGTTTCAGGATGGAAGGCAGAGGAGAAGGACAGATCAATCTCCAACTTTTTACAGAAGGCTCTCCAAAACAAAGAAACAAATTGTACCCCTCTGTCAGAAACAATATTGACAGGGACCCCATGGAGACGCAGGATGTGTTTGACAAACAAGGTAGCTAACGTCTTAGCATTGGGTAGTTTTTTGAGGGGCACAAAGTGGCACATCTTACTGAAACGGTCTACTACAACCCACACCACCGACTTGCCTTGAGATGGAGGCAAATCGGTGATAAAATCCATTGAGATATGGGTCCAAGGTCTCTGGGGAATGGGCAAAGAACGTAGTAAGCCCGCTGGTCGGGACCTGGGAGTCTTGGGCCTAGCACAAACCTCACAAGCGGCGACGTAGGCCTTAACGTCTTTAGGCAACCCAGGCCACCAATAGTTTCTGGCAATGAGGTGCTTGGTACCCAGGATGCCTGGATGACCAGATAGTGCGGAGTCATGATTTTCCCTAAGTACCCTTAGCCGGAATTGCATGGGAACAAACAACTTGTTCTCAGGAAGGGAGCTGAACCTTGATCAGCAGCAATTTCAGAGACTAAATCAAAATCAATAGAGGAAATGATTATACCTGGAGGCAAAATACAAGCAGGATCTTCCTCCGAAGGAGGGCTGGCCATGAAGCTACGCGACAGTGCATCAGCCATAATTTTTTTAGACCCAGGCCTCTAGGTAACCAAAAAATTGAATCTGGTAAAAAAAACACCCATCGAGCTTGTCTCGGGTTTAGCCTCCGGGCAGATTCTAGGAAAACCAGATTCTTGTGGTCGGTAAGGACCGTTACCTGGTGCCTAGCCCCCTCCAGGATTGGTGCGACTCTTCAAATGCCCATTTAATGGCTAAGAGTTCGCGGCTGCCAATATCATAGTTACTCTCAGTGGGCGAAAACTTCCTGGAGAAGTAGGCACAGGGACGGAGATGGGTGAGGGACCTGGTACCCTGGGACAAGACAGCCCCCACTCCCACCTCGGACGCGTCAACCTCCACGATAAATGGCTCCATTTGGTTGGGCTGAACCAACACCGGGGCCGAGATAAAGCACTTCTTAAGGACCTCAAAAGCCTGGCAAGCATCAGGAGGCCAGCGGAGGAGATCAGCACCCTTGCAAGTGAGGTCCGTAAGAGGCTTAGCGATGACCGAGAAGTTAGCAATAAATCTCCTGTAATAATTTGCGAACCCCAAGAAGCACTGTAACGCCTTCAGGGAGGCAGGTTGGACCCATTCCGCCACAGCCTGGACCTTGGCGGGGTCCATGCGGAATTCATGAGGAGTGAGGATTCGACCCAAAAATGGTATCTCCTGCACCCCAAACACACATTTTTCGGTCTTCGCAAACAGTTTGTTTTCCCGAAGGACCTGGAGCACCTTCCTGACATGCTCAATGTGGGAGGACCAGTCCTTGGAAAACACAAGTATGTCATCAAGGTACACTACAAGAAATACCCCCAGGTAATCTCTTAAAATCGAATTTATGAAATTCTGGAAGACCGCGGGAGCATTACACAACCCAAAGGGCATGACGAGGTATTCAAAATTACCTTCGGGCGTGTTAAACGCAGTCTTCCAGTCATCCCCCTCTTTGATGCGGATAAGGTTATACGCCCCCCGTAGATCAAACTTAGAGAACCATTGGGCCCCCTGAACCTGATTAAAGAGATCAGGAATCAAAGGAAGGGGATACTGGTTCCTTACAGTGACCTTATTCAAGTTACGGTAGTCAATGCATGGCCTAAGACCACCATCCTTCTTCCCTACGAAGAAGAAGCCAGCACCTACCGGAGAAGTAGAGGGGCGAATCTAACCCTTGGCCAGGCATTCCTGGATATACTCTCTCATGGCTTCACGTTCGGGACAAGAGAGATTAAATATCCTACCCTTAGGGAGCTTAGCTCCTGGTACCAAATCGATAGCGCAATCGTATTCTCTATGAGGAGGTAACACTTCGGAGGCCTCCTAAGAGAAAACATCAGCGAAGTCCTGAACAAACTCAGGTAGCGTGTTCACCTCCTCAGGGGGAGAAATAGAATTAACAGAAAAACATGACGTCAAGCATTCATTACCCCATTTGGTTAGCTCCCCAGTATTCCAGTCAAACGTGGGATTATGCAACTGCTACCAGGGAAGGCCTAAAACCAAATCGGACGATAATCCCTGCATCACCAGTACAGAGCACTGCTCCAAATGCATGGAGCCAACAAGGAGTTCAAAAACAGGGGTATGCTGTGTAAAATAACCATTAGCAAGAGGAGTGGAGTCGATACCCACTACCGGGACAGGTTTAGGCAAACCAATCAAAGACATAGCAAATTCCACAGACATGATATTAGCAGACGACCCTGAAACCACGAAGGCACTGCCGGTAGCAGACCTACCACCAAAAGAGACCTGAAAGGGAAGCAAGATTTTATTACGTTTCATATTTACGGGAAATACCTGTGCGCCCAAGTGACCTCCCCGATGATCACTTAGGCGCGGAAGTTTTCCGGCTGCTTATTCTTACGCCTAGGACAGGTGTTCACTTGATGCTTGCCATCCCCACAATAGAAGCAGAGACCATTCTTCCTGCGGAACTCTCTACGTTGTTGGGGGGACACGGAGGCCCCGAGTTGCATAGGTATCTCCGAGTCTTCCGTGGAAGAACGAAGCAACGGAACCTCGGGAGGCATCATGGGGGAGTCAGAGGAGAAAACACAAAAACGTTCACGTTGTCGTTCCCTGAGACGTGGGTCAAGTCGTACCGCTAAAGCCATAACCTGGTCTAGGGAGTCAGAAGAGGGATAGCTAACTAGCAGGTCTTTCAGGGCGTTCGACAGACCCAACCTAAACTGGCACCTTAAGGCAGGGTCATTCCACCGAGAAGCTACGCACCACTTCCTAAAGTCAGAGCAATACTCCTCAACAGGTCTCTTACCCTGACGTAAGGTCACCAGCTGACTCTCGGCAAAGGCAGTCCTGTCAGTCTCGTCATAAATGAGTCCGAGAGCAGAAAAGAAAAGATCAACGGCGGAAAGTTCAGGGGCCCTTCCTGGAGCCGGGACATAATTATACCCACCCGCTGGCTCTCAGAACCTGAGGAGTGGGGCTTTAAACGAAAATAGAGCCTACAACTCTCCCGAAAGGAGAGAAAAGTCTTCCGGTCCCCTGAGAACCGGTCAGGCAACTTGAGGTGGGGTTCAAGAGGTGAGGGGCACTACCATGGTAGAATCAGGCTGGTTGACCCTCTGAGCCAGGGCCTGGACCTGTAGGGAGAGACCCTGCATTTGCTGAACCAGGGTCTCAAGGGAGTCCATAGTAGTGTGAGGGACCAGGGTAGAGTAGGTATATGGGCTTGTGATTATGTAATGATGGGGGTAAGGAAACAGACAAGTGAGCCCTAATCTACCCGCCACTCAGTCCCTGCCTACTTGCAACGACCCGCCATAGGCGACGGGGTACAACTGGGCGACGGTCCCTACGCCCAATAAGTGCACAACAGACAAACAGACAAGGGTACACAGAAGCAAGGGAAAAGGGGCAGTTGCCCACGGCAACACCGTGAGCAACAAGAGTGGTGAACGAGCCGAGTCAAACCAGGAGTGTACGAGGTACCAAACGCAGAGCAGGAGAGTAGTGAACAAGCAGAGTCAAACCAGGAGTGTATGAGGTACCAAACGCAGAGCAGGAGAGTAGTCAGTAAGCCAGGGTCAAATGGTACAAGAAGCTGCAGCAGGGCCAGGAAACAAAACAAGAAGAATCACAAGCAAGGAGGAACAGGAAAGGCATGTATAAATAGATAGCGGGCGGGCACTAGCTCCGTCTGGCCAGGCTGTGTGTAGGCTCTCCCACTCCTAAGCCTGCCAGCCTGAGTGGAGGAAGATGGAGTCAGTTTCACAGACATAGAAGCAGGTGCAGACTGATTACCTATGGGCGTGGATACAGAAGCTGTGCCTGGCAGATCCTTAACATAAGGAGAGACTTTCATGCATCCCCTTTAGTTGAATCACAATTCTTAACATTGGTTTAATAGGTAATTATTTACTTTTTTGTCTCCCTTTGAATATTTTTGCCTCAATTTACACAACCATGGGGCTTGTTCGTGAATTCCTGCCTCTGTAGTTTGCAGTTTTCCCTATGGGTCAAACAGCAATAGATTAGGTATATGTGACATTTACTGCAATGCATTGCAAGCAACATTGAAAGGGTGATATTGGCATGAATCGCACGAGAATATAGACAGAGAGTTGAACAGAAGGTACAATGAAAGACTGAATAACCAATACAGAGAAAAGACAAATAGCTAGAAAGATAGATCAGCAAAAAAAAAGGCTATGCGGCTCGTATGTAACAGCCAAGCGCTTTCCTTCCCCAACATCCCATAACTAATTAATGGTCCTTTATTGATCCCACCTAATGCCTGGAGGGGGTTGTGTGCGCAGAATGTACTTACACTGCAGTGTCAACATGCTTACACTCTCCAGCACACTGCAGGAGCCAGATCACCCTCTTATAAAGACAGCACCCTGAAAATCACATTAAAAGGCGTTCAATGGGGTAAATAAAGAAGGCTGGATTACAAACTTCAAGTTTGATACAATTATTATCCCTAATGTGGTAATGATGATTATTAGATGCTATTAGAATTAGAAAAATATGTCTGCTTTCTTCTACAAACAGCACCACTATAGGCTGTGTTGCTAGTATTGCAGTTTTCACTTAAAGGGGTATTTCAAACTAGCATGTGTGCGGCTCTCTTGCTTTAGTTCCATGGGGGTAACGGAAACAGCCTAGCTCGCGTGCTCATGCATCCTGTAGATATGCCATAAATGTGTGATTTGGGAATACCACTTTAAATGTTTCTAGAATAAAGCGGACACTTTTTTACATTTCATACAACCCCTTTAGCCAAATCACCCTTAGGCCTCATGCACACGAACTTGTTTTTGCGTCCGCAATTTATCCTCAAAAATGAGAATGAATTGTGGACCCATTCATTTCTATGGGCCCATTCACACGACCTTGGTTTCCAGGGTCCGTTCATTGGCCGGGCTCATTGAAATCAATGTGTTCATGGTCCGTGATTTGCGGACGGCCCGCAGATGACATTCTGCGGCCGTTCGTGCAGTTATCACGGGCCGTGCACATGGCTACAGCTGTGTGCATGAAGCCTTAAATCCTTGCAGTGTAAACTCCACTCAGGGCCAGGGGCGTAACTAGAATTCACGGGTCACATAACAAATTCAGGGATGGGCCCCTACTACCCGATTACGCCTCGAATTACGCCTGAAAAGACGGCTCCAATACGTCGGCAAACATCTGCCCCTTGCTTGCAATGGGTCTTACGATGTTCTGTGCAGACGAGCTGTCGTTTTACACGTCGCTGTCAAAATACGGCGCGTAAAATGACGGCTCGTCAAAAGAAGTGCAGGACACTTCTTGGGACGTTTTTGGAGCTGTTTTCTCATAGACTATTAAAAACAGCTCCAAAACAGCCGTAAAAAACGCTACGAAAACGCTGTGAAAGACGAGTTTTAACAGCCATCAGACGGACATCCTCTACATTCGTTGGAATTCGGCCTAGGAGAAGGTGGTCTATAGAGTTGTACTTTCTTCTCTAAGTCTACTCTAACCTATGTGATGGGGTAAGCAGGTCTCCTTCTAGGAGTCTCTGGCTCTCCACTCAAATTAACTTTTTCTAAACCGGTTGGTCAATGTGACACATGAATAAAAGTGAGATAGGGTAGGCCCATGGGCCCAGAGTAATGAGCCGCTACACAGTACATGAGGTCCACCAGAGGACAACCCCATCTGGAGCAGAGCACTGGGGTTTGCCACTTTTTGTATTATCCCACAATCACCCATTACTGATTTTGTGTTATCTTATATCATGCGGCTTCTCTGTCTCCTATACATTGACCTAATGAAGATGATTTCTTTCAGCTGGTAAATATAGATCCACAGAGAGTCCAGATCTGGGCTTAGGTATCAAAGTACGTATAAAATTCCAGACATGAAAGGTGCCCACGCTTACCCAAAAAAGATGGATCTATGATTTAAATTATTGTGCTATTCACTTTAGTCAACATCAGAGAAGTCGGCTCATAGCTACAAACATTTACATGTCATTTCCGCACTGATACCTGGCACCAGTCCTGAATTTTGGGTTCTTGTTTCCTGTCTGCTAGTCTAAGAAATCTCCTGCCTTCTCTTCACCTGTCTGCCACCTGTATTATAATAATGTCATTATTTCTATCAAATGGACAAGACAAGGGCCCATAAAAATGCCCTATGAGGGCACTTTGTGGGAATTACGGGGAGGTCCGCCATAGAAGTGACTGTTAAGGGTTTGGGAGTTGGATCCTCCACTAATGCCTTGAACAAAGGGGCCGTGACTCCACGTGGCTGTTTGCCCCTTTAGGTTATGACTTGTAAATTTCAAAAATTTAGAATGGCCCATTTTGGGGGGGAAATGGTCAACAATTTCAGTACAATAGTTGATAATTCATGTTTGACCATTGCCCATTAATATATTTTCATGTTTGGATATCACTAGTCAGATTAAATCATAGTCAACTGTACTGGGGTCCCATTTTTCAGGGCAATGGTCGTTGAAAGGTCCTCCAACTGGAACTCCCTATTTAAAACAGCCATAGACGTGATGGAGGCCACAGGCTGTCAGGGCATGATGGGAGTTGTAGTTTTGCAAAAACTGTAGAGTCACAGGTTGGGGAACACTGCTTTATCTGGTATGGGGGGACTTCATATGTCTACCATGACTCTGCACATGTCAGTATTGGTGGCCGCCATGTCAGATCTGTTATTGTGGTCCTCACTCCAGTTGATTGTTCCCTTGTCCAGGAAAGATAAAACTCTCTCCATAAAGAAATCACCTTACGCATTGAGATTATTGACTCGTCCTAAGCTTCATCAATCTTCTATTACAAACACAGATAAAGTGTATGACATAGAACAAGCAGGGGAACAACTGGGAAGAGAGGCTGCTGCCCGGCAGCGCTGTCATCAGTCATCGGGGGAAGCTCGGTGAAGAGTCCGGGTGTCAGGCATCAGATTTCTTCCATCTGAGCTTGTAAAGAGTTTATGTGAGGCCTCATGCACACAACCGTCATCTTCATCCGTAATTACGGATGAAATTGAGGACCCATTCATTTTTATTGGCCACGAACACCAATATTTACGGATGTGTGTCCGGGCCGTAGAAATTAACTGTAAAATATAGACCCGTTTTTACAGATTCCTCATAGACTTGAGTCTATAGATGGATCCGTTAAAACGGGAAAAAATAGGACGTTTTCACAGGCTGTTCACATGGTCCGTTAAAAAAAAAAACGGCCGCATGAATAGCCCCATAGAAGTACATTGATTTTAATGCAATCGTGTGACGGTCGTTAAAAAAACGGGCGTTAAGCGGATGATTATCCCGTTCGTGTGAATAACCTCTAAGGACGGTATATGGGATATTGGACAGGCTTGAACTTTTTTGATTGACCGCAATCATGTTATTGTGAATCGATATGTACAGTATACTGCACCAGACTTAGAAAAACGGTGACACACGTGTCATGGTGATAAATAGGGCCACACTGGGCCTTATGCCAGGCAAGGAGCTGCAGGAATGAACTTCTCACAGACCATAGTAATGCATTTCAATGGTCTCCAGTCTTGTATACATAAGTGACGTATAAGGAAAAGGTCTACAGCTTTCTAATATACTTCAATGCCTCACCAATTTAAAGATCTCTGCTTGCTCTTAAGTTGAAAACCACAAAGTCCTAATACTTCTTACAGCTGACAGTTGCAGTGTAGATCACAGTATAACAAGTGGCCCGAACAATAAGAAGCGCACCTGCTATATCCCTAACCGAATGGTTCCTCACTCCAATGGGGGTGACCCCCCCCCCCCCTGAGTTTGTCACTTTTCCTGCACGCAGGTGTCGGACAGAGGTGATAAAGTCAGGAGGAGGGTCGATGTAGATGAGATGGTCCAATACACTGGCAGCATTTTACATAAAGGTTAGGTCCCTCCTAGTACTGTCACCAAATAATTCAGCAATTTTCAAATGACGCCACCAATGTCTAAGCCTAAATTTATCATTCCACTGTCCTCTGTAAATGGCAGAGTTCATGATATTTTAGTCATTGACTTGTCTCTATGTTCTGACGACTGTGTCAGCGGGGCAAGCAGAAAGAATTTGCTGCAATAATTACCTTTTTATACTGTACATATCATTCAGAGTACAGAACAGTAACTCTGCTGCTACCTTGAAACACAGCAGCTGGAAAGGGAATATTTTTTAAGGGATTTCAATTGGGTTATGTCGCCACCTTGTGGCAAATCGTGATATGGCTGCCTCCTATAAATCTGCAAGTTGCTCAGTGTCTTGGAGTGGAAAAGGGGTTAAGAATGCAGCACTTGCTCATCCCATTAGTCTGTTTTTTATAGTGTCACATTGACTTATCCAGTATTATGTGGCGAGACCAAATCATGATACAAATCTTGGTCAGTGCGCAATCTGACTGCAAACATGCACCAATGGCCTGGCATCAAGGGTGGCATCAAATCTTCAAAATGATGCATATATTGTGCAGGGTAAAAAAAAATGCAAATCTCTGGAATTTGGACATTGTATTCTACGGTGAAGTAAATCTTTAAATCAGGTAAATCAATTTGACCGTCTTTACCTCTGGAGGACAGTTTCATTGTGAAATCTCCGGTTCAGTGACATCACAGGCTATGGGTATAGACAGCAAAGTCAATGTGCCACTACTCACATGGTGCAGCATTACTTAGCAACAGAAGCGCTGCTGATGGATGGCACCGCCACATCTCCACGCTGTCTGCTGGATTAAAGTATGGGCTAAAAGGGCAATACTTTATAGACGAGGCCCTGAGCAAAAATTACAGGCATGGCCGTGTGCATGGGGCCTTAGTCTGGGGTTCCCATCCTTGGGGGCCTCCCTAGTCAACAGGGTCATGCGCAATTGCCCGGATTTCAACCCTCTAAAAAAAAAAGCCTTGCCCAGATCATCTACCATTTAGGGGCATCTACAACCCAGCCCTGAATAGGCAGAGCCCACTCACAACTTTCTCCCTGGTGGGTCATTTGAACCTTCGTCATGGCCCCAGCTATTGTATTATGTAGGTACTGTATGGCGCTGTTATATGTATATTATATGGCAGTAGTATTATGTGAGCATTGTATGGTGGTATTATTCAGGTGCCATGTGGCGTACTAGACTGGGCAGCATGGTGGAGAATAGGAGAGATCGTGCCCACACTTTTTGACTAGGGGCCTCCACAGATCTTGATCATACCAGATGCCAAGGACAGGAAGATGGCAGCATGGACTGGATCGTACATCTCTTGGTGGTAATTTGTATGTTGCTGTTTTGGGAGGGATCAGCGAGGGGGCAGGTACAATCTTTATTCTTTCTGTTAGAATTTTTATGTAATAAAAGCCACAGATAAAGAACATTTCACCCTGAAACCAAAAAAAAGTAGCTTGTAATAGAAGTCCCTGAGTTGTCCTCAGTCTGTTAAAATGATATTCTGCGGTTTTTTAGTTATATCTCTTTCTGGGGAAAGTTGGGTGACAATCAACATGAGAACCATTCCAGCTCCCATACAGATGGTCACCAAGCTTTCCTGTATTTATATATTAATCCCATTGACTTTAGTGGGAACAGTATAAATACGTATGCAGTGAGCTCCCCCTTGTGGCGGCTGCAGGCAGCCAGAATTGTGTCATTCAATTCTGTGGCTGTGTGAAGGGAGGCACTCTGCTGGGACTGTTTATCTGGGACTCTCCGCTGGCTGTACGGTTTATCTTGGACACTCTGTTGACACTGGTTATATTGGACACTACTTTCAGTATTGTTTATCAGGGTAGACTCTGCTGGCAATATTGTTTCTTGGCGCACACTGCTGCCACTATTTATCAGGGGGTACTCCTCTTGCACTATTTATGTAGGGCACTTTGCTGACATCATTGTTTGTGGGGACAGACCATTGGCACAATAGTTTATGTGGGACACTCTACTGACACTCTACTGTTTCTCGGGGCCCATTGCTGCCACTATTTATCAGGGGGCACTCCACCAGCCCTGTTTGTGTGGGATATTGCGGACTCTTGTTTGTGGGGACAGTCCACTGGCACAATAGTTTATGTGGGAAACTCTGCTGGCGCTGTTTTTCTGGGACACTCTAATAGCACCATTTATGTGGGGCACTTTGCTGACACTATTACTCATGGGGACAGTCCACTGGCACAATAGTTTATGTGGGACACTCTGCTGGCATTGCTTATCTGGGATGCTCTGCTGGTAGTAGTGTTTCTTAGTGGCACGCTGCTGGCACTATTTATCAGGAGGCACTCTGTGGGCATTCTGCTAGTAATGTTTATGGGAGGATGTGATTGTGACGACGTGCCTGGTTCTTGTGGGTGAAGTTTACATAAAAAAAAAAATCCATAGACTTTACATCTTAAGGGCTCGTCCTGCTGCGGAAAATGGACTGAATTGCTGCGTTTTTCAGAGATGTCTCCATCTCCCAACATTGAGAACAGCGCAGCAAAATCCATTGTCTGCAGTAAAAAAACGCAGAAAATGGCGCGTTTCTTCCACAGCGGAACGTCTGCTACTTTCAACGGAATTGGTGCAGACATTTTCTGTAGCAATTCCCTTACGTGTGAAAACTTGGCTCCGTTTTCCATATGAGGGGGAAAGCTTGTAGGATCCATGTATTGCAGGCTGTAAGTAATAGACACAGGGTCACATGCTGCAGTGAACGCCAAGTATCCAGACTGGCATAAAATGAAGATATTTTCATAGAATCTGGGTAAAGGGTTTTACAGAGTCCAGCACCTGAAGTCTCCAGGGCAATGTGTCCTGATTACACAGCATGTTGAGCAAATTTCCTTTTACAAAGTATATGTTTATGTAGGACCGGGAGCATCTGCAGTCATTTCACAGTATAAATACGGCAGCGGAACAACTGTGTAAATACAAGACTACATTATCGCACTCTTAGACAAGCACGCCGTCCCGCTGGCACCTACTGCTGATACAGGGACGATCCAACTGCAGGTCCTGGCTGACCATCATGGTAAAGAGGTCTCGTCACACAGCATAATATACATGCAAAGATTAAGGCGGTGTTCACACAGGGCGGATACGCTGCGTAAAAGTACACAGCGTATCCGCCCTGGTCGCCGCAGGGAATTCCGGACAAAAAAACGCACCAAATTGTGGTGCAGTTTTTCAGCTGGAGTGTCTGCTGTGGAAAACTGCACGTAGAAAAAAAACAAAGAAACACATACTTAGGCTGGACTCACACGAGCGTGGCGTTTTTGCGGACACAAAAACGCGGCATTTTGGGCGCGCAAAAACCACTTAACAGCTCCGTGTGTCATCAGTGTATGATGCGCAGCTGCGTGATTTTCTCGCAGCCGCCATCATAGAGATGAGGCTAGTCGACGTCAGTAAATAGTCACTGTCCAGGGTGCTGAAAGAGTTAACTGATCGGCAGTAACTCTTTCAGCACCCTCGACAGTGAATTCCGATCACAATATAGAGTAACCTGTTAAAAAAAAAAAAGACGTTCGTACTTACCGAGAACTTCCTTCCCGGCCGTTGCCTTGGTGACGCGCCTCTCTTGACATCCGGCTCCACCTCCCTGGATGACGCGGCAGTCCATGTGACTGCTGCAGCCTGTGCTTGGCCTGTGATTGGCTGGAGCTGTCACTTGGACTGAATTGTCATCCCGGGAGGTCAGACTGGAGGAAGAAGCAGGGAGTTATCGGTAACTCAGAACTTCTTTTTTTTTTAACACGTTCATGTATATTGTGATCGGAAGTCACTGTCCATGGTGCTGAAACAGTTTAACTCTTTCAGCACCGTGGACAGTGACTGTCTCCTGACGTCGCGTACGGGAAAAAATTTTGCCGGGTTCGGTCAAAATGAGTTCGGCCGAACCCGGTGAAGTTCGGTTCGGTTGTCCGGGTTCGCTCATCTCAAAGACACTCCGTTTGGATGTTTGTAAACAGAAAAGCATGTGGTGCTTTTCTGTTTACATTCAGAGTTTGACAGCTCTTGCACGAATCACGCAGTTCGCACGGAAGTGCTTCCGTGCGGCATGAGTGGTTTTCACGCACCCATTGACTTCAATGGGTGCGTGATGCGCGAAAAACGCTGAAAGAACGGACATGTCGTGACTTTTTTTCAGCGGACTCACGCTGGGAAAAAATAACGCACATGTCCGCACGGCCCCATAGACTAATATAGGTCCGTGCAACGCGCGTGCAAATCACGCGCGTTGCACGGACGTGATTCCCGTTCGTCTGAATAAAGCCTTACCCTGTGACGTCCCGCAGCCCGGCCTCCTGGAATGACGTTTAAACCCATGTGACCGCTGCAGCCTGTGATTGGCTGCAGCGATCACATTTGATGACACGTCAATCATCTCAGGAGGCCGGGCTGGAGGAAGAAGCACAGAATTCTGGGTAAGTATACGCCGCAACAAAATGCAACATCTGCTATTTGTTTTACCAGCAAAAAATAAGCAGCATTTACGCAAATACAATTGACATTACGGATTTAAAAAAACGCACAGCAGGTCAATTTCTGAGCGTTTTTTCCACGTATCATTTACGCAACGTGTGGCTGAGATTTTGTTTACTATCTCATCCACTTTACTGCAACTGAATTAGGCCGGATTCACAGGAGCGTGTGCGTTTTGCGCGCGCAAAGGTACATAACTGCTCCGTGTGTCAACAGCATATGATGCGCGGCTGCGTGATTTTCGCGCAGCCGCCATCATTATGACACTGTTTGTATGTTTGTACACGTGGTGCTTTTGTGTTTTCATTCATAGTTTTTACTGCTATTGTGCGAATCACGCGCGTCACACGGAAGTGCTTCTGTGTGCTGTGCGTGATTTTCACGCACCCATTGACTTCAATGGGTGCCTGATGCGCGAAAAACGAACAAATATAGGACATGAATGAATAACTATATTGAGACAAGCCAAACGATAAACGTCCGCACATATCAAAGAGAAAATAGACATTAAATACCCATAACTGTATGTGAGGACATATCACACCTCCTCAAAGGGAAGAATAACACCAAGTACAAATAGTATCTTGCAAACATGTATGAATCCTTTATTACAATAAATCATAAAAACATATTGGCCGTCAGGACCTAAAATATAGACAAACAATTAAAATCCACTGATGTAGAGAACAAGAAGGCTACTCAAAAGATGACATATACTCTACAGTGCTATATGATGTAGAAGCATTGCAGGTCACTTAAACAGACAAGCTGGAAAATGTGTAATACAAAGAAATGTGATAACCACAAATAAGGTTCAGAGACACATAAACATGTCATTGACCCAACAAAATATAGAGAGGGATGGCAACAGACACGTATGTAGCTAAATAGAAACCAGGAAATCACCAAAAGTCAAAAAAGGTCCCAGAGACTATACCAACCCATGTGTTGCATGATTAGCCTGAAGTGAACTCCACAACAAGAGCCCCGACGCGCGTTTCGCGGTAGCTTTTTCAAGGGGTACTAACAGGTAAGGTGACTAATGTTGTATTTATATTAAGCGGCAGGAGGGGTTCATTCGAAATAACCAATAGCGATTTAGTATTGCAGATACCTAATTGTACGCATGCAAGATGAGCCAGGTGTAAAACATCAAAAAGTAGGCTGATTCGTATGTAAATACCTGAGTGTTGGGCAGAAAATAACGGACACCGACATCGTTTCCCCATGCACGCGTCTGAAGGACGCAAATGCGCATGCGCGTGCGCATCAACATGAGAGCGCCGTGGGGAGAGTGTACGGTCACGCACCTATGACGTGCTATGCTGGAGTGGCCATTTTGGATATGGGCAAGAACGATCAAACAAGCCCATACACTGCTGGTGCCGTTTGAAATATAGAAAAAGCAGAGCAGATATGGCGATCAAGGTCTCTATGTATAAACCCAGATAAATGTAAATAGTGCAGTAGTAATATGAATACATACAAGAACATGTCATTGGATGGTTATACATTAACATTATATCATAGTGTCACTTTATAAATCCATAAATATAAAAGAAACATGTACATACATAAATAGAAATATAATGAATATTAACGAGTATATTTATAATATGGAAATAATTTATACTAGTATACCACTTTATATATATTTACACTTTTATATATATTTTTTCACAATATATTTATTATAATTCTGTATTTATTCACTTATATATATAATTTTTCAATTTCTTTTAAATGCTGCTGGTGAACCCGCTCGATCCACTATATAAGGCTGCGCTACAGTGCAGCATTTAAAAGAAACAGGATCCTGACCTGTCCACAGAGTTTAAGGCAGCACAGAGTATTTCAGGAGATGAGCGTGCAGATTCAGTGCTGCTGTGAACTCTGCTCTTACCATTACGTAGCTCAGTCTGTTACCTCTCCTCCACTCCTGTCCTCAATAACACCTTCATGATTGGCAAGTCACCACCCCGCACAAGATCCGCACGCTCATCTCCTGAAATACTCTGTGCTGCGGTGACTTGCCAATCATGTGAAGGTGTTATTGAGGACAGAAGTGGAGGAGAGGTAACAGACTGAGAGCTACGTAATGGTAAGAGCAGAGTTCACAGCAGCACTGAATCTGCACGCTCACCTCCTGAAATACTCTGTGCTGCCTTAAACTCTGTGGACAGGTCAGGATCCTGTTTCTTTTAAATGCTGCACTGTAGCGCAGCCTTATATAGTGGATCGAGCGGGTTCCCCAGCAGCATTTAAAAGAAACAGGATCCCGACTTGTCCACAGAGTTTAAGGCAGCGCAGCACAGAGTATTTCAGGAGAGGAGCGTGTGATTGGCTGCAGCGGCGACATGGATGAAACATCATCGCTGGAGGCCGGACAGGAGGAATGTAAGTATGAACGTATTTATTTTATTTTTTTATTACATTAAAATTGTATTTTCCGCGCGCCGAGCATGTACTGTCAAGGTTGCGGAGTTAGTGCAGCCCATTAACTCTTTCAGCACCCTGGACAGTACCATGCTCGGCGCACGGAAATTACAGGTTCGGTCCGAATCGTACTTTTTCGTGAAATTCGGCGAACTAGCCGAACCGAACTTTTCATAAGTTCGCTCATCTCTAACTATGATATAATGTTAATGTATAACCATCCAATGACATGTTCTTGTATGTATTCATATTACTACTGCACTATTTACATTTATCTGGGTTTATACATAGAGACCTTGATCGCCATATCTGCTCTGCTTTTTCTATATTTCAAACGGCACCAGCAGTGTATGGGCTTGTTTGATCGTTCTTGCCCATATCCAAAATGGCCACTCCAGCATAGCACGTCATAGGTGCGTGACCGTACACTCTCCCCACGGCGCTCTCATGTTGATGCGCACGCGCATGCGCATTTGCGTCCTTCAGACGCGTGCATGGGGAAACGATGTCGGTGTCCGTTATTTTCTGCCCAAACACTCAGGTATTTACATACGAATCAGCCTACTTTTTGATGTTTTACACCTGGCTCATCTTGCATGCGTACAATTAGGTATCTGCAATACTAAATCGCTATTGGTTATTTCGAATGAACCCCTCCTGCCGCTTAGTATAAATACAACATTAGTCACCTTACCTGTTAGTACCCCTTGAAAAAGCTACCGCGAAACGCGCGTCGGGGCTCTTGTTGTGGAGTTCACTTCAGGCTAATCATGCAACACATGGGTTGGTATAGTCTCTGGGACCTTTTTTGACTTTTGGTGATTTCCTGGTTTCTATTTAGCTACATACGTGTTTGTTGCCATCCCTCTCTATATTTTGTTGGGTCAATGACATGTTTATGTGTCTCTGAACCTTATTTGTGGTTATCACATTTCTTTGTATTACACATTTTCCAGCTTGTCTGTTTAAGTGACCTGCAATGCTTCTACATCATATAGCACTGTAGAGTATATGTCATCTTTTGAGTAGCCTTCTTGTTCTCTACATCAGTGGATTTTAATTGTTTGTCTATATTTTAGGTCCTGACGGCCAATATGTTTTTATGATTTATTGTAATAAAGGATTCATACATGTTTGCAAGATACTATTTGTACTTGGTGTTATTCTTCCCTTTGAGGAGGTGTGATATGTCCTCACATACAGTTATGGGTATTTAAAATATAGGACATGTCGTGAGTTTTACGCAGCGGACTCACGCTGCGTAAAAATCACTGACTGTCTGAACGGCCCCATTGACTAATATAGGTCCGTGCGACGCGCGTGAAAAGCACGCACGTTGCACGGACGTATATCACGTTCGTCTGAATAAGCCCTTATGCTGCAGGTTATCTGCAATTAAATCCGTTGTGGAAAATCCATAGCAGCTACGCTACGTGTAAACGGACCCTAAGGGTATGTGCAGACGTAGCGTTTTCAGGCATATTTTGGAACGTTTACGCCTCGAAAAACGCCTGAAAAAACGGAAGAGTGCACCTTCACTTGTAGAAATGTTTTTTAGTTGTAAAAAAAAGTTCTGCAACTTTCTCATATACTTTGTGTTTTAATTCCTCAACATTTTCTATATCTCTGCTTGAAGTCAGTGAATTGGATCCAGGGGCTGAAAACCCATACAGACCTGATGTTTCTCGCAGCAGAGATTTTGCTGGAATTCTATCCTATTGTATTGCAGACAATCCTCTGTGAGCTAAGGCTGTGTTCCAGGGGCGTAACTAGGAAAGACTGGGCCCCATAGCAAACTTTTGACTGGGGCCCCCCCTCTGCTGGGTATCACACAACCCCCCCCCCCCCTTGTAGATAGTGCCTCCCTATAGATTCCACCACACAGCGCCCCCCTATAGATAGCACCATACACAGCCCCTGCAGATAACGCCATACAGCCCCCCTGTAGATAACGCCATACAGACTCCCTCTGTAGATAACGCCATACAGCCCCCCTGTAGATAACGCCATACAGCCCCCCTGTAGATAACGCCATACAGCCCCCCCTGTAGATAACGCTATATAGCCCCCCCCCCCCCAAAAAAAAACGTCCTATAGTTTGTCCTACAAAAGACATGCATCCCCTATCCACAGGATAGGGGATACATGTGTGATCACTGGCAGCGATAAGGAGAACGGGGGACCGAAAGTCCCCCGAAGTTCTCCATGACTAACCTCGGACTTCCGGCGTCTGCGCAGTTCAATAAAAATGAAAGGAGCGCTGGTCACGCATGCGCACAAGCGCGACCGGCGCTCCATTCATTTCTACGGAGCTGCCGACACAGACCCCGGAAGTCCGAGGTTTGTCATGGAGAACTTAGGGGGGACTTTCGGTCCCCCGTTCTCCTCATCGCTGCCAGCGATCACACATGTATCCCCTATCCTGTGGATAGGGGATACATGTCTTATGTAGGAACAACCCCTTCAGTGGCGTCGCGCTGTAGCAGCCATAGCGGCTGCTAGCGGAGCCTGCGGCCATGGGAGGGGGCCGTGCCGGCGGGTGGCACGGGCCCCCTCATGCTGCAGGCCCTGTAGAAGTCACTACGGCTGCTATAGCGGTAGTTACGCCACTGCGTATAAGTTTGTACGGCGTAAAACTACAGCTCCCAGCATGGCCGGAACAATGGTAAGGATATGCTGGGAGATGCGGTTTCACAAAAAAAATCCTATCACCATCATCTCGCTGCAGATCATACAGTGACTACAATACTGATTAGAGGCAGAATAAACATTTACATTAAGTGACTCACCGGTGACGTCTCAGATTCTAGTTCTTTTCTTCTCCCTCCGGTTCAGACATCTATGATGGATTTCTCCCGGCCATGACCCATTTCTGCAGTTTTCCGTTTAGATGTCTTCAGCTTCTCACTTTTAAAACATTTCTGCACCTATAAAACGAAGTTAAAATTCTCAACACATCTAAATATAACTGTCACAAACACACAACATGTCCCCTGTAGATAGTGACCTACATAGAAGCCCCTGTAGATAGTGCCCACATATGGACTCCAGAGCTGCAAGGCAATAGTGCTAACCACTGAGCCACCGTGCTGCCCTACATATAGCTTCCCCTATAGTTAGTGCTCCACGTATAGCCCACCTCTGTATATAGTGTCTCACATATAGCTCCCCCTGTATATAGTGTCCCACATATAGCCCACCCCTGTAGACTGTGCACTACATATAGCCACCCTGTTGCTAGTGCCCCACAGGTAACCCACCCCTGTATATAGTGTCCCACATATAGACCCCCCTGTATATAGTGTCCCACATATAGACCCCCCTGTATATAGTGGCCCACATATAGACCCCCCTGTATATAGTGGCCCACATATAGAGCCCCCTGTATATAATGGCCCACATATAGAGCCCCCTGTATATAGTGGCCCACACCCCCACATATAGACCCCCCTGTATATAATGGCCCACATATAGAGCCCCCTGTATATAATGGCCCACACCCCCACATATAGACCCCCCCTGTAGCTACTGCCCCACATATAGACCCCCTATATATAATAGCCCACATAAAGATGACACCCCCCCCCCCCCATAGATAATGCCATTCACATTTTTATGAGGGGAAAAAAAACAAAAACTTGACATACTCACATTCTCCGGTTCCCACGCTGTTCACTGGCGATGCAGACATGCTCTCTTCTGAGCATGTCTGCAGGAGTTGAACGAGCGTCCTCCAATGACGCTGATTGGCGGGGCAGAATGACTTGCCCCGCCAATCAGCACCTTCCAAGCATGGAAGCGGCGCGATGATGTCATCGCGCCGCTAGCCAATCAGTGTCATTGTAAGGCACTGGATGGTCAGGCACGGAACATGCCCGGCCATTCATGTATTTGGCTGCCGCTAGCACTGGGGCCCCCTCCGGTGCTAGCGACACCTACAGGCATGAGATGGCCTGTGTAAGGCTCGGCGTCGCGGGCCCCACAGTAGCGACGCTACCGCTGTAGTAGCCATAACGGCTGCTAGCGGCGCCACCGGGCCCCCTCAAGCCCCGGGCCCCGTAGCAGCCGCTACTGCTGCTACCGCGGTAGTTACGCCACTGCTGTGTTCACATCACCATCTGTGTTCAGCTGAGGGGTTCCGTCGGAGGTTTCCGACAGGGTAACGTCGTTTTGACGGAATCAATAGCGCAGTCGACTGCGCTATTGGTTCCGTCAAGAACAACGGAACACTGTCATAACGGTGACAGACGGAAACCATTAGCTAGGTTTCCGTCACCATTTATATCAATGGTGAGGGAAACAGAAGCTGAGGTTTCCATTTGCCTTTCCGTTGAGGGGTTAACCCGACGGAAAACTCAGACGGAAGTGCAACGCTGATGTGAACAGGCACTAAATTCATCAGCAGTACCGATCCTGTCCTGATAATTGGTTACAATGTCTGAGTCCAGATTGTTTAGGTCCAAGAGTTTTATCTAGACTGGATACAATTGTAACAAACTTTCAGCTGTGAAAAGTACTGTTCATGAAATTGTAAAGGGGATATAAAATAACCCATTCATAGGCATAACAGGCAGAATGTTAGGGGATTCGGTCAGGATGTATTAAGATTTTATTTATGATTTATTTCATATTATTACATGAGCACTACATAGATCTGTTATTTTGGCACTGTGTGACACTTTTATGTAAGCCTGACAAGGCAGTATTATGTGGAAACGTTATAATAATGTTGCTTAGCACTGTATGGTGGTATTTGTGTATTATACTCCACTGATATTGGAGCGGCTTTATTGCAGTACTAGGCCTTGTTCACACCGTGCAGATTTGCTGCAGATTTTGCATACATTTTTTAATTGAAAACCAGACCTGGATCCAGTTGAGGAGACCTGTAAGCCCTTCCTTTATATATTTCTTCTATTTAGGTTTCGTTCCTGGTTTTGGCTTAAAAAATGCATGTAAAATCTGCAGCAAATCTGCACTGTGTGAACATGGCCTTAGCGTGCAGTCACACAAGACAGATTTTGTTGCAGAAATGACTTGAGAACTTGCAAAAACAACACCATTCAGAGGAACGGAACAGATTTTACGTTGCAGAAATTTCTGTAAAAAAAAAAATCTGCCGTGTGACTACAACCTTATTCTCCAGCTTTCTCCTCCCAAAAATGGGACAGGACCCCTCAGGGTTGCTTGGGGTCTTCCACGGAGTGTCGGCTTGCCCTGGGACCACATTATTGCTCATATCCAGATACATGGCGAGAGTCATCACACAGTCGGATGTCGTCCGTGTGCAGTCCGTGGTTTTCACGCTCCCATAGACTTAAATGTGCGACTAGGTGGGCAAAAACGCACCAATATAGGACACGCAGTGAGTTTCACGCATCGGCCACTCGCTGAGTCAAAACTCACGCATGTCTGAATAGACCCATTGAAATTAATGGGTTCATGCTCTGTGCGTTATTTCCACGCGCGGCACACGGACGAATATTACGCTCGTCTGTGTGAGCCCTTAATTGAATGACAACTTTCTCTCCCATTGCCGTGTACCTGAGGATTTTCCATCCCTGCCCTTCATTGCTCCATGGAAAACAGAACAAATAAATACATTGAAGATGAATGGCCAGATGGAATCCCACATCTGGCGGCAGGGAACATTCTAAAATTGGAAGCCGGGATTTAAATTAAACCTACAAATTCCTTATCTGGCATAACGTGAAAATAACTACTGCTCACATACATTAAAAGTGTGGACTGTTCCGAAGAACGCCATGTGGCGCCAGTCTGGGCGGCCGAGACCTGATTACAACAGGACATGGGTAATTGAATTCCGCAGCATGTCAATTTATGCTGCATTTTCGTTCATTTTCCGTTGCAGGTTTTCTTTATTGAATTCAATGGGGATTTAAAAACCCGCGACAGAAAGCCAAGTGTTGCAATTTTTGAGGCGTAATCGCAGCAATTACGCTGCAAAAATCGCAGCTCCGGAAAAAAAAGAATATCCTACTTACCCGGAATGCTCTCCTTCTTCCTGCAGTCCGGCCTCCTGGGATGATGTTTCATCCCATGTGAAACGCTGCAGCCAATCACAGGCTGCAGCGTCATATGGCCTGCAACGCCATCGTAGGAGGCCGGAGCAGACACCAAAGGAGGGACGGGGTAAGTATAAGCGTTTTTTTTACGCAGCGGATATGGTGTCCGAAAACCTGCACCATAATGTAGTGCGATTTTTTCAGACGGAAGGTGCTGCAGGTTCCAGGTCGGATAAGCTGCGTGATTTTTACGGGGGAACCCGGCCTTATGGTCTGGAGGACCACAGACGTGGATGCCTATTAGACATTTATGGTGTATCCACAGGACATGCGATAGATGATCATTTTCTGATTGCTGGGGGCCCCACCGATCGGGAGAATAACGGAAACAACCGAGCTCCGTACTCAGCTGTTTCCGTCATTCCCATAGACTTTGAATGGAGCGGCAGAGCACATGTTTGACCGCAGCTCTATTCAATGTCCTCAGTGTGATCGAGCAGGAAGGAGGAACGGAGGTTCGGGAACCCCCTTCTCATAATCAATTTGGGGCCCCCAGTGATCAGAAAACGATCACATATCCTGCGAAAAAACCCTTTAAGCGATCAGGATGCCATCTGATTGGAGCAACACATTTGTTTGGTTAAAAAGGTTTTCAAGTTCTGTGATATTGTGTTTCAATTCTTCACCATTTTCAAGATCTCTGTTTGCTGACAGTGAATGGAAACATTCTGAAAACCTATCCTGATCATCTCCTTCTCACACAGGTGCATGGCTCATTACATAGTTACATAGTTACATAGTTTGTACGGTTGAAAAAAGACATGTCCATCAAGTTCAACCAAGGGATGGGAAAGGGGAAGTGGGATGGGAAAGGGGAAGTAAAAAATTTCTACACATAGGAGCTAATATTTTTTTGTTCTAGGAAATTATCTAAGCCTTTTTTAAAGCCATCTACTGTCCCTGCTGCGACCAGCTCCTGCGGGCGGCTATTCCATAGATTCACAGTTCCCACAGTAAAGAAGGCTTGTCGCCTCTGCATGTTGAACCTTTTTTTCTCCAGACGGAGGGAGTGCCCCCTTGTTTTTTGAGTGGGTTTTACATGGAACAGGATTTCACCATATTTTTTGTATGTGCCATTAATATATTTATATAAGTTAATCATGTCCCCCCTTAGTCGTCTTTTCTCAAGGCTAAATAGGTTTAATTATTTTAATCTTTCCTCATAACTTAGATTCTCCATGCCCCTTATTAGCTTCGTTGCGCTTCTTTGTATTTTTTCCAACTCCAGGGCATCCTTCCTATGAACTGGAGCCCAGAACTGAACTGCATATTCTAGATGAGGCCTCACTAATGCTTTGTAAAGTGGTAATATTACATCCCTGTCCCGCGAGTCCATGCCTCTTTTGATACACGACAATATTTTGCTGGCCTTTGAAGCAGCTGATTGACACTGCATGCTGTTATTTAGTTTATGATTTACAAGTACACCCAGATCCTTCTCAACAAGTGACTCCCCAGTGTAGCTCCCCCTAGGACATATGATGCTTGCAGGTTTTTCGTACCCAGATGCATAACTTTACATTTATCTACATTAAACTTCATCTGCCAAGTGGACGCCCAAACACTTAGTTTGTTTAAATCTGCCTGCAATTCACAAACATCTTCCATAGTCTGAACTATATTACATAGCTTGGTGTCATCTGCAAAAATAGAAATAGTGCTATTAATCCCATCCTCTATATCATTAATAAATAAGTTGAATAATAGTGGTCCCAGCACTGAACCCTGGGGTACACCACTTATAACCGGGGAGCATTCAGAGTAGGAATCATTGACCACAACTCTCTGGATACGGTCCTTGAGCCAATTCTCAATCCAATTACAAACTATACTTTCTAAACCTATAGTCCTTAATTTACCCATTAGGCGTCTATGGGGGACAGTGTCAAATGCCTTTGCAAAGTCCAAAAACACTAAATCCACAGCGGCCCCTCTGTCTAGACTTCTGCTTACCTCTTCATAAAAACAAATCAGGTTGGTTTGACAGCTTCTGTCATTTGTAAAACCGTGCTGGCTGTCACTTATAATACTATTTATTGTCACATAATTCTGTATATAGTCCCTCAATAGCCCCTCAAACATTTTCCCCACAATTGATGTTACGCTTACTGGTCTATAATTACCCGGCGAAGACCTAGAGCCCTTTTTGAAAATAGGCACCACATTTGCCCTGCGCCAGTCCCTTGGCACTATACCAGTCACTAGAGATTCTCTGAATATTATGAAGAGGGGGACAGAAATAACTGAACTAAGCTCTTTAAGAACTCTAGGGTGTAACCCATCTGGTCCCGGGGCCTTGTGCACATTTATTTTATTTAATTTAGCTTGGACCATCTCTACATTCATCCAATTCAGTATATCAACTGATATATTAACAGCACTGGCAGCGGCTACATCAGCTGCTCCTTCTTCTGTTGTATATACAGAGCGGAAGAACCCATTTAGTAACTCTGCCTTCTCTTGATCCCCTGTGATCAACTCCCCATTACCATTATCTAGGGGTCCTACATGTTCAGACCTGGGCTTTTTTGCATTTATATGCTTGAAGAATTTTTTAGGATTTGTTTTACTATCCTTGGCCACCTGCCTTTCATTTTGTATTTTTGCTGATTTTATTACATTTTTACAGATTTTATTAAGCTCTTTATATTTTACAAAGGCTACAGCTGTACCCTCAGATTTGTATTTTTTAAATGCCCTTTTTTTGTCATGTATTGCCCCTTTCACAGAAGGTGTAAGCCATGTGGGGTTTAATTTGAGTCGTTTATACTTGTTACCTATAGGAATACATTTTGCACTATAATTACCCAAAGTAGATTTGAAAATCTCCCCTTTATCATTTGTCCCATTATATGACATTAGATCTTCCCAGTCTATATCCTGAATTGCCGCCCTCATCCTGGGGAAATTGGCTTTCTTAAAATTACATGTTTTTGCCCTCCCAGCCTGCGTTTGTTTTTTACAGTATAGGTAAAATGTAACTATATTATGATCACTGTTACCGAGGTTTTCACGAACATTGACATTCCCAACAAGATCTGCATTATTAGAAATGACCAGATCCAACAGAGCTTCACCTCTAGTCGGGTCTTCCACAAACTGAAGAGACATCTTTGATACACTTGTGGTACGGTCCCTCATAGCGGCGTCCGCAAACCTTGGCCGCAGGATTTTCGCGGTAAACAGTAGTTTTACCACAAAACCGTGCAGCGATTTACAATCTTAATGGCCGCACGGTTTTCCGATTACACTGCTGTTTATCTGCAAAATCGTACGGCCAATTAACAACCTGTTTAGAAAGAAAACTCTACCCACCGCGTCAATGCTTTGCAGACGCCGCTACGTGGAACGGTACCCCTAGACTAAATTTCCATAACGATTTTATGAAACCTGATTATTAATTGCAGCAGGTTGTGCCATCAAAATTGCGCAATCGCGAAGTGCTATAATGTCTGCGTCTCCAATTGTCATTAAGCCTTGGTCTTACGAGTCTTCATATCCTATAAAGTGACGTCATATCGTTAGGATAAGTCATCGCATTACGATAAGTGGAAGTCCGACCTCTGGGACCCTCACCGATCCTAAAAATTAAGGGGCTGCGCCCCCTTCTAAGTGTTCCCTGCGCAGCGGTGCTGCTGGCAACTAGCTGAGGTGTTGCTGTGAAGAGAAAACCAGTGAAGAGGCCGCAGCACTAAATCAGCGCTGTGACCCCTTCATTCTTAGGATCTGTTAAGAGTCCCAGAGGTCGGACCCCCACTGATCACAAACCGATGACATATATGTAGTCCCTTTATAAGATGGGAATACCCCTTTAACAAGCTGTGCGCATGATCAGGTTTTTCGCCTCTGGATGTAAACAAGAAAGTTTCAGTTCACTGACAGTAAGCAGAGATCTTGAAAACTGTGAGGAATTGAAAAAGAGAACTTTAATAGGAAGCTGAAAAACTACACCCACTGGAGGACACTCGCCTGATTAAAACACAGAGAAGTCGGACGTAAAAATGACTTTACTTTTAATGCATTATTAGGAAGGACGCCATTATCCGGAGAGGTAGACAGCGCGCCAAATACCGAGGATGTCATTACACAAGGGGATTCACGGCAGTCATTTCACAACCGGTAAGGTGAAGCAAAAGTTGGCATCAAGCAAGTGGGATAAGCGGCGCCGAAAAATAAATCACATCCAGTGCTGGGAAGTTCTCCGACTACTTTAGTGATTATACCAATGAAATCCCCCCCCCCCCCCCCAATCTATGGAAATATATTTATATATGTATATTAAATACAGAATACAAACAGATATAATACACATAGAAAGAGAAGATACATATACGTATCAAAAAAATGTGCAAAGCTTAATAAATGGAGAAGCCTTCGGGTTATTTTGGTGCCCCTCCCCCGATTCTCCATTTTTTTGTCTAGTTTGCAGTAGACGAGCATACGTTCATATGAATGATGAATGAGCGCTCTCCCGGGAATTATTGAGCTTGACACAATTCCTTCTCTTTCTCTTGTCCCTCTTCTTGGCGCTCACATTGAAACGGAGATTGACTAACAGCGGCACGTCCCAACAAAGTGCGCGCACCGCGGATCATCTCAATTATCCCAAATGGGGCGAGCGGTGGGCTTTTTTTTTTTTTTTATCTTCTCACCAGTCAGCAGCATTTGTAATCAATATCTGAAAGTCTGAATGCTTTGCTTTCATCTACGGCAGGCGTCATAATCAATCTCGTGGCTGACAAGACCCTTTTCAATTACAACATGCGATAGGACGGTCTGGAAGGTTCCCCGCAAACACCACACGTCTTCCACCTTTACTAGAGAAGACGATGACTGCATGAAAAATTATAAACTACCCCCCCCCCCTCGACTGGACATGGTACAGTCCGCTATTTTGTGGTATGATCCGATTATTCATATTGAACGCAGTAGTGCAGACCAGATCACCAGTCGGGACTTTGTAACAGTTTTGAAGGGTTTGTCCAGGAATATAGAAAAGGGTTTGTTCTTTTTACCAGAAACAGCGTCACTTTTTTTTCATGTTGCAGCGTTCAAGTCAATGGGGGGTGAGTTGCAATACCAGACACAACCATGGAGAAGAGTGGCGCAGTTTCTGAAAAAGAGAAAAAAAAAAGCAGGCCCTTCTTTTTAATCCTGGGAAAACTCCTTATCCAGGGATTGGACGGATCTACCTCTAGGATAAAAAGAATATATATGTGCAGCCAATATCTAGATGGATGAACAGCGCCAATACATGGCTGAGTCTGGTATTGCAGCTCAGCCACATTCAGCTGAATTTGCATTACCAGACATAGCCCATGGACAAGAGTGGCGCTGTTTCTGGGGGGAGCGTTAGTGCGTGCCCAGTGGTGACTCTGATTTCCACACCTGTATGCCAGGTTCACACACAGAGTTTTGTGCTGCTTTTGATGCAGTTTTTTTTTAGCCAAAGCCAGAAGTTCATCCAAAAGGAAATAAACCTATCGAGAAGACTGATACATCTCCTTTCTTTTGTGTCAGTCCTGTGATTGGCTCAAAAGACTGACCCAAAAACTGTGTGTGATCCTGGTCAAAGGGGATGGACCAGGATTAGAAAAACATGGCTGCTTCCTTCCAAAAACAGCGCCACACTTCTCCACAGGTTGTCTATGGTATCACTTTAATGGAGCTGAAGTTGCAATACTAGACACAATCTATGGACAGGTGTGGCGCTGTTTCTGGAAGAAAACAGCCGTGTTTTTCTAAGTTCTGAAACTCTATACTACATTTTGTGTTTCAATTCTATTTTTAAGATCACTGCTTGCTGAATGGGAATACTACTGTTAACAAACATTAGCTAAAAACATATACTTATCGAATGGAGCGGAGAGTTTGCTACAATTGTATCCAGTCTAGACGATCTCCCGTGGTCTATATACATCCGCAATGTATTAGTGTAGATTAAACACTAGAAGGATCAGGTCTGTACAGGTTTTCATTCACAGACAGCAGGCAGAGATCTTAAAAGTGGTGAACAGAAACTCAAAGTATAAAGTTGCAGAACATTTCATAACACAGTGATTTATTAACACATCATTAACTACATTCTTAAAATGATGACCTCTAATTCCAGTAGGCAATGGTGGAAACCGGACCTAAAAAAAAAAAAATTTCCAATATTAACCCCTTGAGGACGCAGCAATTTGGCCTTTTTTCATTGACGCACGGGTTCGCTTTTGTATGGAGAAATTGTATCTTTATTGGCACCATTTTGGGGTACATATAACTTATTGATGTACTTAATTGTTTTCGGGAGGGTAGGATAAAAATCTATTCGGTCTTTTTTTTTTTTTAACCTGTTCATTTTATGGTATGTGTCGGTAGGGTTGTACAATTTCAATTATGTGTATTTTTCAAAAGAAATAATATTTTTTTCCTATAACAACACTGTTTTTAAGGGGAAAAAAGGTTTGTTTGTTTTTTTACCTTGGATTTTTATTTTATTTATTTTTTATTACGAACATTTTATATTTAACTTTTTTTAAACTACTAGGGGATTTGGACATGCCATCGCTTCAATAATACACTGCCCACTTCAGTTTTTTCCTTCAGGGTGTTATCCATTTTTGTCACTGATAGCACCCTGAACCATTCATTTCAATGGGCCCATGCACACTTCCGTTATTTTCACGGATCCGTTGTTCCATTCCGTCAAAAGTAGAGCATGTCCTACTTTTGTCAGTGATTCCGTGACCATGGGGCCCTTAGAAGTCAATGGGTTGGTGAAAAAAAACGTACGGCACAAGGATCTTCTGTGTGCCGTCCGTTTTTGACGGATCCGTTGCCCTAGTAACGGCAGGGCGTGCCAAAGTTCACAGACTGGGACATGTGACAAGTTCAAATGAGGTTCAATACTTTGTTTTTTTAACGGAAACACGGAAACACAACGTCCGTTTGAAACGGAAACACAGAATGGACACGGAATCCACACGCATACCATAACGAACACACGGATCCGTGAGAAACGGCCGTGAAAACCGTGATGGAAGTGTGCATGTGGCCTAACACTTCTGTATATCAGTATAAAAACTTTATTTCAAAAGAAAAAGAAGTGCATGTCACTTCTTCAGCCGTTTTTGGAGTCGTTTTTCATAGACTCTATAGAAAAACAGCTCCAAAAATGGCTGTTAAAAACGCCGCAAAAAACGGGACTTTGATTAAAAAACGTCTGAAAATCAGGAGCGGTTTTCCCCTGAAACCAGCTCCGTATTTTCAGAAACTTTTTATTTTGTGTGTGCCCATACCCGAATTCTTAATAATTGATACCCAACTTTACCAGAAACTACTGAGAACTACTCAGTGACCTTGGAAAATGCTTTTTAAGGGATTGTCCGATCAGAACAACGCCTGTCCATATGGACTATTAGGGAAAATCAATGTCACAGGAAATTCCAAAATTGGGACCCCACTCTAATAGCCAGGCTTGATCTCGCTCAGGAGGACTTGCTGTGACCATGGTTGTCCGCTTTAGGGGAGCTGCTGAACAACCGGGGGCTGTCCTGATGAGGCAACCCCTTTAAAGTAGTTTTGTTTAAAAAAAAAAAAAAAACGTTTGCAACAAAGTGTAGATAAGGCTTCGCTCACATCTGTGTCGGGGCTCCGATCATGGGTTTTGTCGATCCTTTCCGTCAGAGGAACCCATGAACATGGAATCCAAACTGAAACGAACGAAAACCATAGGTTTCCGTTTGGATCACCAATGATTCCAATGGTGATGGATCCGGTGCAAATGGCTCGTCACCGTTGTGTAAGATTTCGGTAGTTTTGACTAAATCAACAGCGTAGTGCGCTATTCATTCCGTCAAAACGACGGAACCCTTAGACGACGGTGACGAACTGAAACCATTTGCACCGGATCCTTCACCATTGAAATCAATAGTGATGCCAACGGAAATCTATGGTTTCCATTTGGACTCTGTTCATGGGTTCCCCTGACGGAAAGCTCCGACGGAACCCATGAACGGAGTCAGATGTGAACGAAGCCTAAAATAACATTTCCAAAACTGGAAACTAATGTGAACAAGTCTCACTGCATTTTCTGATCATACCCAATGTATAAGGTCAGGAGGGTGAAGTTCTAGGATATCCCTAGACACGAACCCACAAGGTCTTCTAGCTTAGCCCATGACCAAAATTACCGGTGTTGAAAATGTAACCCACACTTCTCAAGTAGACATAGTCACCTTCCATAGACAATAAATACTCATCAATTCCAAAACGGGGCCGAGGTTTCCATGACGACAGCGCCATATCACCGCAAAACACGTACATTGTAAGATGTTATATTTGTGGTCAGTTAATGAATGAAGGTTAATAATTTAGTAAATGTCGGTTAGGAGTAAGTAGGTGACTGCGTAGAACCGTCTACATATGAAGTGGAGTCCGAGTACAACGCCAGTGCGCACAGAGTAGACGTAGTATTAATGGGCACGGATGAGAGGCAAGGCTGGTGAGGCTGGTCAAGGAGACAGGCTCTGTGAGGTCGTAGCGTCCTCTGTGGGCAGTATTTCGATACTACTGTCTGGCTGACTGGGGGACACGCTGTCGGTGAGGTCTAGTTCGTGGACTTGGCTTGGAGAGAGGGGACGTGGTGGGCTGGCGGTGTCCGGGCTGGCTGCGGGACTCTTTACATCTGCCATGCCGAGCAGCTCTTTAACATTAAGAGGTAATTCCTGCAAAAGGGATAAAGAGGTTGATGAAAAATGAAAAAACGTCGTCAAATGTTCTTCACAAATTAACCCATTGTTTCCTGCAAATATTTCTATGAAAGAGCGGGGATCTCAAATTACGACCGAACATCACAAGGGAGAGATGATATCCTGCGCGGCGGTTGAACGGATACCCAGAGTCCGCGCCGGGGATCTATGTTTAGGATAAATGTCTCTACACTGCATTTTCCATTACAATGTCCTTGCACTGTTGTTACCTTTGCATTCAAGGAGATTTCATTCCCCAGTTTTGGTGGATTATAGAACAGTCCAGCACGGGCGTAAACAACAGGAACGAGCTAAATGGTGGCGATTGTTTTTCTCTTTATGATCAGCCCATCCCCCATGTGCCTGAATACTAGTGACTTGGATGTTATTTATTTTATTACTATGTATACATAAGATATACATTTTTTTACTAGACTCCACAGGATGAAATAGTGTAGTCTAATATGATATGATAAAAAAAAAAAAAAAAAAAAAAAAAAAAAAAAGGGGACGTGAACAGGGTCTAAAAATATTTAAAGGGCTTGTCCGGGCATGGGGCGGTTTTTCATACTGATGACCTATCCACAGGAAAGGTCATCAGTATATGATTGGTGGGGGTCAGACACCTGGTTAGGCTGCCTCCGGGCATCGGACGTTATGCAGGGGTCGGTGTCGGAAGCAGATGGCTCCAGTCACGGTATAGCGGCCGTTCTACAGCACTGCAACTCTTCTCCTATTCAAGTTAATAGGAGCAGAGCTGCAGCATAGCCGCAATACACTGTACGGAGACATTGCTTCCGGCACTGACCACTGCATAACCCACTGCTGATCTGGGCAGGTCCTAGGTGTCGAACCCCCACCGATCATCTACTGATGACCTTTTCTGTGGATAGGTCATCAGTATAAAAAACCCACACAACCCTTTTAAAATGACGGATACATTTTAAGATAAATCCTATAGTAGTAGTTTATTACAGCGAAGTGGGTTCCGCCTAAGACCCCCCCCCCCCCATCCATGACGCTGACAGTATACCCACTGCTTCATAAACATCTCTAGGATTCCAATGTATGATAAATGACAACTCAGACCGCAGAGGGCGGCCATGTTTTCTACGGAGGTCAGCGTGGGTTGTGGGGGCTTGCTAGAACCCATACGAGCAAGAAGAATAACTTTTTTATATATAGCACCAATTCTGTAGTGTTTTACAAACAATGGAAACAGTAAAGATACAAAATAACAAACATAAGCAAAGAATGAAACAAAGAAGAAAAACATTATTTGTGACAAGGAGTCTCGGAGGAGAACACAGAATCCCGTGCTGCCTTTTTATACAATGAAATACTACAAAGCCGGAGCTAATCCAATACAGGGCTGCCTGGTGAATGGGAGGAGATGGAGAGGTCAACAAGCCTTGGCAGGGATGCGACGCCCGCAGCAATAACCCCAGTACTCACCTGACAGTGTGCCAACTGCTGATTCAGGGCTTCAGCCCGACACAGAATGTCCTCCACGCTCATCTTCATGGTCAGCTCATTAATGTGCTGAACAGGAGCAAAGACAACACATAAATAAGGTGTGTAAAGCAAAATGGA
This sequence comes from Rhinoderma darwinii, assembly GCF_050947455.1. Classification (NCBI taxonomy): domain Eukaryota; kingdom Metazoa; phylum Chordata; class Amphibia; order Anura; family Rhinodermatidae; genus Rhinoderma; species Rhinoderma darwinii. The sequence continues at coordinate 88,468,719 of NC_134696.1, forward strand.
AGGGGGAGGGGAACCATTGTATAGAAAGAGATTAATTAACTCAAAAACAATGAATAATGGAGAAAGTAAAGATATTTCTGCAGCCAAATTATTTTAATTCAGGGAAGGAAGTTAATAAACTTCTCCTATGGCTTGTTAAACCATCAATGCTCGAGATGTGTTTGAGGAGGACATGTCCCTGGCCCTCACAAAGTTGCCTAAATCATCAGCAAACTATGCCAGCCCCTCCACTATGACTGGCCAGAACCGGTCCTTACCTACATCTACAGCGGACCTTCGACATTGCCATTTTTAGAAACTATGAAGAGATATTCTTGTCACATAGTCACCCAGGCTTCATAGAAATGCATATTCCCTGCGAGTCCTAACTCTTCCCTCTTTGCGCTCCCTCTCTGTAACTCCTTTTTTATTTTAGACTAGACTCTATGCAGTGCCTGGTCTATAGCTGCCTGGGAGTGAATATCTGGAAGAGTCAGGTTAGGCAGTCCATTTTTGACAACGAAATCAGGTAATGCTAAATCCTAAAAGAGTCTCACAAAAAGGCTGCTTATTCGTAGACTTCAGATACATATACAATTTATTCATAGACAATTTATATCTGTAGAAACTGTAATAGATCAGTAATACGGACAGAGGCATAACAAAAAGCTCCCGGGCCGAGATGCAAAAACTGTCACCTACCATGTGCCATTTAGAATACTGGTGTCTTCTTATGTGGCAGAGGAAGGGGCATTTGGGCTCTCAGGTATCAGGGCTAGGGTAACTGTTACCTCTGCACCCCCTATAGCTATGACCCTAAATACATGGACTCCTTTACAAGCAGAGGGACTATACAATAAAGATACGAGCCCAGTTTTACTTACTTTAAGGATTTCGTTGAAGCCGTAGTCGGAGTTCATCAATGCTTCCCGCTCTAAGTCAAGGATGCCGCATGCGACAAGAAGGTGGAAGTTAGGACATGGCAGCCCCGTCCAGAGAACCTGGATAGAAACACAACCAAGGAAGATGATTTCTGTGCATGATTATAAGTAGAACAGATCCGATTTTAGATGAAATTTGGCATCATGATTTATGTCTGTAGATTTTTACACCGAACATCTGATATGTGGGCAGCATGAAGCTGTTCAGAGAAAACCCACATCGTGACAAAAAGGATTTATTACTGTGATGAACAATAATCTATAGATGCTGACAGCACTATAGAGGGGGGGGGGGGGATAACCATTGACTACTCATCATGTAATTGCTTTAAATACTGCAGGACTGTAAAGATAGGGTTAAGAAGACTGCAGTACGCTTATGGTAGGGATGAGCGATTACTGCCCCCAGTATAATGTCCTATAATGCCCCCCATAACTGCCCCCACACAGTATAATGCCTCCCATAGCTGCCCCCTCATATTATAATTCCCCTATAACTGCCCTCCACTCAGTATAATGCCCCTATAACTGCTCTCACACAGTATAATGCCCCCATAACTGTCCTCCACACAGTATAATGCCCCTATAACTGCCCTCACACAGTATAATGCCCCTATAACTGCCCTCCACACAGTATAATGCCCCCATAACTGCCCTCCACACAGTATAATGCCCCCATAACTGTCCTCCACACAGTATAATGCCCCTATAACTGCCCTCACACAGCATAATGCCCCCATAACTGCCCTCACACAGTATAATGCCCCCATAACTGCCCTCCACACAGTATAATGCCCCCATAACTGCCCTCCACACAGTATAATGCCCCCATAACTGCCCTCCACACAGTATAATGCCCCCATAACTGCCCTCACACAGCATAATGCCCCTATAACTGCCCTCCACACAGTATAATGCCCCCATAACTGCCCTCCACACAGTATAATGCCCCCATAACTGCCCTCCACACAGTATAATGCCCCCATAACTGCCCTCACACAGCATAATGCCCCTATAACTGCCCTCACACAGCATAATGCCCCTATAACTGCCCTCCACACAGTATAATGCCCCCATAACTGCCCTCCACACAGTATAATGCCCCCATAACTGCCCTCCACACAGTATAATGCCCCCATAACTGCCCTCACACAGCATAATGCCCCTATAACTGCCCTCACACAGCATAATGCCCCTATAACTGCCCTCCACACAGTATAATGCCCCCATAACTGCCCTCCACACAGTATAATGCCCCCATAACTGCCCTCCACACAGTATAATGCCCCCATAACTGCCCTCCACACAGTATAATGCCCCCATAACTGCCCTCCACACAGTATAATGCCCCCATAACTGCCCTCCACACAGTATAATGCCCCCATAACTGCCCTCCACACAGTATAATGCCCCCATAACTGCCCTCCACACAGTATAATGCCCCCATAACTGCCCTCCACACAGTATAATGCCCCCATAACTGCCCTCACACAGCATAATGCCCCTATAACTGCCCTCACACAGCATAATGCCCCTATAACTGCCCTCCACACAGTATAATGCCCCTATAACTGCCCTCCACACAGTATAATGCCCCCATAACTGCCCTCCACAGTATAATGCCCCCATAACTGCCCCCACACAGTATAATGCCCCATAACTGCCCTCCACACAGTATAATGCCCCCATAACTGCCCTCCACACAGTATAATGCCTCCATAACTGCCCTCACACAGCATAATGCCCCTATAACTGCCCTCCACACAGTATAATGCCCCCATAACTGCCCTCCACACAGTATAATGCCCCCATAACTGCCCTCCACACAGTATAATGCCCCCATAACTGCCCTCACACAGCATAATGCCCCTATAACTGCCCTCACACAGCATAATGCCCCTATAACTGCCCTCCACACAGTATAATGCCCCTATAACTGCCCTCCACACAGTATAATGCCCCCATAACTGCCCCCACACAGTATAATGCCTCCCATAGCTGCCCCCTCATATTATAATTCCCCTATAACTGCCCTCCACTCAGTATAATGCCCCTATAACTGCCCTCCACACAGTATAATGCCCCCATAACTGCCCTCCACACAGTATAATGCCCCCATAACTGCCCTCCACACAGTATAATGCCCCCATAACTGCCCTCCACACAGTATAATGCCCCTATAACTGCCCTCCACACAGTATAATGCCCCCATAACTGCCCTCCACACAGTATAATGCCCCCATAACTGCCCTCACACAGTATAATGCCCTTATAACTGCCCTCACACAGCATAATGCCCCTATAACTGCCCTCACACAGCATAATGCCCCTATAACTGCCCTCCACACAGTATAATGCCCCCATAACTGCCCTCCACACAGTATAATGCCCCCATAACTGCCCTCCACACAGTATAATGCCGTCAATAACTGCCCTCCACACAGTATAATGCCCCCATAACTGCCCTCCACACAGTATAATGCCCCCATAACTGCCCTCCACACAGTATAATGCCCCCATAACTGCCCTCCATACAGTATAATGCCCCTATAACTGCCCTCCACACAGTATAATGCCCCCATAACTGCCCTCCACACAGTATAATGCCCCCATAACTGCCCTCCATACAGTATAATGCCGTCCATAACTGCCCTCCACACAGTAGAATGCCCCCATAACTGCCCTCCACACAGTAGAATGCCCCCATAACTGCCCTCCACACAGTAGAATGCCCCCCATAACTGCCCCACCACAGTATAATGCCCCCATAGCTGCCCTCCACAGTAGAATGCCCCCCATAACTGCCCCACCACAGTATAATGCCCCCATAACCGACTTCCACGCAGAATAATGCCCCTATAGCTGCCTTCACACAGTATAAAGTCCCCCATAGCTTCTCTCATGTTGTATAATGCCCCAATAGTGCCTGATAAAAAGAATAATATAGATACTCACCTAACCCCGTTCCAACAACGAGTGGAGGAGATCCCTCTGCTCTGTGCGGCACGGAGCAGACAGGCGCGATGACATCACTGCTTCGCGTCCGGCAATACATAGTGAATGGTAGAGCAGGGACTTTACAGTCCCCTGCTCCACCATTAGATTCAACTGTATCAGCGTCCCGAAGATGCAGATACAGTTTGAACCAGGAAAGAAAAAATTGTTAAACCAAAATACGCAACATGACGTCAAATAATTGCGCAGAATTTCGGTTTTAGGTTTTTTTTCCGATTAATTGCCCAGCCCTAGTCTATGGTGATTTATAAACATACTGATGTGCATTAAGGCCAGCTAACAAATACAGAGCAATTCCTTTAATCCGGAATGCAATAGTTCAGCAACCATCTGACTAAAAATATGGCCCCTTGCAAGACAAAAAGGAGAATACAATGTACAGATAATCAAGTAATAGACTTCTGAGATCGTATTCTATGTGCCACCAGAAAATTTCATTAGCCAGTATTACTGCCGAAAGGATCTCTGACCCATCTTGTTGTAAGTGCTGACATCACGACAGGGTACCGCAGCAGCCAATCGCTGACTGCCATGATGACATCACAAGGGAGGACAGCTCATGGAGAAGGCCAGCACAGGACCTGGAAGCAGTGATGTACTAGACAAAAAAAGTAATGATACTGGGACACATTTGTACTCCCAGTCCCTGGTGCTTACCTCCCATAAGAGAAGTATATCTTGGAAGGAGAATTCCCGTTTGAACCAAATGAGCAGCCATCTGAAGCAGAAACTTAGATTTCCAGATTCTTTAGAATCTAAATCAAGATATAAAATCAACATTTATGAAGTATTCACAATGGTCAAAATAATTTCATAATTTCGATGTGTATACAGCACTAGGACACTGGTGATCTGTATTTCATTTGCTTTCTACTGCGATGCATTTTTGAAAAGACAACACCCTATTATTTCTTCACACCTATATCGGTCTATTAAAAAGCAATGGCTCTAATAATGGCTCTTAGGCCTTATTCACACGACAGGGTCCGAGTGTCGGCCGATAAAAACTGGCGTTTTGCATTCGTTTTGCCGTTTTTTAACGGCCGATTTTGACCCGTTTTGCATAAGTTTTTGTTCCCTGTGCGTTTTAAAAAAATCGGATGAATTTCATTTGTAAATTTTTTGCCACACACTTCCCTCTGTCGATAATGCCACACAGCCCCCTGTCGATAATGCCACACAGCCCCCTGTAGGTAGTGCCACACAGCCCCCTGTAATGCCACACAGCCCCCTGTAGGTAATGCCACACAGCCCCCCTGTAGGTAGTTCTACACAGCAGCCCCCACCCCCCCCCATAGATGGCACCCCCCCCCCCCCCTACCTGTTTGTAGATAGCGCCACCGTTCCAGGAGAAGCACCTGACGTCACTGTGTTCATATATGGACACAGTGAAGTCAGGGACTTCTCCTGGAGTGGAAACACCGGCCACAGGGTCGGGGATTCCGCTTCAGAAGTGCCTGACTTCACTGTGTCCATATATGAACACAGTGACGTCAAGCACTTCTGAAGCAGAATCCCCAAGCCCCGGCCACAGCGTTGCCGAAGCTGTGGCCGGGGATCCCGCTCCTACATGTAGCAAACAAATACCCTCCTCCTCACATGCACTTCAGACTGAGGAGGAGAAAGAGAGAGAGCGAGCGACGGAAGACACGGCCGTCACTCGGGACACATTCCAGTGATGGCCGGGTATTACCCGGCCCCATGGACTTCTATGGGAGTTGAGCGGCCGGGAGAACGGCCGAAAATAGGGCATGTCCCATTTTTTGACGGCCGGGTTTCCCGTGCCGTCAAAAAAAATCGGTCGTGTGAATAGCCCCATTAGGGGTCTATTGTTCCTACTGCGGCCGTGTGATGGCCGTTTTATGAACGCCCGTCACACAGCCTGGAAACCCTGTCGTGTGAATAAGGTCTTACTTCACCATCTTGGCCACGAGTCAGTACAGATGGTGCACTGCAGTTAGGTTACATTCAGACAATAATGGTGTGACAAAACAGCATGTAAATACCAGCGTTTTCTGCTGTAGTTTTACCACAATCGAAGATTTGATTGCAATTGAAGTAGAACCACAGGTGTAGAAGGTATGATTCACCGTGTGGAGATCCAGCTGGTAGGACGTCTCAAGAGCAATGCTCCCTGGGAAAAATATGCAAAATAGCTCTACTCCAGAAGGAAGAAAACGGTCTAACTAGTGCCACCTATATGTAGCTTCCCTGTAAGTTAATGTCCGACCCTGTATAGAGCCTAGAAACACGTCTGGGGTTAAAAGCCAAACCATAGACCCTTATGTGTAGAGCACTGTTTTGGAGTTGCTGTCCCTCATCAGTACAGAGTAGGGTTCTAGTTGACACATTCAGCCAACCAGAACCCTGGTTTGGCTATTAACCCAAGTCATGTTTCAAGGCTCTATTAAGAGCTGGACATTGGCTTACAGGGTAGTCACCTTTAGGTGGCACTAGAGAGGCAGTTTTCTTCCTCCTGGTGAAGAGCAATTTTGTGCTCTATGTGAATATACCTTTAAAGAGGTTTTCCACTTAGGGATTGTCCAATTTCTTAGGAGGGTCCCTTCACAATAAGCAGATTGCAATGTGTCCCCCTCCTGTGGCACCCCGCAATCAGCTGTAATCTATGGGAAAACCCGGAAGTGTTCAATTTCCCTGCAGCGCTACCACAGGGGAAATTAAGAATTACACAGTGCCTGTTCACATTAATAGGTTGTCTGCGTAATGCAGGACGGGTCATCCAGAGCGAAAGACGCTTTATGTAACCGCTCACCACTCTGGCAAAGGGATGAAGATCCTGAACAGTGGACCCCCATCTCTTAACCCAGAATTCCCTAATAGGGTGTATGACAATGAGTTTTCTAAACTGCACAACCCCTTTAAGTAACTATAGTTCCCTATGGTTTTGGTCCAGGGTGCTAAAAAGTGACAACGATCTAGGCCCCTATAGGCCACTGCCGCCTTCCCTGATGACAGCGGAGGGTTCTAGCATCTGGAGTCGAGCAATAAGCTCACCATTGGGGAGCTGCTTCAGGACATGCGTTTGCCCTTTAAAAATGAGTCCCTAATGCTGTATTTAAAATTAATTAACGGATTTAATAAAATTCAAGAGAAATAAAACCAATTGACTAAGTAAACAATAAAATGCATGGAATAAGTGGACTTGACCCAGGTGCAGCTCTGTATATATGTATCTGTCCCTGGACTACAACTCCATAAGACACAGATTAGGATACTCAATACCAACCCAGAAAATCGCAGAGTGCCGGATCCAGGACACGCAGCAGAAGGTTGAGCTGGGACAGCTGTCTCTTCATACTTTCCTGGCTCTCCTCAAAATTGTGGTGCTGAGAGGCAGGAGAAACAAATCAATGCATTGATCACCAGCCGCTCTCCCTGAACGCTGACTGCATTGACCGGTAACAGTAGATGTCAGAAAATATTATACAGTTATCCATATGGAAAAATTCCTTTAGACGGGCATCAACGAGACCTGACGAGTGGGGGATTACGAGACAGGCCGAAAATAGAAGCGAGTCATGTTATGTAGTCTGTAGACATTATATGGCCTGAGATACGGAGGAGGATTGGGACTTCAAGAATAACTAAAAACGAACATGTCACTAAGACATGTCAGAAGTTTTTCGAAAATGTAGTTACCCTTTTGATGTATTTACAGGGCTCTAATCAGGATGATGGTTACCACAGTTACTACATAGAGCAGGAAGGAGGGTGACGGGTACCAACCGGTGGTCTTTTAGGTTTATTCTTATGGAGGTAGTAATGAGTGAGCGTACTTCCTTTTAGTACTGGTACTGAAGCTCCGTCCCATTAAAGTGAATGGAACGGAGTTGCAATACAAGGGACAGCCGCAACTAAAAGTACAAAGCCGTGCCTGGTTGTGCCAGTGCCGACACCCCTTCAAACAGCTGATCGGCAGGGCTTTCCTGACAGTTGGACCTCCACCGACCTAATATTATCTTAAGTATAGGCCATCAAGATCTGGATAACCACAAGTCTCCAGTGACGATGCGGTTTCCTCCATCACTGTCAGGCACGGGGAAATCAAAAGTTTATCCACAGTCTGAAGGACCCATACAAACAGTCCCACATATCTCAGCTTCCTAGATGCCTTTGAGTGCGACACTGGGTGAATAGAGCTTTTAGCGTTCACTCATTTTTAGATTTTGAGTAGAGTAAAGGGGTTGTCACTCAAGCCGAAAGTTCTAGTGAGGCTCGTCTCCCAGACTCCTAGACGTGAGACTGTCACCCGGTGCTCCAGGCAACAGCTTTTGTAAAAGCAGAACAGTATCAGTATAGAACTTACCACCATCTCCATGAATCCAGTGAAACACCAGAAAGCCTCCACCTCGTTCTGCATGACATACAATATGGGGGAGAGGAGGTCGCTCATTCCCTGAACATAACCTGAGCGACAAAAACAGACGTCATCTCAATACAATTGAATACAATACTCATCCTGCAATCCCACACTGACCAGTAGAGGCGAAATCTGAAACTTAAACCCTCTCTGATCTCCATTAGAAGTGAAGTTGAATACAATCTATTTTTCCCTGTTATCAGCCATTTCTGGCTGGGAAGAGGCTGGCTGTAAGTCCGGAAAAATCGCTGACCCTATGAGTACTACTTAATTTGGCTGGCCCTACATCGGGGCAATTGTGGATTGTACTATACACTAATCTGCCATAACATTAAAAACACTGTCTGAAAAGAGGGCACTGCCATTAGGGAATACCGTCACCATGAAGGGGTGTACTTGGTCTGCAGCAATGTTTAGGTAGGTGGTACGTGTCAAAGTAACAGCCACATGAATCCAAGGTTTCCCAGCAGAACATTGCCCAAAGCATCACGCTGCCTCCGCCGGCTTGTCTTCTTCCCATAATGCATCCTGGTGCCATCTCCTCCCCAGGTAAGCGACGCACACGCACCCGGCCATCCACATGAATCCAAGGTTTCCCAGCAGAACATCGCCCAAAGAATCACGCTGCCTCTGCCGGCTTGTCTTCTTCCCATAATGCATCCTGGTGCCATCTCCTCCCCAGGTAAGCGATGCACACGCACCCGGCCATCCACATGATGTAAAAGAAAACGTGATTCATCAGACCAGGCACCTTCTTCTACTTCTCCATGGTCCAGTTCTGATTCTCACGTGCCCATTGTAGGTGCTTGCGGCGATGGACAGGGTTCAGCATGGGCACTCTGCCGGTCTGCCGCTACGCAGCACCAAACAGTGATGCTCTCCGTGTTCTGACACCTTTCTATCACAGCCAGCAGTAACTTTTTCATCAATTTGTGCTACAGTAGCTCTTCTGTGCGATCGTACCAGGCAGGCTAGTTCATTCCTCATGCACATCTATGAGTCTTGGGCTCCCATGAACCTGTGGCCGGTTTACAGGTTGTCCTTCCGTGAAACACTTTTAGTAGGAACTGACCACTGTATACCAGGAACTTCTCACAAGAACGGCCGTTTTGGAGATTCTCTGACCCAGTCGTCTAGACATCACAATTTGGCCCTTGTCACAGTCGCTCAGATCCTTACACTTGTCCATTTTCCTGCTTCCAACACATCAACTTCAAGAACTGACTGTTCCCTTACTGCCTAATATATCCCGCTCCTTGACAGGCGTCATTGTAACAAAATAATTAATGCTATTCACTTCATCTGTCAGTGGCTTTAATGTCATGGCTGAACGGTGTACCGGGGGGGGGGGGGGGGGCGAATATCTTGCAGGTATTATAGTGGACGCTGTGATACAGACCATTATTTTAAAAAAGGAGTTCATTTTATTTAATCAGTGATGGACATGAAGCTCCTGCTTGCTTTCCAAAAAAAGGTTTTGCAGCAGCTGAGGTCTGGATTACAAGAACTAATGTACGCCCTACTATAAACTATTAGCAACATTAGAAGTCACGTCTGAGTTCCACGACCTGCGTACAGAGACTGCAGCCTTCTGCTTTTATACGGTTCTAATATTCTGATAATTTACAGGAGGGGGTGCATTATCCCATATATAACTGTACATCTTCCCATATATAACTGTACGTCATCCCATATATAACTGTACGTCATCCCATATATAACTGTACGTCATCCCATATATAACTGTACGTCATCCCATATATAACTGTACGTCATCCCATATATAACTGTACGTCATCCCATATATAACTGTACGTCATCCCATATATAACTGTACATCTTCCCATATATAACTGTACGTCTTCCCATATATAACTGTACGTCTCCCCATATATAACTGTACGTCTCCCCATATATAACTGTACGTCTCCCCATATATAACTGTACGTCTTCCCATATATAACTGTACGTCATCCCATATATAACTGTACGTCATCCCATATATAACTGTACATCTTCCCATATATAACTGTACATCTTCCCATATATAACTGTACATCTTCCCATATATAACTGTACATCTTCCCATATATAACTGTACATCATCCCGTATATAACTGTACATCTTCCCGTATATAACTGTACATCTTCCCGTATATAACTGTACGTCTTCCCGTATATAACTGTACGTCTTCCCGTATATAACTGTACGTCTTCCCGTATATAACTGTACGTCATCCCGTATATAACTGTACGTCATCCCGTATATAACTGTACGTCATCCCGTATATAACTGTACGTCATCCCGTATATAACTGTACGTCATCCCGTATATAACTGTACGTCATCCCGTATATAACTGTACATCTCCCCATATATAACTGTACATCTCCCCATATATAACTGTACATCTCCCCATATATAACTGTACATCTCCCCATATATAACTGTACATCTCCCCATATATAACTGTACATCTCCCCATATATAACTGTACATCTCCCCATATATAACTGTACATCTCCCCATATATAACTGTACATCTCCCCATATATAACTGTACATCATCCCATATATAACTGTACATCTTCCCATATATAACTGTACATCTTCCCATATATAACTGTACATCTTCCCATATATAACTGTACATCTTCCCGTATATAACTGTACGTCTTCCCGTATATAACTGTACGTCTTCCCGTATATAACTGTACGCCATCCCGTATATAACTGTACATCATCCCGTATATAACTGTACATCTTCCCATATATAACTGTACATCTTCCCATATATAACTGTACATCATCCCATATATAACTGTACATCTTCCCATATACAACTGTACATCTTCCCATATACAACTGTACATCTTCCCATATACAACTGTACATCTTCCCATATACAACTGTACATCTTCCCATATATAACTGTACATCTCCCCATATATAACTGTACATCTTCCCATATATAACTGTACATCTTCCCATATATAACGGTACATCTTCCCATATATAACTGTACATCATCCCATATATAACTGTACATCATCCCATATATAACTGTACATCATCCCATATATAACTGTACATCATCCCATATATAACTGTACATCTTCCCATATATAACTGTACATCTTCCCATATATAACTGTACATCTTCCCATATATAACTGTACATCTTCCCATATATAACTGTACATCATCCCATATGTAACTGTACATCTTCCCATATATAACTGTACATCTTCCCATATATAACTGTACATCATCCCATATGTAACTGTACATCATCCCATATGTAACTGTACATCATCCCATATATAACTACATCATCCCATATATAACTACATCATCCCATATATAACTACATCATCCCATATATAACTACATCATCCCATATATAACTACATCATCCCATATATAACTGTACATCATCCCATATATAACTGTACATCATCCCATATATAACTGTACATCTTCCCATATATAACTGTACATCTTCCCATATATAACTGTACATCTTCCCATATATAACTACATCATCCCATATATAACTACATCATCCCATATATAACTGTACATCTTCCCATATATAACTACATCATCCCATATATAACTACATCATCCCATATATAACTGTACATCTTTCCATATATAACTGTACATCATCCCATATATAACTGTACATTATCCCATATATAACTGTACATCTTCCCATTTATAACTGTACATCTTCCCATATATAACTACATCATCCCATATATAACTGTACATCTTCCCATATATAACTGTACATCTTCCCATATATAACTGTACATCTTCCCATATGTAACTGTACATCATTCCATATGTAACTGTACATCTTCCCATATATAACTACATCATCCCATATATAACTACATCATCCCATATATAACTACATCATCCCATATATAACTGTACATCATCCCATATATAACTGTACATCATCCCATATATAACTGTACATCATCCCATATATAACTGTACATCTTCCCATATATAACTACATCATCCCATATATAAGTACATCTTTCCATATATAACTGTACATCTTTCCATATATAACTGTACATCATCCCATATATAACTGTACATCTTCCCATTTATAACTGTACATCTTCCCATATATAACTACATCATCCCATATATAACTGTACATCATCCCATATATAACTGTACATCATCCCATATATAACTGTACATCTTCCCATATATAACTGTACATCTTCCCATATATAACTGTACATCTTCCCATATATAACTGTACATCTTCCCATATATAACTGTACGAATGTTAACACCGAAGACTGTAAGTTACGCACCAAGATCAAAATTATACATGCAGTACGTCATCAAGGCATCATTGAGAAGGCTGAGTCCTGGGTTGTCATTCCCCTCATAGAACTTGTTGTTTCGGTCTGTACGACTGACATCTCTTTCTGCAAGAAATGACAGAGAAATAAAAATGTAACAACTTTTTAATAACACCGTGTACATTATTACCCCCTTAAGGAAGCGTCTCATTTTGGCCTTAAAGACACAGCATATTCTTCTGTTTTTGCCTCACTGCATTCCATTTCGCTGACGCGGCGCAATGTCTTCGGGGTTTTTTTTTGCCTTTCCTATTGAATTTTTAAATTTTTTGCTACATAACATTTAGTGGTTGAATTTTTAAAGCGGAATGTGTAAAAAATTGTATTCCTTTATCGTTTTTTTTGGGGTGTTTTTTTTTTTTTAAACCTTCGTTCTCCGAACTCCTTAAATTATGCTTCAAATTAGCCGCATGGGTTGAAACGAATTATGTGGATATATAAAAATGTGTTATTTTTTTATGACTTTTATTTAACAAAAACAGTGGTTTTATTTTATTTTATTTTTTAAATGATCGTGTTTATTCTCTTTTTTTTTATTATTTTATTATACTTTATTTATATATTTTCTACAAAAAGACTTCCTTTTTAATTTAATATTTTTAATTATAACGCATTGGAATACTCATCTATATAGAACAGTAAAGCACATAAGTAGCAACAGAAACTCTAGTACAGAGGGCTAACAAGCCATACCTGGAGTGGCTACAATAGTGAAATATTGTATCAACAATTGGGTATACAGAGGCAATATATATAGCAAGGTAATTACCAAGACAAGATGCATGCAAAAGTGTGTCTATGGAGGTCTAAACAGTCAGGGTATGTTCACAGGGCTTATTTACGGACGTAATTCGGGCGTTTTACGTCGCTGTCAAAAGACGGAGCGTAAATAGACGCCCGCGCCAAAGAAGTGTCATGTCACTTCTTCAGACGTAAATTGAGCCGTTTTCCATGGACTCCATGGAAAACCAGCTCCAGTTACGTCCGTAATGGACGCAGCGTTCAAGCGCCTGCACATGCCGTTACGGCTGAAATGACGGGGCTGTTTTCTCCTGGAAACAGCCCCGTAATTTCGGCCGTTACGGATGCTGCCGTGTGAACATACCCTCATAGGAGTGCTATATATGGCTCAAAAAGTCATATCCTCTGGCACTGGTAAACATAGGGACGCTTCAAACAGAGAGGGAAATGATTTCCCCAAAAGACAACAGTGATGAGAATGTAAGGAAATGGCATGACTAACCCATGTTGTTGAGATGTCCTGTGAGCTCCAAAGACGAACCCCGACGCGCGTTTCGCATGGATAGCTTGGTCATGGGGTTTTAAATCAATGTCCGTTGCACCGTTTAAATATAGTGCTAGATAGATCAAGTGGCATGCACAACGCCAATGGAAAGCCTGATTTGCCAAACGTAACATCGCGAGAACAGGGTCCCAAGCCATCGAGACCAAACTGCGCACGCACTGCGGCTCCGGAAACAGCGCAGGCGCAGAAGGGTACAATCGACAGCTGGAACGAAGGTCCCAAATGGAACGTCCAGCACGCAAACCACAGCCCAGGTATTATAAAAGAGATAATACGTGTACTCAATATGTAAAGATATTAATGGGCAAGGAATATTTTCAGTATGAATTTAGATATAAACAAAAAAAATAGGATAAAAGTTCTCCTCCGTAGACGCTAAAAAATGAGAATACCTATAAATCGAAATTTGATATCAATATTGAAATCAATAGTGATGCAAAGGGAAAGGTTTCCATTTGTCTCAGTCAGGGTTCCGTTCATCGGTTCCCCTGACGGAAAGCTCCGACAGGACCGCTGAACGGAGCCCTGACGCAGATGTGAACGAAGCCCAATTCTGATCTCAGGCCAACAATGATTTTCCAGAATAAACAGGCTCTAGAGAGAGCGATCTCTCTTTGTTTATAATGTTATCAGATTTCCAGTAAAAGAAATGTCTGAGCGGTGCCAAAGTTCCATTCAAATCAATGACAATGTGCTGATAACAGAAATATCTGAATAGTACCAAAGAGGTCTGAGCTCTCTATAGAGCCCATTTAAAAGGGGTTATGTGATCATGTGGTTCCTCTTGGCCAATCAGGCCACAGAACGTTGTAATTTTCATTGGAGATAATTCTTTATATAGGCTCCCCAAATGCCCATAATAAAACCCATTGAGATGTTTTCTATAGACCATCTAATAGACCTTCTACTTTAAAGGGGTGCTTCGCTTTGAACAATCCGGCTCCCTTGAGAATAAGCAGATTATAAAGTGTCCTCCAGCTGGGACGTCCAGTGATCAGTGAGGAATCCTGACTGTAAGTGTTCAATTTTCCTGCAGCACCGCCACAGGTGAAATTAAGTATTACACAATGCCCATTTAAATCTTTTGGTTGTCTGTTTAATGTACAGGACAGGTCCTCCAGAGCAAGATAATATGCTTAAAACTGCTCTCTACTCTGGCCTAGAGATAAGGATCCTGAACAGAGGATTTTTTTAAAACTGGACAACAGCTTTTAGTGGTCTTTCCTGGTGAGAGATTCCTTTCAAAGACTCAAAATTGTTGTGTAAATCCTAAAATGTACCAAATATTTTTTTTGGTCCCTTTATTTTGTATAAACCTTTCACCTGTAGTTCTGCCACTAGGTTGTACCGTTCTTATATCTCTGAAAGCCTAAAACCTTAATATTATACTGACCGATCAAACTGCGGTAACCCCTCAGCAGAGAATTCTTCTTTTCTTGGTCTTCAGTCACAGATTTCCACTGCAGCTTCATACGGAAATACTCGTCCCTGCAAACAGCAAGACAAACACTAGAACATGTGTTGAACAATGTCCCACGGAGATGGCACCGAGCCCATGCGATCTGCCGGCTTGCTTAATTCTGTTGTAGTTCACAACTTGTAAGATGCGTGGGAGAGGCTGCATTAACCCTTCTATTCCCAGAACTCTCCCTTCATTTATAACATCAATCAGGTATTTGTGGTTTGGGGCAAATGAATAGTTACACCGAAGACGTGGACTGGTCACAGACAACAAAATTGCCCAATACATTTTTTATTTTATAAATTTACAAGGGCTGATCAAATGTAATTTGGGAATCCTATAATGGATATCACTATTAGGGCTCATCGCAGGTTATGTTATGTCTATGGCCACTTTTTGAATAATGATACAAATATCAAATCTATTAAGAAGAATGACGGGCACATGGGATTGTGGCATCAAGATCTCCAATGTAATATAAGAACCATGGTGTTGGCTATCGCAACCCGTTTCCAATGTCATTTTGCAGGCATTAAACCGGTTAAACACCACTAGGCCTCGTTTATGAAACTAGAGCCCATAGCAACCAATCAGATGACTTATTTTATTGACGTGAAGATCTGGCTAATCTGAGACCAGGGCCGGGAGGGGGGTAGGTGAGCTCCTTGTGCGGCACCTTGCAGCTGGCGGGGAGAAGGGGGGGGGGGGGGGGGAGTCATTTTTATTGAAAACGGAATCTGCAATGAGCTCCTCCCTTGTCAAACTGATAGAGACACTTGTCAACCAATGAGCGCTTCCATCAGCCTCAGTGGGGAAAGAAACATTTATTGGTACAGGTGGACCGGGGAACACAACGGGCATCACTCATGGTTCCTCGCTCCCTGGTGTTCTTATGGTCCGGGTGCCTGCCTTCTTCTGGTTCGGGCACCTGTGTTCTCCCCGGTTTTTTTTCTGTCTGGCTGCCTTTCCTCTCCTGGTCCGGGCGCCTGTCTTCTCCTGGTCCGGGCGCCTGTCTTCTCCTGGTCCGGGCGCCTGTCTTCTCCTGGTCCGGGCGCCTGTCTTCTCCTGGTCCGGGCGCCTGTCTTCTCCTGGTCCGGGCGCCTGTCTTCTCCTGGTCCGGGCGCCTGTCTTCTCCTGGTCCGGGCGCCTGTCTTCTCCTAGTCCGGGCGCCTGTCTTCTCCTGGTCCGGGCGCCTGTCTTCTCCTGGTCCGGGCGCCTGTCTTCTCCTGGTCCGGGCGCCTGTCTTCTCCTGGTCCGGGCGCCTGTCTTCTCCTGGTCCGGGCGCCTGTCTTCTCCTGGTCCGGGCGCCTGTCTTCTCCTGGTCCGGGCGCCTGTCTTCTCCTGGTCCGGGCGCCTGTCTTCTCCTTGCTCTACTTCTGTTCAGCATCAAGAGATAGTGTGTGGTGGCGCACACATTCTGATGCTGAACAGAAAAAAAAATCAGGGAGAAGACAGGCGACTGGACCAGAACACCACCGTGGAGCAGACAGATGCCCGGACCAGTAGAAGATTGAGGAGAAGACAGGCGTCCAGACCAGAAGACAGGCAGCCGGACCGGAAGAAGACCGGGGAGAAGAGAGGCGCCCGGACCAGAAGAAGACAGGCACCTGGACCGGAAGAAGACCGAGTAGTGGTGAGTATACACCACCCAGCTTGAAAATCGTAAGGCCATGCAATTCCCCCGCTTCGCCTGCTATATTCATACACTTTTGCAAAAAATGTAAATGGAAAATAATCAAATCAGTGACTAGCAACGAACATCATCAAAAAGGAAAGAAAAACCATTTCATGCTAGCTGAGCACAGTGCCACCCCAGGTACAGATCTAGTGAGGTTTAACTTGCTGCAGGGCGATATCACACAACAAAAGCCATTGAAAATCCATTAAAAAGTCAAGTCAAAGTTTCTTGCCACTGTGTATTTAACGTGTTAAGAGTCAAGTTAGAGAGTGCTACATCTGTGTGCTTGAAAAGTAAATTCTTTCTTGTGAATGAAAGCAAAACCTGGATTGCAGATATGACAGTGACTGTACTAACCATACTGTCCACTAGGGGGTCTCTCACTCATTACTAAATTACACCATCTGCAGAAACGCTTACGTTTTTCTCCGTACTAAAGATTTTCTGTCTTCTGCTGTGCTGTCCCATGGATGATAGCCGAGGAGATACTTCCAAGCATCTTTTCGAAGTCCTGGACTCAAGCCCTAAAAATCAAATAAATAACAGCGCTATTAGTGTACGATATCTGCAGTATGTTTAGTATAATACAATGTTGGGAAATGGCGCCATCTTGCGTGCACGGAAAGAAATGCATGCAAGCGGCAGCTGCTTTGGACCACAATCTGCAGTGTATGCTGCAGTGTATAGATCTAATCCATGCTGAGGCAGCCACACTTACCCCAGAAAATATCCTCTTCTTCAAACCATCCACATTCATCATTTGACCTTCAGAATCAATGTAGGATTCCCATTCCTGCTCGCTGACAGGTGCCTGGCGCTGTATGACTGGACGCTCGCCCAGCTCCACCAGCTGAAATAGATTTCTGGATGTCAGTTTACAACCTAAAACCCACAATAACAATACCCAAGACTCTATATCACTGAACGTGCAGAACTCAGAGCAATGCCGCTGTAAATACGAAACCCCTTTAATTTACCAAACCTCGTTCAATATGACCCATGGTCCTCAGGGGCTCGCACTGCGGCCTGGGCCCTGAATACTCACACATGAGATCACTTCAAAACCTGGTTCATCCTCCAGCCCAACCGCCATCTCAGATAAGGGTCTTTGGTGATGTCCATCCTGGTGCCGCAATGCTCCACGAAAAAAATTGGTAACCTTGGAGAAACCGCCAAAAGTTGCAGAATACGGATCTTGGAAAAATCTCTAGAGATTTAAAAAAAAATAATAATAATTTAAAAAAAAAGTTTATCGTTTACACTCCGAGAGCCCGTTCCATGCTACTCCTACCCGACTTTGACGTATGGATACGTCAAATGTCGGGAAGGGGTTAAACAATTCAGGTGAGTAATTGACATCACTAGGTCTGGGCTAAAAACAAAGAACTGTATATATATATTTTTTTTTTTTTATTTATCAGCCATAACATTAAAACCCCTGCCAGGAGAAGTGATTATCTCATTACAATGGCGCCTGACAAGGAGGTGATCAGTCAGTTCTTGAAGTTGATGTGTTGGAAGCTGTAAGGATCCAAGCGACTGCGACAAGGGCCAAATTGTGAGGACTGGGTCAGAACAGCTCCAAATTGTCAGGTCTGGTGGGATGTTCCCGGTATGCAGTGGTTAGTACCTACTAAAAGTGAGTGGTGCAAGGAAGGATAACCGGTGAATCAGCGTCAGGGTCACGGTCGCCTAAGGCTCATTGATGCGTGTGGAGTGTGAAGGCTGGCCCGTCTGGCCTGATCCCACAGAAGAATTACTGCAGTAGAAATTGCTGAAAAAGTTACTGCTGGCTGTGATAGAAAGGTGTCAGAACACACAGAGCATCGCAGCTCGCTGTATACGGGGCTGCGTTGTCGCAGACTATTTAGAGTGCCCATGCTGACCCCTGTCCATCGCCAAAAGCGCCAACAATGGCCACAAGAGCATCAGAAATGGACTATGGGTCAATGGACGAGGGTGTCTGGTCTAATCACTCATGTTTTCTGTTACAACAGGTGGACGGCTGGATGCCTATGCATTGCTTACCTCAGGAAAAGATGGCACCAGGATGCATTATGGGAAAAGACATGTCGGCAGAGGCAGTGTGATGCTCTGGGCGATGTTCTGCTGGGAAACCTTGGGTCCTGTCATTGACGTGAATGTTACTCTGACGCGCACCACCGACCTAAACATTGTTACAGACAAGTACGCCCCTTCATGGTAACAGTATTCCTTAATGGCAGTGCCCTCTATCAGCGGGATAATGCCCCTGCCACACTGCAAAAATTGTTCAGTAATGGTTTAAGGAACATGGCAAAGAGTTCAAGGTGTTTACTTGGCCTCCAAATTCCCCAGATCTCATTCCAATCTATTATCTGTGGGATTTGCTGGAAAACAAGTCCAATCCATGGTCGCAACTTACAGGACTTAAAGGTGCAACGTTGAGCGCAGTCATTGGCTGCAGCGGTCACGTGGGTTTTCTGGCATATCGTGAAATAAACAGAGCTTTAAGGACTGGGGTGGCAACAGGTTATGAAGGGGAATATAGTGGAAAACCCCTTTAAAGTATCAGCTGCTAACGTCTTGGTGTTCGATACCACAGGACACCTTTATAGGTCTTGTGAGCCGAATGCCTCGTTGGGTCAGAGCGGTTCTGTTGGCTAAGGCGATATACACAATATTAGGCAGGTGGTTTTAAGGTTTTGGCTGATCAATGTATGTATGTATATTATATATATATATATATATACATATATATATTTATTTATTTGTAATTGTGAGGAATTGAAACACGCTCCCTTTAAAATTAATACAGTGATTATTTAAAGGGGGTCTCTGTATGACATCCAAATACCCATGTAGAGATGGGTTGTCTACATGCGAAATGTAAGGGTTCTAGAAATGTAAAGGATTGTAGAAAGGAAATGTTAAAGAGGACGTAAGCGCTGAACTTACGGACACCAGGTCAGAGGAGCCATCGTCAAACAGCTGAAGTTCATCAAATGAGTGGGAGAGGGCATGAGAGTCATGTGGATAGACCAAGAAAAGGCGGGAATCCTTTGGAGACCTGAAAAAAAATTTTATTTACTTTAAGGGGACATAAAACCTAACCGTATTAGCCTGAACTAGTGGCGCCGTCCACCTGTTCTTTTGGGTGGGACCATCCACAATGTTGTCAGCCACTGCATCTCATCATATAAAACAACGGTGGTAAAATGAAAGAGTTTTTTTTCCCTGTAAAGAAGTCGTTTGCCACCCAAACTTGTTCAGGTGCTACTTAACAAGTTTGGCGCATGGGTAGATGATTCACTAGAGTCTCTAAATAAATCCTTAAAGGGTTATTACATTTTTAAAGAAAAAAAAAAATGACCTCAAAAATATTATAAAGAATGACACTTTCTAATATATCTTGATTTTTTTGTTGTTGTTATTCCACCATCCTGATCTAAATGCTGCAGCGCTTGCTCTGGGGTTGCCATGGTAGCTAACCTTTCTGTGAACAAACTTCCTGTCATGTGACCTGCACTTTTATGAATGTCTTCTTATAGGTGGAGGTCACATGACAGAATGTCCAGGCGCAGAAAAAAAAAATTACTTTAAACAACTGGTGAAGCTAAAACAATATATATATCACCTAGCCTACAATCTCCCGCTGCAAACCGCTTTAGAATATAGGTAGGAAATGGTAACGGACTTCACCAGCTGTGCCTGCTCGTTCCATTCACCGAGACTGTGTTGACGTCTATTTAGAGTCAGCGCAATCTTAAACTACCAGTTTTTCCCATATTGGCACCGGAGCGACACCATGACTATTCCAGGATCGCCGAAGCAGCTCACATCCATTAGCGATCCTAGTGATCAGAGGATGAGACTTTAACTGGACCGGAAGGATTAGCAAATAGTCATAGTAGAGAATATGAAATGTGAAGACCGGATAAAAGGAGTGATGGATTCTTGATGCTGAAGCTACTGACAATGCAATCACCCGTCCTCATCTCCGGTTATCTATAGAGCTGAGCTATTACAGAGATCCATCCCCGGCCTGTTATTCTGTCCTTGCAGCACAAACCAAGCACCGTGGCCTCCTGATCAGCAGTTATGAGTTTTGTGATGACACAGACAACGCTATTAAGACTCAATGTCAAAGCATGGATTGCTGTATACAAGGCGTGCTGACTGGAGGAAAGGAACAGAACAAATCAGCACACAATACAAAAGTACAGGGGTTCCCTGGGATGGTGTAAATAAAGATGCATCACAAAAGTGAGAGCGGTGGGGTGCGGCCACTGGGACCCCCATGATCCTGAGAATCTGATGCTGAGCTCTTAATAGAGAAATGACTGGTTTGACTACTGCCATACCCCATTGTCCCTTCCCTGCCCAAAATTCAGAATCAATTAAGCCTTGGGCTGAAGATCTGGAACAGACAGGTTGCTAGGGACAAGCTCCTTGACAACACCATTGAGTATCCCTTAGCAACCAGAATGTCAAACTGTCTTAAAATGACATGAGGAATAGACCCGATCAGCAAGTGATCTACCTTTAGGGTTGTCTACATTGAATATAATCTATTGGCTGGGCCTCATCATTGTGCCAGAACCTGAGCCCACTAGAGGATCCCCCTGTTGGCCAGACCCAATTTATAGGGGGGGGGGGGGTTAGCAACAGGAGATAACCAATGTGGATACATAAAAATGTGGGCTTGGGCAAAGAAGTGGCATATGAGGTTAAACACTGATAAATGTAAGGTTATGCACTTCAGAAGCGACAATCTATGTCACCATTACTTACGAAATTGGAAAATACCCGGGACTTTATTCTACGGGTCGATACAATTACGGAGATACCAAATTTATATAGGTTTTTTTTTCTTCATGTTTTACTACTTCTATAAAGAAAAAATACTTGTTTTTTTTGTCGACATTCTTTGAGTTATAACTTTATTTTGGATGTTTTAATTATTTATTTATTTTTTTTACGGCGTTCACCGAGCAGGTTAAACAACGTTATGTTGTAAATAGCTCAGACTTTTACGGATGGGGCAATACCAGTTATGTTTATTTTTAACACTACTTTAGGGAAACGTTTTTTTGTTTTTTTTTTTACTTATAACACATTCAAAAATTAAAAAGGGGAAAAAAAACCTGAAAAAACAAACTGCATTTGACTTTTTTTTTTTAATAAGTCCTCCTAGGGGACTTGAAATGACTGAAAACAGCTGAAAAGGCGGCAACTAAAGTAATAAATGGAACGGATTGGCTAAAGCATCCAGAAAGATTATAAACGTTAGGGTAATTTAGTTTAGGAAAAAAAACGGCTGAGGAGTGACCTAATAACTATGTATAAATATATCCAAGGTCAATACAGAAATCTCTCTCATGATTTATACCCAGAACTGTAACTATAACAAGGGGAAACCTCTACGTCTCTACACAAACATAGAAGGGGATTCTTTACTGTAAGAGCAGTCACACTATGGAACTCTCTTCTGTAAGAGCAGTCACACTATGGAACTCTCTTCTGTAAGAGCAGTCACACTATGGAACTCTCTTCTGTAAGAGCAGTCACACTACGGAACTCTCTACTGTAAGCAGTCACACTATGGAACTCTACTGTAAGAGCAGTCACACTATGGAACTCTACTGTAAGAGCAGTCACACTATGGAACTCTCTTCTGTAAGAGCAGTCACACTATGGAACTCTCTACTGTAAGAGCAGTCACACTATGGAACTCTCTACTGTAAGAGAAGTCACACTATGGAACTCTCTACTGTAAGAGAAGTCACACTATGGAACTCTCTACTGTAAGAGCAGTCACACTATGGAACTCTCTACTGTAAGAGAAGTCACACTATGGAACTCTCTACTGTAAGAGAAGTCACACTATGGAACTCTCTTCTGTAAGAGCAGTCACACTATGGAACTCTCTTCTGTAAGAGCAGTCACACTATGGAACTCTCTTCTGTAAGAGCAGTCACACTATGGAACTCTCTACTGTAAGAGCAGTCACACTATGGAACTCTCTACTGTAAGAGCAGTCACACTATGGAACTCTCTACTGTAAGAGCAGTCACACTATGGAACTCTACTGTAAGAGCAGTCACACTATGGAACTCTCTACTGTAAGAGAAGTCACACTATGGAACTCTCTACTGTAAGAGCAGTCACACTATGGAACGCTCTGCCAGAGGAAGTTGTTCTAGTGAATTCAATAAAAAATTCAAGTAATGGATACTAGATTACTGGAGATGGGTCGTTCCAGGGATCTATTCGGATTGTCGGGAAGGAATTTTTCCCTGTGATGAATGAAATTCATGAAATGATTTCCTAAAATGAGGAAAATTGGCTTTTGCCTTCATCTGGTTGAACATTGCAGAATAATAGTCTGAACTGGATGGACACACAGTATGTATTTTTTCGGCCTTACAAAGTACGATACTAAGAACCCTAAGGGAATGTTCACACACTGCAGATTTGTTACAGAAATGTCTGCTACAAATATGCCGCATGTGAATATACCCTAAGGTCTAGTTCACACAAAGTTTGGTGGCGCTGAAACATCGGCAAAAACCGTCCGGAATCGCCTCCCATTGAAATCAATCGAACAGTAAAAACCGCTTGCGGGACAAAAAAAAGCGTAATGCTCTTTCTTCCCGTGTTTCCATCTCGAACATGACTAGAAAGCAGAGAAAGCCGTTTTTACGGCTCATTTTGCCCTCGTCGCTCAATGGCTGCGGCTGAAAAACGCAGAAAAAAACGCGGCAAAGAAAGTGCAGGCAGGTCAAAATCTGCCTCCAAATTTCTGATAGGAATTTTGAGGGAGATTTTGTTGCCTGCAAAAAACAGTGTGTGAACATAAAAATGTTCACACGGCCTATTTTCAGCCGTTTTTCGGGCCGTAAATGCCCCAAAAAACGGCTGAAAATACGGGTCTGAATGCCTCCAAACATCTCCCCATTGATTTCAATGGGTAAAACGGCGTTTCGTTCCGACGGGGCGTTTTTTTACTCGGCCGCTTGAAAAAACAGCACGTAAAAAAACGCCCCGTAAAAAGAAGTGCATGTCACTTCTTGAGCCGTTTTTGGAGTAGTTTTTCATTGGATCAATAGAAAAACAGCTACAAAAACGGCCGGTAAAAAAAAAAGCCGCCTCAAAAAACATTTGTGGTTTAAAAAACGGCTGAAAATCAGAGGCCGTTTTCCCTTGAAAACAGCGCCGTATTTTACAACCGTTTCTTGTTTAGTGTGTGAACATAGCCTAACTGTGATATATATTTTGTACTAGTGATCAGGGATCAGGGAATTTAACCCCTTAAAGCGCTAACTTTGTTAAAGGTTATTCACATCACAGAAAGTGATCGGTAGGAGCTCGACCTTTGGAACCATCGATCCTGAGATTAAAGGGGTCGCAGTGATGCCTTAGTGCTACATCCCCTTCAAAGTTTTTCCTTGTACAGTAGCGCTCCCCACCACTTGCTGTGCAGGAAACAGCAACATGGCGCCATTCACTTGTCAGAGAGCGCAGCTGTGCAGGAAAAACCGGTGAAGAGGCTACAGCGCTAAACTAGTACTGCAGCCCCTTCATTCTCTGGAATAATAGGGGTCCTGGCAATCGAAACCCCACCAACCAGAAAGTGATGGGAACAACCCTTTGGCCCTGTTCACAGAGTTTTTTTGCAGGCAGAAAAATCTGCCTCAACGTTCCTTCAGGAAATTGAAGGCATATTTTGACCTGCCTACAATTTCTTGCCGCGTTCTCTACTGTGTTTTTTGCCTGCGGCCATTGAGCGCCACGGGCAAAAAACGCTATCTCTGCCTCCCATTGATTTCAATAGGTCAGGCAGCTTATTTTACCGTGTGTGGCTAGATGCTGCCGCGGATAAAAAATGCTTCCGCCTTCAATTGAAGTCAATAAAAGGCGGTTTCGGACGTTCCTATAAACCTCCAGGCACAGCAATCGCCGGACTATTATTCTACATGTTCTTAGCGGCAAACACTGCGATTATCAGATCACGGAAAAACAGATTGGCCTCTCTGGCACTTGTCCAAACAAAATAGTTATGGATCATGACGAATTTAAAACTCTAATCAACCATCTTAACAGACGATGAGAAAACAGCCTCATAAGATGAGAAGATCACAGATTCAAGATCACATAACGCAGATGGACGGCGGCCTCCGGTAAAGGTTACGGAAGGCAAAGGTCTTCTGTCCTACTTATTCTGCCCATTTTGAAGGCCGCCATATCCACACGGAGATTGAATAGAGAGACGGCCACATGTTCCGCGGCTCTATATGGGAGTTTAGCAAAGCGCCATTATAGCTGGCCAAATAGCGATAGCAGCGTTCAATCTCTGCCTGGATGCGGTGGCGACCTCACCAAGTGGAACGGGTGTCAGGGGACCCCGACCTTTCAATAGCGGAGGGCCATAAATGTCTTTTGTAAGAAAACCCTATAATAATAGATAGGAAAATAAAATAAAAAGATAAGCCGTTCCTTTTTAATTGATAAGGAATTCCAGGTCAGGCACTTGAGAAGCATTAGTAATACCTCAGCTATCCTAATAGACTGGACTCAGCATCCCGCAGGTTCCGGCAGTAGTTGTAGTAAGTGAAACTATAGCATTTCGTTATGACCAGATGAACCTCATAAATAATAGACAGGAAAACAAATAGGGCCACTCAATAATTCCTCCAGAGCGGGAACGTCTATTAATGTTGTGCGGTCTACTCACTTTTTGCATTGATGGATTTAAGATGCGGTTTTCCAAAAGGTAAGTAGAGCGGAGGAGGAAATAATATTATGTTCCAGCTATTATAAAGGCAATTCGAATAGAATAATACAAGATGAAAAAGTGATGATCACAATTCACCTGCAGGATGAGGATCACATTTCAGGCTCCCGCTGCCATACTTAAAGGGGACCTGTCACCTGCCCAAAAAACTGAAGTTGACATCGGAGTTAGATTGCAGGCACCTCACAGATTCTGATGCCTTTTATTTTTTTCTTCTGGCCCCCACCAATGCGGAGATATTGGGGCAGTTAGTTCTGGTGTCTGATATGCAAATGAGGCCTTTGACTGCCAAGTGGGCGGTTACCCCTTATCAAGTGACAGGTATTACCCGCCCACATGACAGTCAAAGGCCTCATTTGCATATCGGACACCAGAACGAACGGTACCGATATCTCCGCAACGGCGGGGGCTAGAAGAGAAAAAAATTAAAAAGCGGCAGAATCTGTGAGGCGCCTGCAATCTAACGGAGATGTCAGCTGCAGTTTTTTGGGCGGGTGACAGGTTCTCTTTAACCCCTATTGAATAGTTTAGGTATGTTTTTCCCCGAGGACCTGCCTCTAGATTTATATGCGATACTTATGAGGTCCTCTCTCATCTGATGTCTGTATTGTACATTATCCATTTTTCAATAATAGGGTTGTCATCATTATAGACAACCCCTTTCATATGGGGTCCGAGTCCTGATCCCCAGCGAACAACCGATTATGCCAGTAAAGAAAAAAGTCAGCCAGGTATTTCATAAATGGCCATTCATGTAAAACATGCATGGCACCAATCGACCGGAGCGAGAGCTACTGCTTGTTAGCCACTCTTCGCCCTGGCTCATAGAGGGGA
This sequence comes from Rhinoderma darwinii, assembly GCF_050947455.1. Classification (NCBI taxonomy): domain Eukaryota; kingdom Metazoa; phylum Chordata; class Amphibia; order Anura; family Rhinodermatidae; genus Rhinoderma; species Rhinoderma darwinii. The sequence goes on from NC_134696.1 coordinate 88,495,488, forward strand.
GTCCCGAACAGACTATCCCCCCCTCTATGACATCCATCTGCCTTAATAGGGCATATAACCAGGGGTTGTCCAATAATCTCGAGTCACCCTTTTTTTTATTGAAGCAGGCCTTTCTAAAAGCGCCAAGACCCCTTTAGCGCAAACTGTAGCCAAACAATGTGCTGCTCTGGTATAAGCACTGTTAATGGAATATCTTAGCAGCACCAGGAGGAGACAGCAAAATGCCACCCCAATTATACTTACTTTCCCGACAAAATGCATAGACTACATCACACATAGGGTTATTAGGAGTCAGCGAGGTTAACAGGAACATCCATGGTGCTTTAGGATGGTTATGGCGGTATAGGTCATTGAAGTGTGTGAGGATTTATTTCAGAATATATCTATATAGTGGTTGGTGTTCTGCTTTGCACACAGCCGTAGAGTTAAAGGGGTTATCGATCGAAGACATATATGGCATGTTCACACTGGATACGCCATAAATGTCTGTTAGGTCTCCATCTCCATAGACCTCCATCTATTGGTATAATAAGGGTGCCCTGACCCTCATTCTGCAATGGACGGAGTGGAGAGGTGGCCACGCTTTGAAGTTCCCTCCTTTGAAGACTACGGTCGAGCAAGCCGTGGATTGTATATGAATGTCGAAGGTAGGAAAACCCATTTAAAGCCGGGATCACACACACACATTTTTGGTGCAGATTTTTGCTCTGTTTTTTGGAGCCAAACACAGGAGTGGACACATGAAAAAAGATGCATCAGTCTTTTATGTATACCCTTCCTTTCGGATTCATTTCTGGCCTTGGCTAAAAAAATAAAATTAAAAAAAAATAAAGCCAAAAATTGCCACAAAAACTGCCTAAAGAGGACCTGCATGGGTCCAAAACATTGCAGAAGACTTCTCGGATAGATTGCCGGCGCGGCACAGATCCTGACCTATTGGTGCCGTTCGTTTTAGCACCCGATATGCAGATAAGGCCTTTGACTGTCAAGTGGGCGGTTAACACCAATCACCAAGGGGGAGTGCATTTTACTACTCTGACGCCATCCAATCAGAGTGGGCAGCGTCCGAGTGGCTCATGTACTCACTGCCGCCTACGCTGATGATCATAGCCGTGACGCTGTGTCCTTTGATTGGATGGCGCCAGAACAGCAAGCTGCACTCCACCTTGACAAGTGATTGGTGGCCCACTTGACAGTCAAAGGCCTTATCTGCATATCAGGTGCCAAAACTAAAGGCAACCATATCTGAGGAAGAAAGAAAAAAAAGGTGCCAGAATCTGCGAGGCACCGCAATCTACTTGGTATGTCATCTGCCGTTTTTTGGGCAGATAACAGGTCCTCTTTAAAGGATAAAATGCTTTCTGCTTGAAGCTACCACTAGGGGGAGCTCACCACATACAGACTAAGGGTATGTTCATGAAAAATCAGTCGCTGAATCTGCCTCCAAAATAAACCCCTTTTTCCACACAGATTTTTGGGCGCACGATTTCTAAATACACACTGTTTTTAAGACCTTAAAACGGTGCTAAAAGAATTCGGAGCTGTTTTTCCAGCTTCTCATTGATTTCAATAGGAAGTTTCAGGCAGATTCTGCACCTCGGTAGGTCAGGATGCTTGGGTACAGTAAAAATTCAGCCCCATATGAACTAGGGAGTCGATTCGAAAGCAAAATATGGGCAGTTTAAATTCGGATTCCAAAATTGAAAAAGCGTCTGTATCAGGGTGCAAAAATATCTGTGTGAACATACCCTTACACAGCTCCCATTGAAAAATACTAGCAGTATAAATGTATAGGAAGCAAGCTCCCCCTAGTGGCAGCGGCAGGCAGAAATAATTTTATTATTGCACTCTAAAGGAGTTGAATTGCTCCTGCTAATTAGAAAGGAGGAGGGGGTTGAGGGTACCTGGTAGTAAAACCCTCTATGTGCTCCCCTCCGGTCTTTATTGCATCACGACTCGCAAAGATGAGGCACCTGGGAAAGGAACTCCCCAAAATAAATCAGTGAGCCCAATGTCATCTAGGCCCCTCGCTTACGGATAAGCTGAGCAGGTTCACTACTTACACGGCCAGTATGACGTATTTACGAAGCGCCTTCAGCAGAGCTTTTGTTCCACCTTGATGAAAATGAAGAGCTTGGAAGGACAACCCTTCTTTTGTAATAAATATGAGATACGACCAGCTCAAGCCCGGCTTGCTTTTGCGGACGGACTTGAGTTCCGACAGACTGAGTGAGAAGGCCCATTTTTCGCGATTTCCAGGTTTCACGGCTGTAGAAGGAAAAGTGGATTGAATGAGTGATGAACAGTAAAACTTTGGCCTTCGTTTTAGCTGCCCACGTGCGCCTACATGGTGTTGACGTGGAGGAATCTGGCAGGTGGGATGGTATAGGCAGAAACGGAGGTTGCGCAAATCAAGACTTGCGGATCTTGAAAGAACACTACAACTGGAAATCAATGAGAAAATATAAAACCAGAAGACACTGGTCAGTCTACAGGGACTGCTGCAAGGTCCTGAAATGAACAGCCCTTTGTAGAAATCTGGGGACTCTGCACCTTAACTTTCTCCATGTTTTGTCTGCAGTGTCAAAAGTGGTTAGGATTTAAAGGGGTTGTCCAGGTTTAGAAAAACATGGCTGCCTTTTTCCTAAAACACAGCCACACCTGTCCACGGTTTGGGTGTGGTTTTGCAGCCATGTCCCATTCTCTTTAATAAAGCTGAGCTGCAATACCAGACACAACCCATGGACAGGTGTGGTGCTGTTTTTGGAAGAAAGCAGCAATGTTTTTCTAAACCCTTTAACTGGGTGAGTCTCAGTTTTGCTTGGTGTCAGTTGTCAGCCAAGCTCCTCCGAGCCATTGGTAAAAGTCAAACCCTGACCCTTTTCCCCCCAACTATACTCTCTTAGTAAGGGGGCAACAAAACTAATGCTTCTTGGCAAATATGGAAGAAATAAAAAAGGTAAAAAAAAATACATATTGTACTTTATATATATTTTTACCCTATGGATTGTAATCTGAAACAGATTAGGATTAATGAAGAATTATATATATATTCTTTGAAGGAAGGGGTGGGTCGTTCTGCTCCGTACATTAAGACCACATCCACAATTCTTTCTGAAATATTTACAGATATAGCAAGTTTCCCTCTTGAAGGAACACTAAATCTAGAAATGAATGATAAAAGTAAAACAGAAGATAAACTTTTACACACTTTTTGTCAGTCTGCAGGACCTTCTGCACGTTCCTGAAACAAACCGTCTTGAGGAAATCCTGCAGAGAACACAGGGGTTAATTTCCTGCTGACCTGTTCCATTTTCAGCTAGGGTGGGACTCAAAGGGCGTGGCCTAACAATCTTTTGTCCTACTGCAGACAGGGCAAAGGGCTCCTACTCCAGCCAGTTGTCTAACAGCCAGAAGGACAGTGAGAAAGAGGATGGGGGAAATGACTGATTTCCTGAAACCTATATAGATTTCTTTATATATTTCTGAGTTTAAGGCCTTATTCACACAAGAATATTTTACATCTGTGTGCTGTCTGTGTAAATAATGGACAGCACACTGACTAATACATTTCAATGGGCTATCCTCACGTCTGTGTGTGTCTGTTGCGTGAAACTCACCGACTGTCCTTTTCTGGTCTGTTTTTTGTGGACCTTGTCGCCCATTGAAGTCAATGGGTGCGTGAAAACAACAGACAGCACACTGACGTTTTATTGCGGATGCAAACTGAACACGTTCGTGTGAATAAGGCCTAAATTGTAATATGAAACAAATGTGACCATGTGAAAGAAGGCGATGAGAGGAGGATGTGCTGGTATTTTTATTTTTTTATGCATTTTCTATGTTTAGTGTTCCTTTAAAATACTGCTCCTTACCTGCAGCTAGAGCAAGATGTCCCCATACAGTGCCTACCATAGAAGACCCCAACAAAAGTGCCCCAGATCTGCCCTTACCTGTGGCTCCAGCTAAGACAACAGCTGCACTAAGTTCGGAGCTTCCAGTATTTGAGTTTTTGTATTTCTCAAGTTGGAACATCGTAAAACGGATATTGGTGATTTTGGCAATAAGGACCTACCAACTACCGCACAGAACTGGTACTTTACGAAGCAGAATAGTACAGGGTCAGCTATCACAGCATGGAAAGCAAGGGCTCATTCAGACGAGCGTGTATCACATCTGTGTGACGGCCGTTAAAACGACGGCCGTCACACGGACTCATGTACTTCAATGGGACTGTTCACACAACCGTTGTTTCAACGGAGCCTGCGAAGGGACTGTGAAAAAATAGGACATGTCCTATTTTACTGCGCGTCACGCATCCCTCCATAGACTCTAGTCTATGGAGAATCCGCGACAACGCGTCCCGCACTGGTGCACCTCAGCCGTGAAAAACGTCGGTTTTTCACGTCCGAGGTTGCCGATGATCGTCTGAATGAAGCCTAAATCAGACACTTCGCACACCATGTCAGGATCACTTTGTGTCAATGGTCAGATTATCAAGTGGTCAGTGTTTTCCCCATTGTGCCCACTTCACCAGAATCATGTACCTACCTGACAACTCTTCCTGTGGGCGCACTTTGGTTCCTACTGTGCTGATAACTGCCCAATCTGGTTCATAGCCCGGGTCAAACATATCGTCCTCTGCCCGGCATGCCACGCTGCCTGGAGACTCCTGAACAAACGGTGATAAAAAAAATATATAAATACTATAATCCTATTTTTATAGAAAACTACTACAACATGCGCCCCCAGTGCCTTCCTCCATGTCAGCCACGTTCTTGTGAAATGGGTCACTGTTTTATCCTCCTCCTCTGTGCTGCCATCATTTTCCTTATATTTTTAAAGGGATATACCAGCTGGAAACATTTATCACCTATCCACCAACTGCTAGGACCCAGCCCCCCAACCGCACACCCCTTTATATGAAGTGGCGGTATGCGCTGCCGCTCCATACAAACTCGACAAGAGTTACAAAAACATCCAAGTACCACTGTAAAAAAAACACATGACAGCGGACGAAACAATTCATTATTTTGTACTGAACCGGAGTTACAGCCAATATTATAGATCAGAGCTGCTGTCATTATTTTGATGGTTGTCATTGGAAACAGTCAACAAGCTTGTTGACACACCCCTAACCATGTAGCAGTGTTCCTATAATGCAGTGGGTAGTTGGTTTTTCTGATTACTGTACAGGTTACACTTCCTAGAATGAAAATCATCATAGAAATATTGGATCAGGTGAAGATTATGTCCCCTTGGATCAAGTGAAAATTATGTCCTATCTATCCATCTCATTTTTGTCAAGTGAAGATTATGTCGCCCTTCGTACGCCCTTTCTGATGGATCCTCATGATGACCCACAGTTCCTGTAAATACACTTCCAATAATATCCATCAGAACATTGGGGGCGAGCGATACAACGCAGAGGATGATGGAAGTTTTCGCAGTCCAGATTCTTTACAAGTAAATATCGGTTTGATGGTTTTGAGGACATCGGTTTTATTAGTTCCAGTTATAATAGGCTGAAGGGTCTGGTCAAAGAAATGTCCATCCATTTTCATTTAAGGGCAACAAAAAAATTGCAATGAATGGGGGAGATTTATCAAGCGGTCTTATAGTAAGAATGTTCTTTGCTGCCCACAGCAACCAATCAGAGCTCTGCTTTCACTTTACCTCAGCTTATTAATATATGAAAGTTGTGGGGTTGCTATGGGCAACAAAGGACATTCTTACTATAAGAAAGCTTGATAAATCTCCCCCAACGTTACTGAGGATGCAGGGGGACATAAACATCACATGTTCAATCAGGGAGGGGGACATAAACATCACATGTTCAATCAGGGAGGGGGACATAAACATCACATGTTCAATCAGGGAGGGGGACATAAACGTCACATGTTCAATCAGGGAGGGGGACATAAACATCACATGTTCAATCAGGGAGGGGGACATAAACGTCACATGTTCAATCAGGGAGGGGGACATAAACGTCACATGTTCAATCAGGGAGGGGGACATAAACATCACATGTTCAATCAGGGAGGGGGACATAAACATCACATGTTCAATCAGGGAGGGGGACATAAACGTCACATGTTCAATCAGGGAGGGGGACATAAACATCACATGTTCAATCAGGGAGGGGGACATAAACGTCACATGTTCAATCAGGGAGGGGGACATAAACGTCACATGTTCAATCAGGGAGGGGGACATAAACATCACATGTTCAATCAGGGAGGGGGACATAATCTTCACGTGTCCAATCAGGAAGGGGGTCAAAATCTTCACGTGTTCAATCAGGGAGGGGGATATAATCTTCACGTGTTCAATCAGGGAGGGGGATATAATCTTCCCGTGTTCAATCAGGGAGGGGGCATGAACTTTAGTTTATCTGATAGCTCTGTACTGCCGTGTCCCTACTGCCTGTGTTAGCGCTATACTGACGAATGTAAATGGCAACTATCCATCTAACTGCAGATGTATGGCAGTGGAAAGGAATTTAATATTTATCACAGCTCCGATAGATTTGATCAAATTCCTTCCGCTGGTTAAGGAGGGATTCGGATAATCCCAGTTTATTAGGGAACTGCTACTCATGCAACTGCTCATGGAAAGAAGGAGATGTACTTGAACAACAAAACCTCAAATGTTCTTCCGGGCAGCACCAGTTTGTTCTTACTTTCTTAGAATAATGTATCTGTGTCATATCCCCATCTTCTTCTATAGGGATCCACTGAAGGAGCACGTCCGAGGTCTGGAAAAAAACAAACAAGAAAGTCCTTACGACATCTAGTGAACGTTATAAAAAGGTCATGACACAATGAGAAAAATTACAAGGAGCTAAAGGGCTTGTTTGGCCCCCTGACATGCCTCCAAACGTGTCAGTTACCTATCATGTGCTACATGGAAAGTGTCGCCCCTCATTGAACACTTGGGACAACCCAGTTAAGTTTTTTGATATTCGTCATTCCGATGGTTAGAGGGTTCCTTCTAGGGATTGTGTGAGATTAGAAAAAGTCACTCTCTTCCAGAAACTGTGCCGCTCGTGTCTACAGACATACCTATAAATCTTCAAATACTGTAAAGATGCCAGGGCGAGATGTTTTTTCTATATTAAGCCACGCCTCTAAAGCCCCTTTGTGCCCCCGCACAGTAATAGCCCTCCTTAGTGTAACAAACAGTAATATTGTCCCCATAGAGTAAATTTACTTTCTTAGTGCCCCCACACATTATGATACCCCCATAGTGCCCCCACACAGTAGGATACCCCCATAGTGCCCCACACAGTATGACACCCCCATAGTGCCCCACACAGTATGAGGTCTCCATAGTGCCCCACACAGTATGAGGTCTCCATAGTGCCCCACACAGTATGAGGTCTCCATAGTGCCCCCACACAGTATGAGGTCTCCATAGTGCCCCACACAGTATGATGTCTCCATAGTGCCCCACACAGTATGATGTCTCCATAGTGCCCCACACAGTATGATGTCTCCATAGTGCCCCACACAGTATGAGGTCTCCCATAGTGCCCCCACACAGTATGATGTCTCCATAGTGCCCCACACAGTATGAGGTCTCCCATAGTGCCCCCACACAGTATGATGTCTCCATAGTGCCCCACACAGTATGATGTCTCCATATAGTGACCCTACACAGTCCAATGCCCCCATAGTACAACCACACAGTATAATGCCTTCATAGCGCCTCACACAATCATGCTCTCATAGTGCCCCCTACACAGTACCATGCCCACATAGTAGCACCACACAGTTCAATGCCTTCATAGTGCCTGCTACACAGTATCATGCCCCAATAGTGATCCCCAGAGAGAAACAGTGCCCCTAAAAATAACAACATAAATACTCACCTAGCCCCGTTCCCACAATGAATGGAGCAGATCACACCGCAGGTCTCCTCCGGTCTGTGATGTGTTTGCGGCACTGCGCAGGCAGGCGTAATAGCCTAACCGAATCACACCGGCCTGCGCCAAGCGACTAACGGCAGGCGTCACTGGGTAAATGTTAAAGCTAACGGCTCCCAGCACCACCATTGTATTCAACTGCAGTGACGCCCTTAGGATGCAAATACAGTTAAAATCGTAATATGCAACAGGCGTCCCGGGACAACGAAACTTCATTGGCCTGTAAATGTGTCTGGTATTGCAGCTCAGCTTTATTTCTTTGAATGGACAATGTGCTTAGGTAGTCTGAGAACCCCCCATCCCCCTGAAGCACACTGTGCGTAGGATAGTCTGAGAAGCTGGCGGCCATTTTGTCTACATAAAGATTAGTAATGGGTCGGACCGCGGCAGTAACATTGAAAAGCAGGAGGGAACCGGGTATGTTTCTGCATGTACATTTTTACTGTAAATCGGAGGGTTGTTTTGTTTATTACGCTCGCACTTTAAGAGCCATAACTTTTTCATTTTTTCCGTTGACATAGCTCAATAAGAAATTGTTTGAGGGAAGAACCGTATCTTTTCATGGTACCGTTACCATTGATTACCATTTGTTACCTTTTTTGGGGGGTAGAAACAGAAATTCTGTTATTGTTTTTTGTGTTTTAAATGTACGATATTCCCCATGTGGCATAAATAACACTTTATTCTATGGGTCAGTAGGATTATGGCAAAGCCAATGATGCATAATTTTTTTTACGTTTTACGGCTATTATAAAATAAGAGCACATTTTATAGAAAACAAAAATGATGTCACCACATTCATAACATTTTTATTTTCCGGTCGAAGCATCAATATGTGGCGTTATTTTTTTTTAGGACAAGTCTTATTATTTCTTATAGAACCATTTTGGAGTACAAATAAATGATTGATTCAATTTTATTACGGTATTTGGAAAAAAAATCAATACCGCCATAGTCTTTTTGCGTTTGTTTTTTTACTTTGTTCGCTATTCGCTTCAAATAAAATGTTAACTTTATTATACGGGTCCTTTCGTTTGTGGCAATACCATATATGTGTATTATTTTTAACACTTTTGCTAAATAGATCCAATTTTATGTCGAAAATGTTTTACCGCAAACACTTTTTTTTTTTATTAATAAACTAATAATAATAAAAACGTATTCTTTGTAATCCTACAAGGCGGCTCTACAACGCCATCTTCTGATCTACTCAGTATACTAAAGCATTACTGCCTGTCGGTACTAATAGGCATCCAATTTTTGCCCAGCAATCGCGTTGCGGGCCGCTCATGAGCTGCCTTTTGTCAAACACCTTGGATGCCGTGCTGGCTATTGATTGCCGCATCTAAGGGGTTAAAATGCCAGCATGGGACGTTATCTCCAGTCCTGGCAGATATGGCTGGAGCAGAGCTGTGTAATACAGCCCGATCCTGCTGCTGATTTCGTGGGTACACTGACAGCAACCGCTCGATTACCATGACAAAAATATACATCACGCTTTAAGAACTAGCACGCGACAGTGACGTCCATTTTTATCATGGGTCGAGAAGTGGTTAAAGAGTAACTAAACTTTCATAAAACTTTTGACATGTCATAGTGACAGGTCAGAAGTTTTGATCAGTGGGGGTCCGAGTGCTGAAATCCCCACCGATCGCTAAAACGAAGCAGTAGAAGCGCCCAGGTGAGTGCCACTTTATCTCTCAATGGCTCTGTCTGATTGTCTTCGGAAAGCCGAGGGAGCGGCGTACGGACTCCTAGACTTTGTTGAGCCAGACTCCGCTCCAAGGAAAGCCAAGCAAAGCCGATCAGAAATTAAGCGGCACAGCGCTCATCTGAGCATTTCTGCAACTTCGTTTTAGCGATTGGTGGGAGTCTCAACGCTCCATGATATGTCAAAAGTTTTTGGAAAGTTTAGTTACACTTTAAATAAGTTTCAACGGGAACCAGAGATTGGTGCTCCTGAGCCAACAAACAGTGCAGAGACCTCTAATGGAGACCGCCGAACCGTAATAGAGTCAATAATAAACGTAATTCATTGACAGAAGAAAAAAAGTGTAAGCCTTTCAAAAAAATTATTTTTAGGATTCTAAAATTCTGGACCATGATGCTTTGTGACAGACCCGGCATGAAAACTTCTCAGTGGGTGTTCCTCCCCGCCAAGGAGAAATGCGTGTAGGAGAAGGACTCTTTGTCCTCAGAACATCTTTGTGGTTCAGACTGCGCGGCGCGATTTTTAGATGATGGATGGATGGATGGATGGTCACAGATTGACGGGGGATTTGGCGGTTAGTCTAGGGATACACAGCGACACGTGGCCTCATATAAATTGGAGTAAATGTTTCCCTATAGAAAAAAAGTTGCAAGTGACCTTGAGGACATCGCCTGGATATGAGCTGATAGCGGAAAACACTGGCAATCCACTAATATAAAAAAAAAGTGGCCGCTAACTATTCATTCCACTGTGGCAAATTCAGTCTCTCACTGAAGTCAATGAGCCGTCCATGTAATACACACCAGGTCTAACAAAGCAAGAGCCCCTCGTTGTAATTTCTCACCCCTCAGCTCTCCTGGCACTGCCAGTTTAGTAAATACTTGTATTCCTCATGAATAACAATTGTGGAGCATCATTTCTAAGAACTCTTCATTGTGCCATTCCTCTGTTATTCTCCCTGAAAATGTATGAGTAAATTGATAACTGGGTGTTACCATTCCTCCTGTCAAAGAAGTGTGTCGCTACATAGTCTGACACTGTCCAATCAGAGCTGACAGTGTCAGACTGTGTAGGGACACACCCTATTGAAAAGGTAACACCCAGTTGTTAATTTATTCATACATTTCCAGGAGGAATAACAGAGGAATGAGTTCTAGAAAAAGATGTTCCAGAATCGCGATTCATGAGGAATACAAGTATTTGCTAACATAGCCATACAAAGGGATCTTCCTTAGGGCCTGTTCCCATCAAGCTTTCTCCTTCCGTCAGAGGTATACGATGGGAGGAGCCCCAACATATACCGGAGGGTAGCGACATATCCCACTGTGTAGGCATACAGTGGGATAAGTCTACGGAACTCACTGGGTAGAGCCCTGCTGGAAGGGCTGCTCCCAAGGAAGCTCCTGACATCACTGTATATATATATATGGACGGTGATGTCAGGAGCTACAATGCTGGAGTTCCCGGCCAGAGTATCGCAAGCACTCTGGCCGGGGACTTCAGTCCTGGGGGAGTCCTTATGGTCACTGCCCATATATGGACAGTGATGTCTGAAGCTTTAATTTGTTGGAATCCCCGGCCGGAGCGTCGGCAACGCTCTGGCAGGGTATTCCACTTCTGGGGGGAGCCCCTGACGTCACTGTCCATATATCGAGTCCCTGGTCAGACCACTACTAATGCTCTGGCCGGGGACTCCGTAGTTAAAAGCCCCTGACATCACTGTCCATATATGGACAGGGTCTTCCTCAAGGCCGGAATACAGACACATGCATCACATATAGGCTCCCATGTTTTGTGGGATTCTTCAGGATGGAAAAGCGGCATTCCATACTCCGAAAAAAAGGTATACCGACGTATACCAGCTCAACGGAGGACAAAAGGACAGTCTCTTGGCCTCCGTCGTGCTACTGGCGCTTTATGGCGACGTTTAGCGTGTACGAAGGGAGCTTTCCCGACATACATGCTAAACATAGGGTAAAAGCGTTATGTGAACAGGCCCTTGGTCATCTCCCAATATCAGACTGTGATGTAATAAAGGAATTGTTCACAGACAGCAGAAATAAAACTCCATCTGCGCAATTATTATAATGCGTGAATCAGAATTGTAGTGAGTAAATCCAAGCAATGACATTAATGCAATGACCAAGCGGCTTACAATACCCATAATTTACCGTTTCTATAAGGCGGATAACCCCTGGAATCATGGAATCCTGATCATTCTGCCTTTTAGCGCTGGTATGTAAGAAGACTCCATGTTTTTCAAACACGACCTGAAAACAATCATACAATAAGAACACATTAGGACACACCTATGATGAGTAACTGCAGATTAGCTGCATTGTCTAATGGGAGCCTGATCCGGTCTCGTCACTGTGTCGGGTTGCTGTTCTATCCTCCATGCTTTATAGTGCAGCTCTGACTGTTCAGATTGCTTGCTGTGTATGTATCACATGCTCATCGAGTATCAGTGCATGGAGAGCAGATTTCCGTTAGATTAGAAAAATTATAAACAAAACCACCAGTAAAAAAAAAAAAACAGGACCATGTGACTACCACACATACTGGATACTGATGCGAGCCTTGAAGGGGTTAGACGCTGTTTACATGACATCAGAAGGATTTTCTGAAATCAGGCCGCAATATACCACACTGTATAGGTGTACAGTGTGATATGTCACCCATAGGGCCCCATTGTGGAAAAAGTGTATACCTTTGTATGGAATAGCGTAATCTAATCGTCTTGTCTACTACGTAATTTCATACCGCAAAAAAGCAAAGTACACTTTTGGCTTACAGTGGGTAACTGGGGGCCTATGGAAACATTCTGACGCAATGTGAACAGTGTCTATTCCCCACGATTGAAACGTATGGCATATTAATTTAATATAACAAATTTCTTTCAATGGACATCTGACTTGTGGGACCACCACCAATGCCAAGGACTGAGACCGCCACCAATGCCAAGGACTGAGACAGCCACCAATCCCCAGGACTGAGACAGCCACCAATCCCCAGGACTGAGACAGCCACCAATCCCCAGGACTGAGACAGCCAACAATCCCCAGGACTGAGAACGCCAACAATCCCCAGGACTGAGAACGCCAACAATCCCCAGGACTGAGAACGCCAACAATCCCCAGGACTGAGAACGCCAACAATCCCCAGGACTGAGAACGCCAACAATCCCCAGGACTGAGAACGCCAACAATCCCCAGGACTGAGAACGCCAACAATCCCCAGGACTGAGAACGCCAACAATCCCCAGGACTGAGAACGCCAACAATCCCCAGGACTGAGAACGCCAACAATCCCCAGGACTGAGAACGCCAACAATCCCCAGGACTGAGAACGCCAACAATCCCCAGGACTGAGAACGCCAACAATCCCCAGGACTGAGAACGCCAACAATCCCCAGGACTGAGAACGCCAACAATCCCCAGGACTGAGAACGCCAACAATCCCCAGGACTGAGAACGCCAACAATCCCCAGGACTGAGAACGCCAACAATCCCCAGGACTGAGAACGCCAACAATCCCCAGGACTGAGAACGCCAACAATCCCCAGGACTGAGAACGCCAACAATCCCCAGGACTGAGAACGCCAACAATCCCCAGGACTGAGAACGCCAACAATCCCCAGGACTGAGAACGCCAACAATCCCCAGGACTGAGAACGCCAACAATCCCCAGGACTGAGAACGCCAACAATCCCCAGGACTGAGAACGCCAACAATCCCCAGGACTGAGAACGCCAACAATCCCCAGGACTGAGAACGCCAACAATCCCCAGGACTGAGAACGCCAACAATCCCCAGGACTGAGAACGCCAACAATCCCCAGGACGGAGACCGCCAACAATCCCCAGGACGGAGACCGCCAACAATCCCCAGGACGGAGACCGCCAACAATCCCCAGGACGGAGACCGCCAACAATCCCCAGGACGGAGACCGCCAACAATCCCCAGGACGGAGACCGCCAACAATCCCCAGGACGGAGACCGCCAACAATCCCCAGGACGGAGACCGCCAACAATCCCAAGGACAGAGACCGCCAACAATCCCCAGGACGGAGACCGCCACCAAACCCAAGAGCTAGGGTGCGCACTGGCCGAATACGTTCAGCTGTCTCTGTGTGTTATATAAACTTTAATAGAAAGTATCCAACTGGCCTCTAGAAATAAGGAACCGTTTCTGGCGAACTTTGGGGTTCTCAGCAGTTAGATCTTTAGTGATCAGATGTTTATGACATATAAAATCCATACGCCATGAATATTATTTGTGCACAAGCCCCTTTAAAGAAAATCTGTCGCCTCTCCTGACTTGTCTGTTTTAGTAAATAACTCTATTCCCCATGAAATAACTATTCTGGAGCATCTTTTCTCAGATCTGCATTGTGCTGTTCCTCTGTTATTCCTCCTAGAAATTTGTAAATACATTGACAACTGGGTGTTACCAGTTGGGGGGGGGGGGGGGTGTCCCTACACAGACACACTGTCCAATCAGTGCTGACAGTTCAGACTATGTAGGAAACGCCTCTTTGACAAGGGGAATGGTAACACCCAGTTGACACTTTATTCCGAAATATTCAGGAGGAATAACACTTCTTTCTTCAGATACTTTATTAGAATTTGTGATTCCTCACCCTTACCAAGATCTCTGCTTGCTGTCAGTGCATGGAAACACCAAGGCTGCTTTACGAACACTGGCGTTTCATAGATTAAAGTTCAATAGATTAAGATGCAACAAATTTACAAAGTGGAGCACGCCTCTTAATAATTTTAACACATTTTGGGCTGTTTGTGCACCACAAAGTGAAATCTACGCCAGCTACGATGTCTTGTAGATTTCCACTATAATTTACGCCAATTTCTGGCGTAAATTATAGTGAATCCGTCAGGCTGCTAGTGAGCCTTTTTTTTTTAATAAACGTAAGAAAAACGCCATAAACTGGCGTACACCCGTCAAATTCCCCCCACTGTTTCCATTCAAAGACTGAAAACATGTTCTGATTATGTCCACCCGACACAGATACAGGGTTCTTTATATGAGAGAGAGAGAGCTCGGATACAACTGACAGCGGTGGACATGATCAGGGAAGGTTTTAAATAGTGTTCATTAGCTTCCAGCAAGCAGAGATCTTGAAAAAAATGGCGAACAATAGAAACACAAGCGTCTGACAGAGTGATCTCCAGCCTGTGGCTCTTCGGCTATTGCAAACTACAATTTTCATCATGACCTGCTGGGAGTTATAGTTCTGCAACAGGCGGAAAGCCACAGGTTGGGAGGACACGATCTTATAGAGCTGCTCGTACAACATGTAGATGATACAATGTAACACGTCACATCTCCACAGTCTATTCTGGCTGACGTCATTTGTTACTTTGTATCATTTACACCAAGGAGATCACGAGACTCCACATCACCTGATTAAAAACAGCAGCCAGCAATTTCCACACTCCGCAGTGCCATCTATTGGTCAATTCACGCCATCGCTACATCCACCAGAGAGAGGTAAATGACTGCCAGTCTAATACTGTGTGTCCCCCTCGTCCCCGAGCCCGGCCAGGTCTACGTACTCCGTCCCGAAATCCGAACTCACCCTGTAAGCATCAGACTCCATGACCAGCCACTCCAAAACTTCCGCGTTCAACACGTCACTTCCGGCCCTGTGACAGGTTACCTCCTCCATTCTAGACTGTTGCCATAGGGACGGCCCCGCCTCTTAGATGCTTCAGTGCGGTTCTTCATAAAAAAAACTGGCCTGTAAAACGATGTCATATGTTATATGTAATAACGCTGCTTGCAGAATATATGGCTATATAGATATATATATTCCCAATGTGATATTTATTTTAATAAAAAGATTCCTTTAAGTTTGCTGTTTTTAGTGACCCCTCCCCCCTTGTGTATTAGGGAATTATATTTACAGCATCACCCTAATATATGTGTTTATCTAGAGGGAATGATGCAGCTGTACATACATCTCCCTTTGATACATAATACATACCGGCAGCGCTGAGACGACGGGTAGGCAGAGGTAGGCGACCGCCTAGGACGCTACCTCTGCTCAAACTGGGGGGGGGCGCACAATTTTAATGAAAAAATATATTTTTCGGAATATACTGATGATGATGATTGCTGCTTGCTTCATTTATATCACATCAGGAGCGTTGTGCTGCTGACGGGCGTCGCTTAACCCCTTAATGACAGTGCAGCGCTCCTGCAGTGATAAGACACTGACAAAGAAAGAAGCAGTGGAACTTGCCAGTACTGTACTTTGATCGCCGCCGCGGTACTCCCCGAGACGTCAGCGTCATCACCAGGGTCGGCCTTAGGATAGATGGCGCCCCGTGCGAAAATATCTTTTGGCGCCCCTACCCCTGTCATAAAAAAAATGCCCCATAAAAAAGTATAAAGCCCCACCACAGTATAATGCCCTATATAGTGTCCCCACACAGTATAATGCCCTATATAGTATCCCCACATAGTGTAATGCCCCTTTAGTGCCCCCACACACTAATGCCCTTTTAGTGCCCCCACACAGTGTAATGCTCCTTTAGTGCCCCCTATACAGTATAATAATATAATCATATGATATATTATAACCCCTTCAAGGACATAGTATTTTGTCCTCTAACTGTGCCCACAAAGTATTATGCCCCCTAAGTACCACATACAGTATTATGCCCCCTAAGTGCCACACACAGTATTATGCCCCCTAAGTGCCACACACAGTATTATGCCCCCTAAGTGCCACACACAGTATATTGCCCCCTGTAGTTCCCTTACACAGTATAATGTCCGCTTAGTGGCCTCCACACAGTATAATGCCCCCCTCCCCTGGCTGCCACACATAGCCCCCCGCCTTGTAGATAGCGCTCTCCTGTAGATTGTGTCATACAGTCTCCCTGTACACAGTGCCATAATCCCCCACCACCTCCTTGTAGACAGTGCCATACAGCCATCTACCTCCCCCTTGTAGATCGTGCCATACAGCCCCCCACCTCCCCCATGTAGACAGTGCCATACATCCCCCAACCTCCCCCTTGTAAATTGTGCCATACAGCCCCCAACCTCCCCCATGTAGACAGTGCCATACATCCCCCAACCTCCCCCTTGTAAATTGTGCCATACAACCCCCCACCTCCCCATGTAGACAGTGCCATATAGCCTCCCACCTCACTCTTGTAGACAGTGCTATACAGCCACCCACCTACCCCTTGTAGACAGTGCCCCCAAACCCCCAAAAATTGTACTCACCTAATTGGGTACTCTAATCCCGCTCAATACACACCCAGTTCAGCCCTCACAGTATCATGCTCCCATAGTTCCCACGACGAACTGAGCTGCTCCACAACTAGATCCATGCGTAGGCCGGCGTGATCCTGTAGCCTAGTACAGTTTCCCAACCTTTTCGGACTCGAGGCACCCCTGGAGAAAATAAATCCTCAGGGCTCCCCTGAATTATATAGAGAAAGACAGAAAATGGCTAAAAACAAGCACTACACTCTTAGGATATGTTCACACAGTGTTTTTTGTAAGGCAGATAAAATCTGGGGAGAAGGAGATGTAGAAGAGACGCGGCCCGATGGTCAATGAGGTGTACCGGCAGTGGCAGCAGCATACCTTCCCACTTTCAAATATCATACAGAGGGAGAACCGATGTGGCGCGCCAATTTTTTAAAGCCACGCCTCTAATCCCACCCAATACATACCCAGTTCAGCCCACACAGTATCATGCTCCCATAGTGCCTCCCACACAGTATAATGCCAAATAGCTGCTCCCGCACAGTATAATGCCCTCTAGTTGACACCATACAGTATAATGCCCTCATATGCCTCCATGCAGTATAATGCCCACAGATGCCCTCATACAGTATAAGGCCCACACATGTGCCCCCATACAGTATAATGCCCACACAGATGCCCTCATACAGTATAATGCCCGCACAGATGCCCTCATACATTATAATGCCCAAACAAATTCCCCCATACAGCATAATGCCCCATATCTGCACCATACAGCATAATCCCCCCATTGCTGCCCCCATACAGCATAATACCCCCACAGCTGACCTATACAGCATAGTGCCCCCATAGCTGCCCCCATACAGTATAATGCCCCCTTACAGTATAATGCCCCAGAGCTGCCCCATAAAGTAAAATGCCTTCATAGCTGCCCTTATATAGTATAATGCCCCATAGCTGCCCCATACAGTATAATGCCCCATAGCTGCCCCCATACAGTATAATGCCCCATAGCTGCCCCCATACAGTATAATGCCCCCATAGCTTCCCTTACATAGCATAATGCCCCATAGCTGCCCCATACAGCATAATGCCCCCCCATAGCTGCCCCATAAAGCATAATGCCCCCATAGCTGACCCATACAGGATAATGCCCCATAGCGGCCCCCATAGCTGCCCTTATATAGCATAATGTCTCATAGCTGCCCCCATACAGTATAATTCCCCCATAGCTGCCCCATACAGTATAATGCCCTTATCTGCCCCTAGTGCCAGTTCCCACATATAAAGTGCCAGTGCCCACGCAGATAGTGCCACACACAGTGCCCATGTAGATAGTGCCAGTGTCCCCTGTAGATAGCGCTACCCCCCTCCTGTAGATAGCGCCATTGGGTTTCCCTCTGAGTGGAATCCCCAGTCGGAGCATCGGCCACGCTGTGGCCGGGGATTCTGCTCCAGGCGGGGCCTCTGACGTCACTGTCCATATATGGACAGTGATGTCTTGGGTTCCCTCTAGAAGCGGAACCCCCGGCCAGAGCGTCGGCAACGCTCTGGCAGGGGATTCTGCTCCTGGAGGAGCCACTAACGTCACTGTCCATATATGGACAGTGCTGTCAAGGACTTCCCGGGCTCAGCGCTTAAAGTAGCGCTGTGCCTGGGGAGTCCTCTGTACTAATGCTGAAGCAGGGAGCTAACGGTTCCCTGCTTCAGCATTGGGTTCAACTGTATATACAGTTGACACCGGGACATACCACCGCCCGCCCGGGACACTGCCCGGAATCTGGGACTAACCCGCTGAATCCGGAGAGGGGAGAGTCGTTCCATGTTGAGGCCTAGAGGGCATGTATTCAGAACAGCCGGCAAGCATCAGAAAAAGGGGCACTAAGCCCATAGTACCGAGTAGCAGCCACCATATTGAGGCAGACCGTCCAATGCTTCAGGGAAAGATGCTTTTGACCCAGTGTCTGCCAGTCACATCAGAACAAGTCAGTTATCTTGCCTGCCTGTACCGTATCTAGCTCTATCAAAGGAGCAGAAGAACGAAAATACTGCAAGCGCCGGATCAATTGCATGCAGGACACCAAAGGCGCCCGACTGAACCCATCGACTTTAATGGGTTCAGTCAGGTTTCCTTCATGGTGTCTGACATTTTCATTGGGTCTGAAACTACTAACGGAACTTCCGCTGCAAGTGTGAACACAGCCTAACATGTATTACATTTGTGTGCTCCTTCACTAAGGCTTCATGTTGCTTGATTTGGGCTATGTCTGAAAAAGTCCAAAGTACAGGGTCTGAGGGGGGTCACGGGTCAAGCACCGTCACTTCAGTCTGTGCCCTAGACATAATACAGTTTTGCGTGGAGTGTTCTTCTTAGTGAAATTATATATATATACCCACACACACTAATTAAATACAAGAGCAAACGCAGGATTTTTAATGGGGGTTTTCAGGTGCATACATTTAGAATCAAGTTATTTTCACCACGCTCCCGCTACGCTCTAGTTTTTACACTACGATTATTGGTCTGTAGATAGTGCCACAGTGCCCAGGGTGCCATAGTGCCACAGTGCCCCCTGTAGATAGTGCCATAGTGCCCACGTAAATCATGCCACTGTGCCCCCTGTAGATAAAGCCACAGTGCCCAGGTAAATCGTGCCCCTGAGCCCCCTGTAGATTGTGCCACACTGCTCCCTGTAGATAGAGCAACAGTGCTAATGTAAATAGTTCTAGAGTTCCCCCTGTAGATTGTGCCACAGTGCCCCTGTAGATAAGTGGGGACAGGGGTGTTTGGCAGCTGATTATCTCCTTTTTGAAATAACATGCACATATATAGTATATATACACACACACTAAATATATACAAGAGCAAACGCAAGATTTTTAATGGGGGTTTTTGGGTGCATACATTTAGAATCAAGTTATTTTTGCCACGCTCCCGCTACACTCTAGTTTTTACACTGTGATTATTGGTCTGTAGATAGTGCCATAGTGCCCCCTGTAGATAGAGCCACAGTGCCCAGGTAAATCATGCCACAGTGCCCCTTGTAGATAGAGCCACAGTGCCCAGGCAAATCATGCCACAGTGCCCCCTGTAGATAGAGCCACGGTGCCCAGGTAAATCGTGCCACTGAGCCCCCTGTAGATAGAGCCACAGTGCCCAGGTAAATCATGCCACTGTGCCCCTTGTAGATTGTGCCACAGTGCCCAGGTAAATCATGCCACTGTGCCCCTTGTAGATTGTGCCACAGTGCCCAGGTAAATCATGCCACTGTGCACCCTGTAGATAGAGCCACAATGCCCAGGTAAATCATGCCACAGTGCTCCCTGCAGATAGAGCCACGGTGCCCAGGTAAATTGTGCCACTGTGCACCCTGTAGATAGAGCCACAGTGCCCAGGTAAATCATGCCACAGTGCCCCCTGTAGATAGAGCCACAGTGCCCAGGCAAATCATGCCACAGTGCCCCCTGTAGATAGAGCCACGGTGCCCAGGTAAATCGTGCCACTGAGCCCCCTGTAGATAGAGCCACAGTGCCCAGGTAAATCATGCCACTGTGCCCCCTGTAGATAGAGCCACGGTGCCCAGGTAAATCGTGCCACTGAGCCCCCTGTAGATAGAGCCACAGTGCCCAGGTAAATCATGCCACTGTGCCCCTTGTAGATTGTGCCACAGTGCCCAGGTAAATCATGCCACTGTGCACCCTGTAGATAGAGCCACAGTGCCCAGGTAAATCATGCCACAGTGCTCCCTGCAGATAGAGCCACGGTGCCCAGGTAAATTGTGCCACTGTGCACCCTGTAGATAGAGCCACAGTGCCCAGGTAAATCATGCCACTGTACCCCCTGTAGATTGTGCCACAGTTCCCAGGTAAATCATGCCACTGTGCACCCTGTAGATAGAGCCACAGTGCCCAGGTAAATCATGCCACAGTGCTCCCTGCAGATAGAGCCACAGTGCCCCGGTAAATTGTGCCACTGTACCCCCTATAGATAGAGCCACAGTGCCCAGGTAAATCGTGCCACTGTGCCCCCTGTAGATAGAGCAACAATGCTAATGTAAATCGTTCTACAGTTCCCCCTGGAGATTGTGCCACTGTGCCCCTGTAGATAAGTGGGGACAGGGGTGTTTGGCAGCTGATTATCTCCTTTCTTTAATGAAATAACATGCACATCCTGCCTGACTCCCCCATAAACCTGCACACGTGGTTTGGCCAACCCCCAAAAATTTTAATAGAGACAGGTAATATCTTGGGGGTCTCTGACTTCTCGGCCCATTGTCAGCGTTTGATCCACATGCACCCATAAAAGCACCAGCACAGCATTGGCACATATTGGCGTTCCAATATCCCCACGTTCCCTACACAGACATTGCGGGTTTGTTGCATTTTTTTCGTGCAGAAATTCGGCAGCGTTTATGCAACATAAAAACTGGCAGATTCTGATTCTGCGCTGCAGGTTCATTTCTGCGCGTCTTTTCTGTTGATTTTTTTCCGCAGAGCGTGGACGATATTTCTTCAAATCTCATCCACTTTGCTGCAACTGCTATGTTCACACGGAGTATTTTGGGGGAGGAATATCTGCCTCAAAGTTCCAAACGGAATTTTGTGGCAGATATTCCTCCCCCAAAATACTCCGTGTGAACAGCAATTATCGCGCCGTTTTTCGGCCGCGGCCATTGAGCGCCGCGGGCATAAAACACGCTTTCTCCTGCCTCCCATTGAAGTCAATGGGAGGTCGGAGGCGGAAGCGCCCGAAGATAGGGCATGTCGCTTCTTTTTCCCGCGAGGCAGTTTTACTGCTCGCGGGAAAAAGACGCCGACGCCTCCCATTGAAATCAATGGGAGGCGTTCTCGGATCGTTTCTGCCGAGTTTTGCGACGCGGTTTCCGCGTCAAAAAACTCGGCAAAAGACCCCGTGTGAACATGGCCTTTTTTAAAGTTTTAATACGCAGAATTTAGCAATCCAGACGGACATTCTGCAGCAAACACGCAACATTCACACAGTGCAGATTTTGCAAATATATTTTATTCCGAAACAGAAACGGAACTTAAACAGAAGAAATATATGAAGAACGGCATTAGAGTTCTGCTGTCCTGCATCCAATTCTGGTTTTGGCTTACAAGATACATAAAAAATCTGCAGCAAATCTGCACTGTGTGTACAAGGACTTAGAAGTTTGTTTTTCCGGCTACTGAAAGTGTACCAGAGATTCTGATGGAAATTTAAGGATATTCGACAAACGCAGATATTCAGTTTGGGTGCCAATGCATCCTCTAGCTTCAGCCTTATACACACTAGCGTGCACATTTCGACCAGTAATAAGAGTGCGCCAAACAGGACCATATTAATGGAGTGGACCGCTTCGATCTGAGTCAAGTTACGTTTCACAGATCGCATTTTCCTCTGGAATCAGGGCTTCTAGGGGAGAACTTGGTCTGAAATACGACATGTGATGGAGCAGGCTGCAATTTTTTTATGAAATAACCATATTTTGATATGATGATATGCATGGCCCCATTGTAATGAAGTAACACCGTATTTGTGATCCGTATCCCAAATACACGTGCGTGCACCAGGCTGAATATTTATTAGAGAACTTGCAGGTACTCTCATTTAAAGGACTCTTTCCTTAGAAGTATTCGTGCATCTGACTTGTTGATCCCCCTTCTCTGTAGTGATATCCGTCTTGTCAGCCCCGGGTGTATATTATTATACACTAGATGGCTATCAAAACACGTGTCCTATGGGACTGTCTGGATCTATATTAGCGAACTGCGCTATGAAATAAACAAACTGAGGGGCGTGGCCAGTGTCACCTGCCTCCTAGGCTGAGGAGCCGCACTCTGCCAGCGGCCATCTTTGCTACGGGCAAGTGACTATCTACGGACACGGCTTTCCCCAAAGTATTTTAACGAAGCGACTAGGCGGTGACCTTAACGCGACTTTTCGGCAGTTTTAGCTGCATTAAAGCCATTAAAAGACTCCCTATGAAACGTCTTGGAAGGCAGACGCCATTTTTATTACTGGCAAGTAAGGTGATGGGCGTGAACATGGTGAAAAGAGGCGGGGTTAAGAGCTATAAAGGGGGAGGTGGGCGTGCAGTGGGATAGGTCGGCGGTGACGTTTGTGGTTGTGCGACCCTTGGGGCTTTTGGTTTGGATCTGCTGCAGGTAACAAGTGTGTTCCGCTCATTGTCATCATACGTGGCTCCTGTTTGTTGTGCCTACTCCATTGTCATTCCCCTTTATCTCCGTGTACCGGGGCCGTTCCCCTCCTCATACAGCCCTATTTTGTCAACAGCTTATTAGCACTTTCTAGTCATCTGTTCTAATGCTCTTTAAACACTGGAACTACATCTCCCAGCATTCCCTGTCATGCAGTGGTTATTGCGGGCACGCTGGGACTTGTAGTTCTGCCGCTTCTGGTAAGTCTTTCTTGCCTGTTCCTACATGTAGAAGTTTTTGCTAGACCTTTAAACGGGCCCCAACCTGAAGTCAACAGCTTATAACAGTGTTGCTTCTTGAAGGAGCTGCTAATATCCTCCACACTTCTGCATGTAAATGTCTGTAGGTTCAGATATGGAGGATGAAGCAGTGATTATAGGGGCAGGGGTTTTCCTGGACAACCTTTCAGTAATCCCATTGATTAACATTAGTCAGCCTCTTCCTGGCCTGAAATGACTGATAACAGAGAACACAAAAATGCATTCTAGTGATTCATGTTCATCTGATTTTCCTCTATTTCCTTGTAGCATGTCACCCGGTGTCTGATGTAATAGTGCTGAGTGCAGTTTTTGGTGCAGGTGAATTGCTGTGGTACCTGCCACTACCTCCTGCTGTGGGGACTTCACTTCTCAACTACAATAGTAGCACACATTCATCTAACAGGTCTGTGGATGCAAGCCAAAATGACTAGTCACTGACAGCAAGCAGACCACAAATCATTCCACTTAATACTTTAGTGCTTTCCCACCACTTACAATTTATATTCTATACCACAATCTTAGGATTGTGGGGTCCAACTACCTAAGCCCCCACCAATCACACCTATGGCTCTGCTTTATTTGCCAAACGACTCCCCTGAGCCTCTGACGGACCAAGACACCACCTCTAGGGACCACGAGCCCTCAGCCAATCAGAAGTAGTCTTTCTTATGACTCTTTAAAACTTCTGGACTGAGTCAATAAATTTGTGTTAAATCTCTGCCTGTCTAATGTCCCCTTCGACCTTTCCAGAGGATCAGATTTAGAAGTGTAGCTAAATGTATACTAATAGGTAATCGCTGGTTTAGTAGTGGCCTAAGGGCCTGTTCACACCTGCGTCAGTGGTTCTGCTCTCAGAGGAGCAGGACAACGAAAATACTTGACACTGTTGGTACCCATTGTGGTTTCTGGTATTTTCAGCTGATCTGTAACGGAGCCCCCCGTGCTGATGTAAATGGGTCCTAATGTCACTCCACAGGGGATTTTGGGTTCAAATTGCCTTCTCCATATGGCTGGGGGTCCATGACCGCAGCATTGCTTTTGAGCTGCAGAATTACCACAACTTTTAGGGGTATTTCTTGGAACCCCAGTCTTATTGTAATACTGCTGCTTATAAAGGTAACCAGTCGTATAAAGATGTTGTGCTACTTTTCCAAACTCCTTAATGTCAAATATACAGTGTTTGCCATTCAGGACTAAAGAAAAGCTGGGTGACAACTCGTTTGTGCAGCAATTGGCTTATGTTTTTACCTTCTGGGGGGGCAAAGAAGGAAACTGTTCAATAGGAACAGAATAAGGCTGGGTTCACACGAGCATGTTACGTCCGTAATGTACGGAACGTATTTCGGCCGGAAGACCCGGACCGAACTCAGTGCAGGGAGCCGGGCTCCTAGCATCATAGTGATGTACGATGCTAGGAGTCCCTGCCTCGCTGCAGGACAACTGTCCCGTACTGTAATCATGTTTTCAGTACGGGACAGTAGTTCCACGCAGAGGCAGGGACTCCTAGCGTCGTACATCACTATGATGCTAGGAGCCCGGCTCCCTGCACTGAGTTCGGTCCGGGTCTTCCGGCCGAAATACGTTCCGTACATTACGGACGTAACATGGTCGTGTGAACCCAGCCTCAGATGTCGTCTCAAGTGAAACCGGCATCACGTGAGCGCAGGTCTCCATTATATTGTATAAGTTACAGAAACTGTCGCAACCCGCCACGATTCTCATAGACTACAATGGAGAAATCTGTGGGCTGGCTCTCTATCTACAATGACTTACAGAAATATGGTGGTCCATATATATATTAAAAAAAAATTTAATGTTACTTTTTGTGTCTTGCAGGGTGCTATCATCATCTTTTAAACATGACTGACATGGCTGACAACCACAAGGAGTCCTGGGAGGTTTTAATCAATGCCGCAGAGCAATATCGTAGACAGACTGGCAATGACATTGTGCTAATCACGGCGTACAAGTCCAAGATGCTCACCAATTACGCCTACACCGTGCATGGCAATGGCGTGCTCCTGGAGGCCACCCAAAGATACCTTGATGACATTGCTGTAGTGCACAAAACCACAGCTCTAACCAGCCCCTTGCCCATCAACAAGGCAAATAAAGAGACTGCAGGGGGCAGGCAAAACTCTTACTCCAAGAGCTACCCCTCTATATACGGTAATGAAGGAATTTCTATGCTGGAGGACAATGACCGGGCTAATCTGGGCCCTCAGATTCAGGGGCCCGAGACACTCCCGCAACTTGATGCCCCAGATGACGAGGACTATGACTACAAGGAAAGCCAATTGCATAAGGCTACTGACACTGTTCCTAGTGATTCAACAGGTGAGGGGTGCACAGCTGGTGCCGGCTTCTTTTTGGCAGTGTACGTGGGTATTTATGATTACAGATGGAAGTTCCCCTCTCCTGATGTCTGCATTAGGCCCTATGCGCGCAGCCGTAATTTTGATCCGCAATTACAGACTCATTCGTTTCTATTGCCCACGGACACCTCCCCGTATATCTGCAGGAAGGCGTCCAGGCGTAGAAACGACCTGCGAAATCTAACATGTCCTAATTGGTTTTAGACCGTACTCTATCATGTAAATGCTTGTAACCCCTTTAAGGAAACATTAATTCTGAATAGTTAAACCGTTGTGGTCCTGTTCCTCCTAGATATGTGATAAAATTGCCATCTTGTTAAAGGGTAACAACTTCTGACATATAGTGACATGTCAGAAGTTTTGATCAGTGGGGGTTTAAGCACGGAGACCCCCACCGATTGCTAAAACGAAGCCGCAGAAGCGTTCAGGTGAGTGCTGAGCCGCTTAATGTGATTGTCTTTTCTCGGAAAGTCATTACGGCGTACAGGCTCAGACTTCCGATCGCATCCGTACACTGTTATATCGGCTTTCTGAGAAAAGCCAAACAGAGGCTCAGCACTCGCCCGAGCACTTCTGCTGCATCGTTTTAGCGATTGGCGGGGGTCTCGGTGCTTGGACCCCCACTGATCAAAACTTCTGACATGTCACTGTCAGAAGTTTTCTGCCAGTTGTTACCCTTTAACATTCTTATTGTCCAATTACCTGTAAGTTTCTAGGAGGAACAGCACCACTAACTAGTAAGTCACTCAATGATGTCTGTTTTCTAGACTCGGATGCTCTGCGAAACTTCTAGCTGTATCTAAAGTTTTATTTTTAAATCTGAAGCTGGAAGATTTGGCTGAGGTTTAAGGCCTCGTGCACACCGCTGCATTTTGCAGTCTGCAAAACCATGGCTCTGTTGCGGTCCATCTGACCGCAAAAAAACCTTCTTGCGTCAGTCATCAGGACTTGCAGATCCCCATAACTCGCCAGTAGTGGTGAATCTGCAAATCGGGACCGTCAAACGACTTGTCCTGCGTTTTTGCAGCCCCTCCGTTGTAATGTGCATAGAGCCATGATGTGCATGGGGCCATAGCAATGAAAGGGTCTGCAATTTCTCTGTCAAATTGTGGCTGCAAAAGCATTGTCATGTGCATGAGGCCTCAAATTTGGCATCTGAGGGCATCCCTGTGTTTCTTATAAGAATGCTGGAAATACTTGTACTCCTGGGTCTGAGTAAGTTTTCGGCACTCTCTCTCCTAGAGGGCATAATGGGCATGCACTGCGTCACTGTCAGAAGCCATTCATAATGCAAGGTTGGATAGAAGGTACTGCATCGGTCATGAAATGCACTTATTTTTCAATTATCTATATTTTTTTGTCCCGAGACACCGTGCTCTGTGACCATGTTACCTATAGTAACAAACCTAAGAAGGGGAAAGAGAGGGTGATTGTTTCTTAAAACATAACTTTAATTTAAAGGGGACCTGTTACCTGTTGAACTGGTTTACTGACCTCAATAGCACGGTCTCCCTGATTCCAGCAAAAAAAATATTCTGGACCCCTGTTCCAGAGATGTGGCCCACTGTTGTGTTAACTCCCTCTATGCTAATTTCCTGTAGTTGGTCAACAGGGTGTGAACTACCACCCAAGCTGCCTCATACTGATTGGTCAGCTTCAGAGGCAGGGAAGCTAGCTCCACCCTGTTGGCTAACACAACAGTGGGCCATATCTCTGGTATATGGGGGGGGGGGGGTTCCAGGGGGAAAAAAGCAGCACTGGAATCGGTGAGACATCACTATTAAACTCTGTAAACTAGTTCAACTTAGAGGACATGTCACTAGGTCATGTAAGTATTAAAGGGAATTCTTGTACACCAATGATTCTCCCCAAAAAAAAAAAATAGAAGCGCTGTTTTCAATTTAGTTGTAGTGTCCACATTTTCTACACTGAACCTCTAATGCCCCATGTGAAATTTCTGAAGCCCACAAATTGAACTGCTCCAATGTTTCTTCTCAGTTAGGGCCCCATTCACTTTGTGCTTATGCCCTATGATTAGCGTGTGTCAGAAAAGCTCCAACATACACGTTAAATATGTTCATTGGGTTTCCTTGGCCTGACAGAGGCCAAAAGTATCCTTTTTGGTTTCCTTCTGGCTAGTATAGGTCAGGGTTTCCCCAGAAAGAGCATCAGGTAACACTCAGCCTAGGGATTTCGGCCCTGGGGAAGCTCCTGACTTCACTGTCCATACACGGGCACTGATGTCAGGGGCTTCCAACTACAGTCTCATCCAGGGCATCAATCACTGACTGGAGAAGCCCCTGATGTCACTGTTCGTTGTCATTGACATCAGGAGCTCCGCCTAAACCCAGTACTTCAGGTAGTGCTGTCTAGGGGGGTTCAGCTGACCTATTCTACTGTGTGCCTATATAGTGGGGTACATCACCACCTTTGCCGTGTTAATGAGGCCTAAGGTGTACTCACTATTCATATTAGAAACCAGTAACAGAGTGTGTGTGTATAGATGAAACGCGTCGCCGATATTTATCAGTGGGATGTGAGTAAATGCCAGGTAACACGGATTCAATCTCTGGTCACTTACCAATTCTGGACTGCTAGGACCACTTTTACTTGAGGCGCAGAGCTGTGCTGCTGTCAATAATGCCAAGTGACTCATCTGAATAAATTACTGTGACCTGGCCTGTCAGTCATAGACTGCAATAAGACACCGCTCTAATTTAATAGGCTGTGATTTGTAAAATGGAAGCTCTGCCATCCCACAATAAAACTTCTAGGGAATCCGTCAGTATTCTTTAAACCCTCAAACCTGCTGATGGCACTACATACCGGATAGGGAGAGCAGCAGAACTATACGTCAGCCATGGAAGTTGCATGACAAATTTTTATATTGTCCCTGCACTGATTTCCAGTGACTCTATTCTAACAGTCTCCTGATTGGATGCTAGAGCTGTCGGTGAAGAGCCTGGATTGCTGAACAAGGGACTTCCTCTCTGGCACTTGTGATTGCTACTCTGACACATTTACATATTAAAGTCCCCAGTCACGCAACTTACATGACCGACACAACCGGTCTGGTTGTGCTGCTCAGTGTCCTGGATATACCACTGTCAGCTGGTTTATGGGTACAGCACTGCTGACCTTTTCCCTTTAAACGGTTACTAAATTTTGAGCAAACTTTGCATACATTAATAGTACGAGCAGATATAACTTAATCTTTTTAGAGAAAAATGTCCTTCACTTATCAGGCTCTCCTCCCCCGCAAAGGGCAGCATTGACGCAGCTGTCGTGTTAGTTAATGGTAATGCATTGTTGCAGGCAAATCTATTTGCCCACAAAATCACACCGCTATAAAGGATGTGGGTCCTTACTTTGACTGTCGCTCTAAGTCTCATAAGATGGATTTAACAGTACAATCTGCTCACGGAGGGTGCTACTGCTGTTTCTAGTAAGTCATGGCTCACTCCAGTGCTGGATTTGCAGCTACACTGATTAATACTTCTGTATAATTTTCTGTAGTTTCTATATATGATAGCGGAGCAGGATTTTCCTTTGCCATGTTATCTATACACCGCACACAGTTGTGCTCTGCCCACTAGCTCAGAACTATTTGAGACCAAGACTGTGGAGGATACAAGTCAGAAATAGTGTTCTCGTGTACAAACGCCATTGCTTATTCTAGGATTCCGTAGTTGGTCTGCTACAGCTGTGTATCCATAGCCGTCCGTAATTACAAAAGCGCCCATACACTTCTATGGAGATTCTGTGCCATAATTAGTCAAAAAAAAAAGGACAGGTCCTATAATTTCTACAGCACAGGATGCCTATCTGTAAAAAAAAAAAAAAAAAGGTGTCCATAGCCCATAAAAATTAATGGGTCTGTAATTACGGATGAAAAATACAATTGTGCATGGGGCCTTCCATACTTTCCACTTGTCTGGGAGAAGGCTGTAATACTGTGATCCACCACTCAAAGGGACATGAGCGCTGCTCATACTTTGTTACCTCTATCCCTTCTGTTTGATCCTGTATACTTGGTGTACTCCATGATGTGGTGGTTCACGTAATACATCAGGGTATTTACTATGGACATGTCAACCAATCTGGGCACAACTGCAAGGATGCTATAGACTATGCCTATACAGGGACTGGCATGTGAATGGTGGCATAACCTTTTGAGAGAGATGGATGTGTGTGTGTATATATATATATATATATATATATATATATATATATAGAATGGGTGTTATTCCAAAGACTCAGGACTCTGCTCTTTGTCAGATTGGGACCATGTGGCTCCTTCACAAGGTGGCATGGGTGCAGACGTTTTACTAGCCTAGAACCCCCTTCATTGTAAAGGGAAAAACAGGTTGCCCCCATACACATTAGGGCCTGTTCACATCAGCGTTGGCTTTCCAATCCAGGGTTCTGTCGGAGGTTTCCATCGGGTGAACCCCCGCAACTGAAAGTCAAACAAACCACCGCTTCCATTTCCGTCACCATTGATTCCATTAACGACTAAATCACTAATGCAGTCGACTGCGCTATTGATTCCGTCAGAAAAGAAACCTGCCGGAATGGTGACTAACGGAAACCATTAGCAATGTTTCCGTCACCAGTGATATCAATGGTAACGGAAGCTGTGGTTTCAGTTTGACTTTCCGTTGCGGGGTTTACCCGACGGAAACCTCCGACGGAACGGAAAGCCAACACTGATGTGAACAGGCCCCGTCAGTTGAGGTGGAGAAACCCTTAACTCCCTGTAGATCATATTGGGTTCTATTTCACTTTAGACCTGGTAAGGGTTCATATCCCATTCCCATAGGTCTGTCTTTTGACAAGCACCCAGTCTTTTGTCTATGTGGATTATACTATGATTTGCTTTTAGGAAGCGTAGACTGTAATATCAAAGCTCCAATAAGGGAAGTTTAGCCCTGCTCTTCACCAGCTGAAACGTGCATATAGTACATGAGGCTTTCAGTTAGTGACATTTGTTTTATGTACATAGGGTGGAGCTGTGCGGTCATCGCTTTCGTACTTCGTTCCATTGTCTGATGCAATGCAGACTGTATATTAACTGCAAACCTAAGAACGTTAAGATCTGCTCATTGTACACCCTTATTGCACTTTTTTTTATTTTATAAAATAGCGCCACCTATCAGGCATATGAAATGAAGTTTATGCTCATTTTAGCATTTGGAATTCTGTTAAGCGAAACATAGAATCCAGATCTCTTGCAGTTTGTATAGGCTTCAAATCGACAGAATGACCGTTGTCACTCTTAAAGCTACATGCGCACGTTGTGTAATTTTGGTGCAGAAAATCCAGTTTTACTGCAAGTAACTCTGTGATAAAATCCCCAATGGAGTGGTTTTGATGTGGCTTTTGATTACATAAACTAGTCATATACAATTCACAGGCAGGAACCCTGCACTGAGGGTCATTTTACATGCAGCAACCTATCCATGTAGATGAGATGACTTAATGTCTTACTTTGCTGGTACTGGAAAATATGCACGGCAAATCCGTGAGCAATGCACATCGGGTGCATTTGGCCTTACCTGTCGCCCAATATCCTTGGTGCAATGTAAATCAAAATTACCACTGATCATGGCTACATTTCATTTAGTGAGCGCTTATACCCATGCAACACTACAGGATTATGCAGTCCTCGTGATATTACTGGTTACTATTCTTCCCAGGCACCAGAACAAAGAACCTCTTCCTCCTGACAAACCTATGAATGTGTAACTCTTGTGCTTGGCCATCAGTTGTCCTCTAGGTGGTGCTGTTGGATCGGTCAGTCTATTACAATGCAGTAAGTTCATAATGGATTTTTTTTTTTTTTTTTTTTTTTTTTTTTTTTTTCCCATTTCTCCCCCTTCCTAGGACTGTTTGTGATGGATGAAGATTCAAATAGCCAAGACTGTGAACCTTTCTTTGAATCTGATCAAGAAGAAAGTACAGATGGTGAGTTCGGTATGATCTTACTCCTAGACCTTCAGAATTAACCTACTCTTTACACCTTCAAAAATAAATGATCTCTTCTGAAGGGATCTGGCTTTGGCACAAGGCTGTAAAGTAAGGGCTTGTCCACACGTAACTGAATTGCTGCAGAAAATGGTGCAGATTTTGCAGTGGTTTTCTCACTGTTGGGAGATGGTGACATCTCCTCTGAAACGCCGCAATTCAGTCCACTTTCCGTAACCGGAATTGACTTGCGGACAAATACGCAGCATGTGAATGAGATTTGTCACAAACCTCACCCACTTTGCTGCCTTGGCTTTTCAGTCTGCAGCTCTGGATGGAAAATACACAGCAATTCTGCTACATGTGAACAAGCCCTTAGAGGGATTGTCTATGCTTGTGTGAGCATCAGAGGGGGTGCCCGTCCATGCTAGCCAGAGCAGAGATTCTGCGAGAAATGGTGGCTCTGAGGGACTCGACATTATTAGATAATACATGGTCGTCAATCTATATGGGATCTGAATTAAAGTGCAGTTTTTTTGGGGGGTTTTTTTCCCCCTCACATGATCCAACAAACTTGTATCCTCTTACAGATGGCAGCCTGACTGATGATGCTCCTGGGCATCTTGTGCCCCAGCGCAGCCTCCAGCAGTACGCAAAGTCGCTCCCAGTCACTGTGCCTGTGTGGGGCTTTAAGGAGAAGAGACAGGCCAATAAGTCATCGGATGAGGAAGGTGGCAAGGTGAGGATGTGGGGGTCTCGGCACTTGCTTCAGTGTTAATGTATATGCTCCCTCAAACTCCACTTTAGTAGAGAATCATCCAGCTTCTGTCTGCCATATTTAGGGCAGAAATCTGTTTTCATGATGTCTTGCACAGAATTCTGAAGACCGATGCAGTTTAAGGCCCAGGAAAGGCTGCTGACTGCATACTATGCTGCAGCATGCATGTCACAGGCAATGTGCCCCTCTCTGCAATGGGCTAGAATTCGCAAAGATGATTGGTAACAGCCTTTACAGGAAGTAGCCTGCAGGTGATTCAATGACCACAGCAGAAAACAAGGCTGTGCAGATTTCGATTGGTCACCCAGGGCCTTAGGTTGCTGCAATGGCCCAGACTCGATCTACCTATTTTCTGATGTATAAAATAGAATTCCTTTTTTATTGTGTACTAAATCAAATCCTCTATCTGCAGTTTCCTTCACCAGACCTGGACCGAATTGCTGCTAGTATGAGAGCTCTGGCTCATGACACCACGCAACCATTTGGTGATCTTCCTCGCCCACGACTGAACACCGGTGACTTCCATATAAAGTACAGGAAATATTAAGAAGTAACAAGTGGCTTCATCTGACCACTGGTCTGAACACTAAGGACTCCCGTCAGAATCCAAATCAGCAGACGAAGCTTCATGTATTGTAACGTCCCATCCATTAGGAGGCTGACTGGATCCCTGCCTAATGGGGGAAATTTTTAATCTTTTAAATTGGGGTTGTTTTTTTTTCTGTGCCCATGGTGGCCAGATTTCTCAGACTGGTATTCTTTCAATTATGTGATCAATTTTTTACCACTTTTTTTTTTTTTTTCTTATTGCCTTAATAAAAAGAGGAATAAACAATAAGTTGTCTGTGTGGGGGTTTTTAAAGGGCATCCTGTAAGATACAAAAACACAGTATACCATCTTACAATGGCAGATTTATTCTCTTATATGGCATGACATTTTCCTGGTGTGAACAAAGGTTAAAGCTAACTTTTTTTTTTTTTTTTTTTTTTTTTTTAAATTTTTGCTTTACTCTTTTTAGATACAGCAGCTCTGTATTCTCTATACAGAGCAGCTGTCTTGTTAGTTGTTCACTGAATCCGTCAGTCCCATGGACTTGGCAGCGTGTCTCCGACATACAAGATCCACCTGTAAACTATGAGTTAAGATCCTAACTTAGATGTGATGGCTCAAAGGTGGATCCTGCATGTTACACGCAGGACCTGCTGACACTAAACCCACCAGGTCTGTGGGACTGACTGATTCAGTGAGCTGCGAACAATACAGCTGCTCTGTATAGAGAATACAGAGCAGCTGTATCTTAAAAAAAAATAAAAAAAAAATGGCATTTCAAAGGTTTACATAGCCTGAAAGGAGTCTTTTTTTTTTTTTAAATTTAAAGGCTATCTACATCACTTGGCACTACCTAGAACTCCCGTTTGTGTTGCTGGAAAGGTAGACGCTGTGAAAGTCAATGTATCAGGATCACAACCCTGTCGTTCATGATCAGTGGGGATTCAACTGATGTATTTTACATGGGTGAAATGTCAGTCATGGTCATTCAGTTAAGGTGACTCCACCACTGACTACTCAACACACGGGAACCCTGCAGCTTCTTAGACAGACTTGCTTTTTTGGTTAAAATCTGGGTTATTAATGGCTTCCATCAGGGTCTAGGGTGTGAAGAGTTAAGTATGGAAAACATGTTTTTGTGGTATTCTTAAAATGCCCTTCTACTTGGCGTCAACATACTTTAGTTGTCTGAGCCTTTAACTATTGTATAAGGTCTGTAGGCCCGCTTCGTCACTTTTAAAGCCATTGTTTATTAGACGTTAGTCATGAGATGAGCTCATCCAAGAGCCCTAAAAAGCAATATACCATTAGGAGTTCTTCCTCATAACTTCAATGACTAGTCAGACTTGACACTTCGGTGACTGGGAACCATATTGTCACTCGGATTCCTAATTTAGACTAGAACCTGCAACCACAACACAAGTTGCTGGAAGACCAGTGGGTTTGGATTCTCTGCGGCTTTGGTTTTGCGGACTATTCCTTAAGTATTTACAATACCAAAGTATTCCATAGCAACCAAAGTGCCAATGTCGGACCCCTGAGCCAGAGTTTGGGGGGGGGACGGGGGACGACTGTTTGTGCAAAGGATGTGCAGTTGGCCAAGCACTCTACTGGCGCAGCTGATTGGAGGACTGGTGGTTCTCATCCCTGGTTAACGGCTTTGGACTCCGTGCTGCAGTTCTTACTAAATAGACATCTAGAAGATGCTACTTCCAGTCTAAACTAGGGTTGTCAGGCAGTGTATCCCTAGCAACTAGACTGTTAGACATGACTTGGCTGATCAGAGCTAGGTTGGCACTGTGCTGATAACAGAAGGGGTGTTTACACAGCAGAAGATGGCATTAGGGGTTTCAATAAGCTTAGTGCTCATTTTGCCAAAAGGAACCATGGCACACTGTAGTATGGGCAAGCTTTTTAGGGACCCCCTGGGCACAAGATGTGTTTGAAATTATTTAAAAGATTGGCCAAGGTAGGAGGGATGCATTAAAAAAAAAAAAATTCTCAGATCCCTTGCGGTCCTGCACCTCTACTCCTGTCCTTCCTGATGAGATTTGTTGACATGGCTGCAGTGAGGCCGTGCCCATGTGATCACTGCAGCCAATCCTGTGCTGTATACCCACGGAGGCCAGTGACCATACAACACAACAACATGGCTGCAGCCAGGTCAGGCCCCATGCACATGATCATAGTGTATCTGTAATTACTGGCGATCTCCGTACCCGTTCATTTCTATAGGCCACAAACCCCCTTTCTGTTTATTTACAGATGAGTCTGGGCCGTAGAAACGATCCGCAAATTATAAAACCAGTCTGCAAACGCTGCAAGGACTTTACCGTAGTCTTCGGGCATGTGCAGAGTTGCTTACGTCTACGGATGTGTAGTGGTCTCTAAATGCAGAAGCTTTCCCCCAAGAAAATGGTGCCAGACGATCAGGTGACCTTTTTGAGGGGTTGGTGACCACATCTAACTTTTTTGCAGATCCTTAAATACAGATGCACTATGGGCTGTATTTGCCTTAGGCCTTATTTACACGTTCGTGTCCATTTTGCACATGTAAAAAATGCAGTTTTTCCCGCGTTGCAGTTCCATGACATCTGTGTATGGTGCGCGTTTCAGTTTTTACATGCGTAT
Source organism: Rhinoderma darwinii (assembly GCF_050947455.1). Taxonomy (NCBI): domain Eukaryota; kingdom Metazoa; phylum Chordata; class Amphibia; order Anura; family Rhinodermatidae; genus Rhinoderma; species Rhinoderma darwinii. Next base: position 88,531,160 of record NC_134696.1, read on the forward strand.
GTCAAGTGGAGGCTTTATTTTTTCCTAATTTCTTCACTAACTGGTGCATGAAAAACAGACAGCACACTGATGTCCGGGTACTGTCCATGATTTTCACGCTTCCATTGACTTCAATGGGTACGTGATGCACAAAAAAACTCCTAAGAATAGGACGTGCAGTGAGTTTCACACAGCAGACACATGTTGCGTGAAAGTGTCTGAATGGCCCCATTGAATTGTATAGGTCCGTGTGACATCCGTTGTTTTAACACGCATAACACAGACGTGACTTAGGCCTTACAACGTGCCAAATATGCAGATATCTATGGATCTGTATTTGTAAGTAAAGAAAAAAAAAAAAACGCTAGTTGTGTGCATGAGGCCTAAGACTGTGTCGGGGAGGACTGGAGTGGTCACGCTGGAATTTCAGGGATTGATTTGAGTAATGGCTTTATTTTTTTGAACTCTGAAAACCCCTTTAACTCCACAAGTAAGACTCATAACCTATGGATAGGGAAGGGCCAGCAGGTCAGATGGGTGCCCTGGCTGGCCCTATACAATTTTGCAATATCATTTCTGTATTCCAGTTTTGAAGATCTGCTTGTTATTCAGTAGGAACATTGATTGTTTACGTTCAGTCAGTGGTGTAGCTATAGGGGTTGCAATGGTGACCGGGCTCCTGGTCCTGCTGGTCCCGCTTCCAACTGAATCTGTGTCTGCAGGACGCACATTCAGTTGGGTTCAATGCTGGAGCCTTGCTCCAGCATTCACTGTTCCGCAAGCTGCTCGGCGCAGGCAGGCGCAATGTAGTGATGTCATCGCGCCTCTCTGTGCTGAGTCACTCATAGCACAGCACAGTGCAGAGGAGGAAAAGCATCCTCCACCCATCGTGGGAATGGGGATAGATAAGTAATTATCTAATTTTTCTATTGGGTACATACATATGGGGGCATGAACCTGGGTATGCGGGTGGAACTCATATGGTAGCTGCTGAGGGGGTATTATATGGTATGGGACAGCTATTATACTGTATGGGGCAGCTATGGAGGGCATTATACTGTATGGGGCAGCTACGGGTGCAACTATAGGAGGTGTTATGCTGTGTGGGGAGCAGCATTATACTGGGGGGACATTCATGGGGTCTGTCGGGCAAGGCAGCTGGGCAGACGTGTGCAGGGGGTCTGGTGGTTTTGGGGAGGGCAGCCCAAGCTGAATTCTTGCACCAGGGCTCATGAGCCTTTAGCTACGCCCCTGCTTTCAGTGGATAAAATTCTGTCCATGGTCATGTGATGGACACCGGACAACCCCCTTTAAAGAGGCTCTGTCACCACATTATAAGTGTCCTATCTCCTAGATAAGTAGATCGGCGCTATAATGTAGGCGACAGCAGTGCTTTTTATTTAGAAAAACGATCTGTTTTCACCACTTTATTAGCGATTTTAGCTTTATGCTAATGAGTTGCCTAATGCCCAAGTGGGCGTGTTTTTACTTTAGACCAAGTGAGCGTTGTACAGGGGAGTGTATGACGCTGACCAATCAGCCTCATGCACTCCTCTCCATTCATTTAGTCAGTGCATAGGGATCCTGCTAGATCCTTATGTGCTGTCTTATACTTACACATTAACAATACTGAAGTGTTTAGACAGTGAATAGACATTCCACGGGATGTCTATTCACAATCTCTGCACTTCATTACTCTGTCTGTTGTAGTTCCAGCAGAGGAAGCGTAATCTCGTTGTAACCTGTCATCTACAGCGTAATCTCGCGAGATTACGCTTCCTCTGTTGTAACTACCACAGACAGAGTAACGAAGTGCAGAGATTGTGAATAGACATCCCGTGGAATGTCTATTCACTGTCTAAACACTTCAGTATCGTTAATGTGTTAGTATAAGACAGCACATAGTGATCTAAAAGGATCCCTATGCGCTGCCTAAATGAATGGAGAGGAGTGCATGACACTGATTGGTCAGCGTCATATACTCCCCTGTACAACGCCCACTTGGTCTAAAGTAAAAATATGCCCACTTGGGCATTAAGCAACTCATTAGCATAAATCTAAAATCGCTAATAAAGTGGTGAAAAAAAGTCCGTTTTAAAAAAAAATAAAAAGCATTACTGTCACCTACATTACAGCGCCCATCTCCTTATGTAGGTGATAGGGCACTTATAATGTGGTGACAGAGTCTATTTAAGCTGGGATGCTGCACTTTCTCATAGCAGGAACTGTGGCAGGGCGAGTTAATGCCAGATCACACCTGCAAAGTAAATTGTTCCTTTCTCACTGAAAAGCCATAGTTTCTTGGTGGCATTAACTAACATAACTGCACATAGTCAGGTCTAGCTTTTTACACTTCCCTTAGTGTCGCTTGAAAGTTTAGTGTATTTCCATTTGCTATGCACTTGAATGCAGCCTAATCTAGTTTGTTTGCCATTTTTGTGGGTCTGAAGAGTTCTTCAAACTTATTGCTTCTTTATAACAAACATGGAAGGAGGTTTACCAGGCCAAATGCACCAAAAAGTGGAGTACATGGTGTGCATTAAATGTATGTTAGACATGCTCTTGACAGCTCTGAAAGTCTTGATCAAATAAATGGTGAGGTTAAGAGGAGTTAGGACCCATGCACACGACCGTAAAAATCGTCTGTAATTGCGCACCCATTCACTTAAATTGTCCATGGACAACTTCCCGTTTATTTACGGGAAGGTGTCCGGGCTGTAGAAAGCCACCGCAAAAGATAGGACATGTCCTATCTTTTGCTATTTACGAACCGTGCTCCCATACTTTGTATTGAAGCACGGGCTGAAAATGCGGATGGCTGTCCGCGGCGGGCCGGCCGTACCCGCAATCACGGGCCGTTATTACTGGCATGACCTTGTGCATGGGGCCTTAGACATGCACTAAATTTGTTAAAGATGTGCATTTTTATTTTGCCACAAATATTGGTTTAAATGTAAATCCGCCATGAGGTGGTGTAAGGAAGAAAAGTGTCCAACGTGGATAGTGTCAAGTTTATCATTCCTTATTTTGATAAATTTGGCACAATTTAGTTTGTATTTATACCCTGTAGCCAATTTAAACAAGCAGTGGGGAGGGACAAGGCCAAAGCCTGATCCACTTATGAGACAGCAGGTGAATTTTAGTCTATTGCAACTTCCAGAAGACTATGCAAGTTACATAATTACATAGTTGGTACGGTTGAAAAAAGACACATGTGCATCAAGTTCAACCAAGGGATGGGAAAGTGAAGGGAAAAAATTCTAGACATTGACACAGGAACTGATATTTTTTCATTCTAGGAAATGATCTTTGCCTTTTTTTGCAGCATCTCCTGACCCTGCTGTGACGGCTCCTGCGGGCGGCTATTCCATAGATTCACAGTTCTCACAGTAAAGAAGGCTTGTCGCCTCTGCAGGTTGAACCTTTTTTTCTCCAGACGGAGGGAGTGCCCCCTTGTTTTTTGAGGGGGTTTTACATGGAACAGAATTTTACCATATTTTTTGTATCTGCCATTCATATATTTATATAAGTTAATCATGTCCCCCCTTAGTCGTCTTTTTTCAAGGCCAAATATGTTTAATTATTTTAATCTTTCCTCATAACTTAGATTCTCCATGCCCCTTATTAGCTTCGTTGCTCTTCTTTGTATTTTTTCCAACTCCAGGGCATCCTTTCTATGAACTGGAGCCCAGAACTGAACTGCATATTCTAGATGAGGCCTCACTAATGCTTTGTAAAGTGGTAATATTACATCCCTGTCCCGCGAGTCCATGCCTCTTTTAATACACGACAATATCCTGCTGGCCTTTGAAGCAGCTGATTGACATTTTGCTGTTATTTAGTTTATGATTTACAAGTACACCAAGATCCTTCTCATAAAGTGACTCCCCCAGTGTAGCGCCCCCTAGGACATATGATGCATGCAGGTTGTTGGTACCAGATGCATAACTTTACATTTATCTACATTAAACGTCATTTGCCAAGTGGACGCCCAAACACTCAGTGTCCAAATCAGCTTGCAATTCACAAACCTCTTCCATAGACTGAACAATACTACATAGCTTGGTGTCATCTGCAAAAATAGACATAGTGCTATTAATCCCATCCTCTATGTCATTAATAAATAAGTTGAATAATGGTGAGTCATAGTTACGGATGATGGTTGCGTTTTAATGGCACAGAAGTGAAACGTGGCCAACAAGTAGCTTCATATGTCTTTGGCCCCCTGCACACGAAGCAGATTTTGTGGGCAGAACACTGTTAAAGGCAAGTGGATGAATTTTTAAAAAAATCCTGTCCCCATGCTGCCAAAAATTTTCAGCACGGGTGCTACTGATTTTCATAGAAACGCTGCGGAAAACCACCTACGTTTCTATGTGTGCGGGTACTTTTAGTCTCTGTGGACATGGCCATATTATGGCTTAGTGCCAAAACCATAAATTTACAGCCAAGGACAGGAACTAATCCCATTCTTGGCACTCGACATCGCTCCTGCACAAAGCCCTAAATATATTTTTTAATATAGCGGAAAGGCGACTTTCCCCTATATCACCATATAAATCAATGTGTACTCTGTGACCAATCTGCAGGTTCTGTAACCTAAATGCGGGAGCCTCAGGAATAAAAATACCCGGCTCTGTGTCGCACCTGTAATAACTCGCGTTCCATCTTGTCCGATTGCCAGCCTATTATCTGTAGCGCTGACACAGCAAAGTAGCTGTCATGCACGTGGCTGCAATTTGGCAGCTTTCCCTACTTAATGCAGAGATTATAAATTAAGACCAGGAAAGTGACAGGTATTTTATTTTTTCTTAGGGTATGTGCACACACACTAATTACGTCCGTAATTGACGGACGTATTTCGGCCGCAAGTCCCGGACCGAACACAGTGCAGGGAGCCGGGCTCCTAGCATCATAGTTATGTACGATGCTAGGAGTCCCTGCCTCGCTGCAGGACAACTGTCCCGTACTGTAATCATGTTTTCAGTACGGGACAGTTGTCCTGGAGCGAGGCAGGGACTCCTAGCATCGTACATAACTATGATGCTAGGAGCCCGGCTCCCTGCACTGTATTCGGTCCGGTACTTGCGGCCGAAATACGTTCCGTCCTTTACGGACGTAATTAGTGTGTGTGCACATACCCCTACATTCACAGGACTGATCTGACTTTTCTGAATGTGGTCGTCGCTGTTGAAATCACATGCCTTTCATTTCCGGGACCGTGCACGCTGTCGATTACTGACCCATAGGTACTCCATGTCAGTGGCGGATTATCATATGGGCGATTCGGGCGGCCGCCCGGGGCCCGAGGCTCCCAGGGGGCCCATGGCAGCCTGAACCGCACATCATCTTGCAAAGGTACCTATTCAGCGCGCTAGCGCTGCTAACTAACGAAGATGAGGAGGGGAGGAGCAGGGAATTGGCCGGGAAAGGGGTAGGACACGCCTCCCTGACAAGTGCGGGCCGCCGCCATTGAGTAACAGAACAGCGACGGACGGCTGTTTTGTTACTCCGAATCTGCAAGACAAGAGCCGGGCGGTCGGTCACCGGCGCTGAGGTCAGTACAGCAGGCTTATCCTCCTGCCCAACTGGTTCCCGACCGCTGGCTGTATTTTTACGGCCAGCGGTCAGGGACGGATCCTTAAAACCCGAGCCATAGACTTTCTACGGCTCGGGTTTTAACTTGCTGCCCACGCGATCGGGCAGCTGAATATAAAGTTCCCCAAAGGTCTTTTTTGACCTTTTGAGGAACAGACCACAGTAATAAAAAAATAGGAAAGTAAAGTGCAAAAAAAAATGAAATAATAAATACACATAAAATACCCACCCCAATAAAAACCGTCGTCCCCCCCCGCCAATCATTGTTGTATCGCTAGCGCTGACCCAATTACCCTAATATAGACATGTAATATATTAAAATTTACGGTAAACAATGACGATTACAAATAAAAGGTCTATTTTAGGGTAAAACTATGTTATTACCAAAAAAAATAGCTGAAACGTAAAAAAGCTTATTTTTTTACTATTATTTTCAAACTTTATGAATAAAAATTCTAAAATAGCAAAAAAGGTGTGTATAAAAACGATAAAAAAAAAGAAACCTGCATTGTCTACGGAAAAAACGTCGCAAAAATCACGTCGTTTTTATTTATTTTTTATAAAAATGTGTGTTTGGTGCAACTTTGTAATTACATTTTATTAAAAAATATTTTCACTTTTTGAGATACAGCTGCTTTGTATCCTGTATCCGTCAGGTCAGCAGGACTGACGGGATCAGTGAAACGGGCCCTGCGCTAAATTATAATCTTAGATGTGATAGATTTGAGGTGGATCCTGCGTGTCACTGATCCCGTCAGTCCTGCTGACCTGACGGATACAGGATACAAAGCAGCTGTATCTCAAAAAGTTAAAATATTTTTTAATAAAACGTAATTACAAAGTTGCACCAAACACACATTTTTATAAAAAATAAATAAAAAAGACGTGATTTTTGCGACGTTTTTTCCGTAGACAATGCAGGTTTCGTTTTTTATCGTTTTTAAACACACCTTTTTTGCTATTTTACAATTTTTATTCATAAAGTTTGAAAATAATAGTAAACAAATAAGCTTTTTTACGTTTCAGCTATTTTTTTTGGTAATAACATAGTTTTACCCTAAAATAGACCTTTTATTTGTAATGATCATTGTTTACCGTAAATTGTAATATATTACATGTCTATATTAGGGTAATTGGGTAATATATATATATATATATATATATATATATATATATAAAATTATGATATAAAGTTTTTAAATGTGTACATAACCTTGTGGCACTATATACAAGGGGGAGCGCTGTGTGCCACTATATACAAGGGGGAGCGCTGTGTGCCACTATATACAAGGGGGAGCGCTGTGTGCCACTATATACAAGGGGGAGCGCTGTGTGCCACTATATACAAGGGGGAGCGCTGTGTGCCACTATATACAAGGGGGAGCGCTGTGTGGCACTATATACAAGGGGAGCGCTGTGTGGCACTATATACAAGGGGGAGCGCTGTGTGGCACTATATACAAGGGGGGGCTGTGTAGTGCTATCCACAGTGGTATGTGTGTGGCGCTCTTTATAGGGGGGGCTTTTTGGTGCTATTTACAAGAGGGAGAGGGCTGTGTGGCGCTTTCTACAGGGCACTGTATGGCACTATCTATATGGGGCTGTGTGTAACGCTCTCTACGGGGAGGATGTGTGATATATAGAGGGGGCTGTGTATGGCGATATCTATGGGGGTGTGTAATATCTACAGGGGCTGTGTGTGGCACTATGTACAGGGGGCTGTGTGTATGTGGTGTTTTACAGTGTGTGGTATTATTATATTCAGGCACGCAGTGTTTGGTGCTATTATATTTAGGGGCACAGTATGTGGCACCATGATAACTTTATTTTCGTTTATAGGTGTGGAAATGTTGGAAAAGTGAGGAGACGTCTGAGTGGCAAATTCTGCAGAAATGAGTCATGGCCGGGAGAAGTCGTCATGAGCGCTGGACCGGATGGAGAAGAAAAGAGGAAAAAAACTACTAGAATCTGAGACGTCGTCACCTGTGAGTCACTAGATTTATAGAGAATCTGTCACCTCTCCTGACATGTTTATTATAGGAATCCTTGTATTTCACAAAAAGTCTTTCTGCAGTCCAGGACTGATAGACAATTCCCCTTGTCAGGAGGTTGTGTCCCTGCAGAGTGTGATACTCTCAGTATGTAGGGACACAGCCCTGTGACAAGGGAAATCGTAACACTGTTAATGCTTGCCCAAAAAAGTAGTGTCAAAAATAGTTACGGCGCGGCAGGGCGGCGGTGAGGAAGGGGGGCCCAAGTTTGGGTAACAGCCCAGGGCCCATGGTCTACTTAATCCGCCACTGCTCCATGTGCTGCCAAATAATGCAACCATATTCTCCCCTAGCAATGATTTGAGGGGAGAATTCCCTTTATTACCACAACATACAATGGAATTAAAGATAGAACACCTCCATGTGTGTCTGTTTAAAATCAGAGGCACACAGAAGTACAGTGTGGGCCTGTATAAGGGTATGTTCACACGCTGAGCCAAAAACGTCAGAAAATACTCACGTTTTTCGCGACGTTTTTGCGGCGTTTTCGCACCGTTTTTTCGGCCGTTTTTGGAGCTGTTTTCAATAGTCTATGAGAAAACGGCTCCAAAAATGTCCCAAGAAGTGTCCTGCACTTCCTTTGACGAGGCTGTCAAACGACGACGCGTAAATTACAGGTTGTCGGCACAGTACGGGTATGTTCACACGACAGCGTCTGTAACGGCTGAAATTACGGGGATGTTTTCAGGAGGAAACATCCCCGTAATTTCAGCCGTACCGGCATGTGCAGGCGCTTGAACGCCGCGTCGATTACGGACGTAATTGCCTCTGCTTTTCATTGAAGTCAATGAATAACGGCTCCAATTACGGCCAAAGAAGTGACAGGTCACTTCTTTGACGCGGGCGTCTATTTACGCGTTGTAATTTGACAGCGGCACGTAAATATACGCCTCGTGTGAACAGACAAACGTCAGCCCATTGCTTTCAATGGGCAGATGTTTGTCAACGCTATCGAGGCGCATTTTTCGGACGTAATTCGGGGCAAAAACGCCCGAATTACGTCCTTAATTAGTGTGTGTGAACATACCCTACGTCGGCAAACCCATTCAAATGAATGGGCAGATGTTTGCCGACGTATTGTAGCCCTATTTTCAGGCGTAAATCGAGGCATAATACGCCTCGTTTACGCCTGAAAATAGGTTGTGTGAACCCAGCCTAAGGGTTTATCCACATGTAGCGGAATTGCTGCGTATTTTCCATCCGGAATTATGGACGGAAAATACGCAGCAGAATACAGTAGCAGCAAAGTGGGTGATATTTAACAAATCTCATCCACACGCTGCCTAAACTTTCCGAGCAGAAATTCACCTGCGGTGCGTAATGTTCGTACCGCAGCATGTCAATTCCTGCTGTGGAAAGTGGCCAGAATGCCTGCGGAAATAGCCCCAATACATATACCCCCAAAAAATATGTGTGTGCATGTATGTGTATATAGGAGACAGCATATCTATAGCACTACGACCCTACAGCTTTCGATAGGATTAGATACAGTGGCTTAGCATACAGTATTACACATGATAGGTTTAGATATAAGGCCCAGCAGTAAGTATCACACATGATAGGATTAGATACAGTGGCTCAGCAGACAGTATCACATGATAGGATTAGATATAAGGTCCAGCAGACACTATCACACATGATGGGATTAGATACAGTGGCTGAGCAGACAGTATCACACAGGATTGGATTAGATACAGTGGCTGAGAAGACAATATCACACATGATAAGATTAGATACAGTGGCTGAGCAGATAGTATCACACATGATGGGATTAGATACAGTAGCTCAGCAGACTATCACACATGATAGGATTAGATACAGTGGCTCAGCAGAAGAGTATCACATGTTATAGGATTAGATACAGTGGCTCAGCAGACAGTATCACATGATAGGATTAGATATAAGGTCCAGCAGACACTATCACACATGATGGAATTAGATACAGTGGCTGAGCAGACAGTATCACACAGGATTGGATTAGATACAGTGGCTGAGCAGACAGTATCACACATGATAAGATTAGATACAGTGGCTGAGCAGATAGTATCACACATGATGGGATTAGATACAGTAGCTCAGCAGACTATCACACATGATAGGATTAGATACAGTGGCTCAGCAGAAGAGTATCACATGTTATAGGATTAGATACAGTGGCTCAGCAGACAGTATCACACATGATAGGATTAGATATAGGGCCCAGCTCCCTGACATTGCGGCACCAGCGCTGGACACAGGAAAGGTAAGTGTAAGAATTGTTTTGCTTTTTTATGTGTTACTAATTATTTTTGTGTGTTCGGTTGATGGACTACTTCGGATTTGAGGACTACTTCGATAACAGTATTTTGTTTCTCAATAAAATGGTTAATGAGGGTTGTGTGTGGGATTTTTATTTCAATAAAATATTTTTTCTGTTTTTGTATTTTTCTAAACTTTATTATTACCACCTTAGTAATAGCTGCTGGCTGATTGACAACGTCCATTACTAAGGCGGAGCTTAATGCTAGACATGAAGAGGCAAACACTAACCCCCATTATTACCCTGGTACCCACCGCCACCAGGGGTACCGGGAACAGCCGGGCACGATCCAGTACCCGACCATCTGTAGTGATGGACAGGCACTGGGGCGGCCGCAGGCTGGTATTATTAGCCTGGGAAAGCCCAAAAACAGTGGCCCTTCCCACCCTGGTAATGCTAGGCTGCTGCTGTTGTGTTGTATCGTATCTGGCTGGTTATAAAAATGGGGAAACCCCACATCGTTCTATCCAATTATTTATTTATTTATTTATTTATTTATTTATTTAAAATGACATGGGGTACGTCATCGCTACATATGGTCGGGTACTGGATCGTACCCGGCTCTTCCCCGTCACCCCTGGTGGCGGTGGGTACCGGAGTAATAATAGGGGTTAGTGTTAGCCTCTGCACCGGCTAACACTAAGCCCCGCCTTAGTAATGGATGCTGTCAATAAGCCAGCAGCTATTAATAAGGGGGTAGTAATAAAGTTTCAAAAAAATACAGACATAGAAAAAACAGGTTTATTGAAATAAAAAAAAAACACACAACCCTCATTAACCATTTTATTGATATTAAAAAAAGTCGTCATCGAAGTAGTCCTCGAATCCGACGTAGCCCAATGGCCGAACCTGTAAAAAAAAACACAAACACACAAAAAAACACATTAGTAAGGGCCTGTTCACATCACCGCTGCCCTTCCGTCGCAGGTTTCCGTCGGGTAACCCCTCAACGGAATGGCAAACTGAAACCGTCGACTGCACTATTGGTTGCGTCAAAAACTACGGAACCCTGTCACAACGTGTAGTTTATTACATAGGCCCCAGCTACTATAGTAACTTTTGATGTGGTGCTGGGGCTTCAGGGGCCCGGTCGCAATTGCGACCGCTGCGACCCCTATAGTTACGACACTGTCTATATCCTAACTGGCTTGAATAGTGGCTGTTATGTGTGTACATTGATGTGAGTGGTGATTTGGATCCACACGACTCTGTAACAACACTGGACAGAAAAATCGGTACTGAAAATGTCATAAGATCGCCACAGGACTGGGCCAGTACTTTCGAGTAGAGATAAATTACTGCATGCTACTGGTCTAAATGTGCCCATACACATTAGATGAGCGTTGTCCACTAACTGCATGCTCCGTGAGCAGCAAGCTCCGCTCAAGATTGTCTATCCTCCTCAGTGTTGCATTCTGCTCCTCCAGATCTCTAATGCGAGCTTCCAGGTGACCAACATGCTCACATCTGCCACAGAGATATTCACCCTGGAACTCCGGCTCCAGTCGTGCATACATATGGCAAACTGTGCACTGAATGTATGCGGAATAACTGTTGGCTGAGCAAGTGTGTATGGGCAAAAAAAACAAAAACATTTTCATTTGTATTTTGAATATTGTATTTGAAATTCACAAAAATAGCTATATTTCGCTCAACATCTTAAGAGGCCATAAAAAGGCAAAAAACTGCCACAGTAAAGTAGGTTGTCGGAGTTCCCATAACGCACCTCCACCAACTCTGCAGGAAAGTTATTAGGGTGTTGGAGCACCCATAATGCACCTCCACCAATTCTGCAGTGGAATAAGTAGGTTGTCAGAGTTCCCATATTGCACCTCCACCAGCTCTGTAATTGTTACTATTAAGGATCCCACTTTCCTCAAAAACGGCAATGGAATGAAAAAGAAAGCAACGACAAGTAAACCTGCCTCGTCTGGCCGTGATGGCTGTAAGTGTATGTTGCTTATAATTAATTTCCCACATAGTAAAAGAAAATGCTGAAGGTTTCTTAGAGAGAGTTCTGGATCTTCAAATTGTCTTCAAGGATTCATCTGTATAGTAAGTGTCGAGAGCTAAAATGCGAGACATTCTGTTGTCAGCCAGTGGGGTCAGCCGTAGCTTTAGTCTCATGTTGGCTGACCTCTTCCTAAGGACCATCCCAAAAACAAAGGGAAAAGCCAGAAGACAAATAGTCCTTTGGTCTGTATACCATCAGAAGGCAGGAACCTACAAAAGACAATAAAAGAAATGTTAATTTGTGATGTATGGCATACAGTTACAAGTATCTGGGACATACTGCCCTGCCAAACCTAATCCCCAAACATGTGAACCTAGCCTAAAACATAACTGCTGGATCAGACTACACACATTGTTTGTTTGTAGTCTGTTACCATGGAGACACATAGGTCTGAATAGGAGCTGTAGAGACAACTCAGATATATTTAATTATAACTATGTGCAAAGTTCCGTCATTTTTATTTTATTTTAGATGCAATGGAGAAATAAAAAGGGGTTGCAAAAGTGTACATACCCTTTCAGTAGAAATGTAGATGGAGTTGACCCTGTAATTAGGATTGTAACTTGGTTTTCTAAATCTGTCTATAACATTTTTTGTCTGTTCATGATTTTGGGCTAAACTGATCAGAATAATATACAGCCGTAGTCTCCAACCTACAGCTTTCCAGCATGCCTTGACAGCTGAAGGCTATCAGGGCATGCTGGGAGTTATAGTTTCACAACTGCTTGAGACCCCTGATATATACACGTAAAAATAAAATCCATTAGCAACAGCTACCCAACTTGTTGATGGTTTCCAGTTGACAACAGGAGATTTTTTTTTCACATAGTGAATACCAAACTGATTAGGTGAACAACATATGATTAAATATTTTACAATGATGTCAGATCTTGCATTCTGCTGACTATATAGCCAATGTTAATAAAATATCCAGCTTCAGTTTAAATCAACCCTTATCCTGCATATAATATTCTGTTGTTTATATAGTATATTTCACCTCGGTGTTATGGTGAATACTAGTGTACAAGGATAAAATGGGGGAAATTTATTAATATTGTCTTAAAGCTACACGGGATAAAATTAGACCAGACAGGCAGAAAATGCGCCAAATCACAGTGGCACATGCTGTATGATACATTTGGCGCATCTTGCTAAACATGTTAGACACTTTTCCTTATGTCACATGATGGTTAGCGTACGTTACACCAATATTTTGTGCCATTAAAAAAACCTGACGCATTTTATGACTCCTCTTAGCCACTCCTCTTTTTGTAGACACTTTTCCAAACTGTCCAGTAAGGTGTAAAAAAAAATTCTCAAACACATAATAAATTTGGTGCACGCCATGTACGCTAGTTTTTTTGGGCCAATTTGAGCCAGATTGCGTCCGCGTCTTGCTTTGTAAATCTTCCGCAGTGCTCTTTATATATAACCCCTTTGCTGTCATGTACATGTACGTGACACACGCAAACAAGAAGCATGGAGCGGGCTCACGGGCTAAACGTGCTCCATACTTAGCGGGTGTTGGCTGTATGTTATAACCTATTCTTCACTGGTAGATAACACCGATCCTGCCCATTTAACCACTTAGATGCTGCGGCTAATAGTGACTGCAGCATCTAAGCTAATGGAAAGAGGGGGCGGTCCCTCCGCAAGCCCATCACTCTCCCCCCTCAGATGCTACAGTGGGATGCTGATGAAGGCCCCAGGTCTGCCATCTTTCTGCTCGTATCTAGCCCAATAGAATTTGACAAAAAAACACAATATACTGCAATACTTAAGTTACAATATATTGTGCAAGTCATCCAACGATCGCTGGTTCAAGTCCCCTAAAGGAATTAATGTACAAAACAGTTAAATAAAGTTTTTTTAATGTACAAAAATAGATAATAAGGTAATAAAGATAATATTATAAGTTCTTCAAAAAACATCCCTTTTTTTATTTTACCCTTAAATTAACACCTTCCCGACATCCGCCGTATATATACGGCATTGACAGTAAGGGGTTCCCACAAAGCGCAGCACTATTACGTCGTGGTAATAGCGTGGGCTCAGAAGCTGAGCCCGCACCATCATCGCCAGGTGTCAGCTGTATGTTACAAATTGCAAACCATTCCAGCAAAATCTACGCTCCAAAAGTCAAATTCCACTCCTTTTCTTCTGAACCCTCCCATATGTCCAAACAGCCGTTTATAACCACTCGGGAGACATTGCTTTACAAAAATTTTTTCGTTATTCCTTGTAAAAAAATTAATAAAATGCTGATCTAAAACTACATCTTATTGGGAAAAAATAAAATTTTTCATTTTCACGGCTTAATTATAATTAATTCAGAAAAAAAACAAAAAAACATTTGGGGTTAAAATTCTCACTATACCCCTAGATGATTCCTGAATGGGTGCAGTTTCCCAAATGGAGTGACTTTCTACTGTGCTAGTACTACAGAGGCTCAGCAAATGCGACGTTGTTCCCAGAAACCATTCCAAAAGCTAAATGGCGCTCCTTCCCTTCTGAGCCCTACCATGTGTCCAAACAGCAGTTTATGACCGCATATGAGGTATTGCCGTACTCGGGTGAAATTGTTTTACAAATGTTAGGGTGATTTTTCTCCTTTAGTTCTTGTGGAAATTAAAAAATATTAATTAAACCTACATTTTATTGGAAAAAAATGTAGATTTTCATTTTCACTGCCTATTTCCAATAATTTCTGCAAAAAACCTGTGGGATCAAAATGCTCACCATATGCCTAGATAATTTCCTTGAGGAGTGTAGTTTCCGAAATGGGGTCACTGGTGAGGGGTTTCCAGGGTTTTGGCCCCTCAGGGGCTTTGCAAATCACACATGGCCTCTGCAATCCATTCCAGCTAAATTTGAGCTCCAAAAGTCAAATGGCACTCCTCCCCTTCTGAGCCCTGCTGTGTGTCCAAACAGCCATTTGTGACCGCATATGAGGTATTGCCGTACTCGGGTGAAATTGTTTTACAAATGTTAGGGTGATTTTTCTCCTTTAGTTCTTGTGGAAATTAAAAAATATTAATTAAACCTACATTTTATTGGAAAAAAAATGTAGATTTTCATTTTCACTGCCTATTTCCAATAATTTCTGCAAAAAACCTGTGGCATCAAAATGCTCACCATATGCCTAGATAATTTCCTTGAGGAGTGTAGTTTCCGAAATGGGGTCACTGGTGAGGGGTTTCCAGGGTTTTGGCCCCTCAGGGGCTTTGCAAATCACACATGGCCTCTGCAATCCATTCCAGCTAAATTTGAGCTCCAAAAGTCAAATGGCACTCCTCCCCTTCTGAGCCCTGCTGTGTGGAGAAATTGTTTTACAAATGTAGGGGTCCTTTTTTTTCCCCTTAATCCTTGTGGAAATGAAAAAATTCTAAGTTTTATTACGTAATTAACGTAATTAAGTTTTCTACGTAATTAATTTTTCATTTTCACAGCCTAGTTCTAATAAAATATATGAAACACCTGTGGGGTCAAAATTGAATTCCTATAAAACGCCTAAAGGGTTAAAGAGGCTCTGTCACCAGATTTTGCAACCCCTATCTGCTATTGCAGCAGATAGGCGCTGCAATGTAGATTACAGTAACGTTTTTATTTTTCAAAAACGAGCATTTTTGGCCAAGTTATGACCATTTTTGTAGTTATGCAAATGAGGCTTGCAAAAGTCCAAGTGGGTGTGTTTAAAAGTAAAAGTCCAAGTGGGCGTGTATTATGTGCGTACATCGGGGCGTTTTTAATACTTTTACTAGCTGGGCGCTCTGAAGAGAAGTATCATCCACTTCTCTTCAGAACGCCCAGCTTCTGGCAGTGCAGACACAGCCGTGTTCTCGAGAGATCACGCTGTGACGTCACTCACAGGTCCTGCATCGTGTCAGACGAGCGAGGACACCGGCACCAGAGGCTACAGTTGATTCTGCAGCAGCATCAGCGTTTGCAGGTAAGTAGCTACATCGACTTACCTGCTAACGCCGATGCTGCTGCAGAATCATCTGTAGCCTCTGGTGCCGGTGTCCTCGCTCGTCTGACACGATGCAGGACCTGTGAGTGACGTCACAGAGTGATCTCTCGAGAACACGGCTGTGTCTGCACTGTCAGAAGCTGGGCGTTCTGAAGAGAAGTGGATGATACTTCTCATCAGAGCGCCCAGCTAGTAAAAGTATTAAAAACGCCCTGATGTACGCACCTAATACACGCCCACTTGGACTTTTACTTTTAAACACACCCACTTGGACTTTTGCAAGCCTCATTTGCATAAATACGAAAATGGTCATAACTTGGCCAAAAATGCTAGTTTTTTTAAAATAAAAACGTTACTGTAATCTACATTGCAGCGCCGATCTGCTGCAATAGCAGATAGGGGTTGCAAAATCTGGTGACAGAGCCTCTTTAAGACACTTTTTAAATGGTATTTTGAAAACTTTGAGGGGTGATTTGTGGGGGTAGGCAAAGTATGGACCCATCAAAGCTACTTCACAACTGAACTGGTTTCTGAAAAAATAGTCTTTCGAAACTTTCGTGAAACTTGAGAAATGCCTGCTAAAGTTTTAAGCCTTGTAACGTCCTAGAAAAATAAAATGATGTTCAAAAAACAATGTCAATCTAAAGTAGACATATGGGAAATGTTAACTAGTTACTATTTTGTGTGGTATTACTATGTGTCTTACAAGAAGATACATTTAAATTTAGAAAAATGCTAATTTTTGAAATTTTTCGTTTCATTTTGGTGTTTTTCACAATTAAATACTGAATATATCGACCAAATTTTAACAATAACATATAGTCCAATGTGTCACGAGAAAACAATCTCAGAATCGCTTCGATAGGTAAAAGCATTCCAAAGTTATTACCACATAAATTGACACATGTCAGATTTGAAAAACAAAGCTCTGTCAGGAAGGTCAAAAGTGGCCACAGCGGGAAAGGGCTAATGTTAAAAAAATATATAATAATTAACATAATTGTTATCACTGCGTCTGTAAAATTCTGAACTATTCTAATATAACGTTATTTAACCCACACAATGAACGCTGTAAAAAAAAAAAGAAAAAAAAAGTCTGTTTCCAAGAAGTTAACCCCTTAGTGACTACCACTACGCCTTTTCACGGCGGTCACTAAGGGGCCTTAGGCTAGGCTATAGATATATGCCAGTACATTACAGTTTAAAAAAAATAATACAAATGAAAAATCCCTCTATGGAATTTAAAAAATAAGTTAAATTAATTAAAAAAAAAAATGATGTTAAATGAAGGTAGGTGTAGGTTCACCTTCGGCATAATAAAAGCTAAGCTTAAAGATGTTCGCTTAAGGCTAGGTCTACACGGTGACTTTTGGCTGCGACACAGATAATCAAAGTGAATGTGGTCGTTTTCAGTGATATTTGGCCATGTAACCTGTGTCACGCTCAAAGTCGCTGTGTAGCCCTTGCCTAGAGTTACTTCCGATGTGACCTATCAGGGCATATGTAGAGGGAGGGTCTCCTGCTTGCTCCAACACCACATTTTTCATTTTGTTTCCCTATTTTTCACCATTATCGGAGCTCCAACACTTATTTCAAATTAAGATAGCGATTCTAATTTGGATGTACAATTCTGATTTGATTTGGTACTAGCTCATACAGTGAAGGAAATAAGTATTTGATCCCTTGCTGATTTTGTAAGTTTGCACACTGTCAAAGTCATGAACAGTCTAGAATTTTTAGGCTAGGTTAATTTTACCAGTGAGAGATAGATTATATATAAAAAAAAAAACTGAAAATCACATAGTCAAAATTCTATATATTTATTTGCATTGTGCACAGAGAAATAAGTATTTGATCCCCTACCAACCATTAAGAGTTCAGCCTCCTCCAGACCAGTTACACGCTCCAAATCAACTTGGTGCCTGCATTAAAGACAGCTCTTACATGGTCACCTGTATAAAAGACTCCTGTCCACAGACTCAATTAATCAGTCTGACTCTAACCTCTACAACATGGGCAAGACCAAAGAGCTTTCTAAGGATGTCAGGGACAAGATCATAGACCTGCACAAGGCTGGAATGGGCTACAAAACCATAAGTAAGACGCTGGGTGAGAAGGAGACAACTGTTGGTGCAATAGTAAGAAAATGGAAGACATACAAAATGACTGTCAATCGACATCGATCTGGGGCTCCATGCAAAATCTCACCTCGTGGGGTATCCTTGATCCTGAGGAAGATGAGAGCTCAGCCGAAAACTACACGGGGGGAACTTGTTAATGATCTCAAGGCAGCTGGGACCACAGTCACCAAGAAAACCATTGGTAACACATTATGCCGTAATAGATTCAAATCCTGCAGTGCCCGCAAGGTCCCCCTGCTCAAGAAGGCACATGTACAGGCCCGTCTGAAGTTTGCAAATGAACATCTGGATGATTCTGAGAGTGATTGGGAGAAGGTGCTGTGGTCAGATGAGACTAAAATTGAGCTCTTTGGCATTAACTCAACTCGCCGTGTTTGTAGGAAGAGAAATGCTGCCTATGACCCAAAGAACACCGTCTCCACTGTCAAGCATGGAGGTGGAAACATTATGTTTTGGGGGTGTTTCTCTGCTAAGGGCACAGGACTACTTCACCGCATCAATGGGAGAATGGATGGAGCCATGTACCGTCACATCCTGAGTGACAACCTCCTTCCCTCCACCAGGACATTAAACATGGCTCGTGGCTGGGTCTTCCAGCACGACAATGACCCGAAACATACAGCCAAGGCAACAAAGGAGTGGCTCAAAAAGAAGCACATTAAGGTCATGGAGTGGCATAGCCAGTCTCCAGACCTTAATCCCATCGAAAACTTAAGGAGGGAGCTGAAGATCCGAGTTGCCAAGTGACAGCCTCGAAATCTTAATGATTTACAGATGATCTGCAAAGAGGAGTGGGCCAAAATTCCATCTAACATGATTGCAAACCTCATCATCAACTACAAAAAATGTCTGACTGCTGTGCTTGCCAACCAGGGTTTTGCCACCAAGTATTAAGTCTTGTTTGCCAAAGGGATCAAATACTTATTTCTCTGTGCACAATGCAAATAAATATATATAATTTTGACAATGTGATTTTCTGTTTTTTTTTAAAATATAATCTATCTCTCACTGGTAAAATTAACCTAGCCTAAAAATTCTAGACTGTTCATGTCTTTGACAGTGGGCAAACTTACAAAATCAGCAAGGGATGAAATACTTATTTCCTTCACTGTATGTCCCGACACTGGTGCAAAAGTTATACTTAGGCCGTCCACATAACCGCCAACGACTTCACTCTTACAGAAGACATATTATATAAAATCTTTATACATTATAAAATATATTCTGTTGCATGGTGAGCTAGCTATATGTAGCATGGTTACATTACTGCGCATTTAGAAGATATCATTACCCTACTGCTCCATTATCTGTTTTATTATATGGCTGGGGAAACTATAGCTGTTAAGATTTTGGGGCCCAGTTGTGATTGCTACCCTTGGAACCACATTAGTACGTATGGCTCTGGATACTACCGCCAATTGACCGCCTTTGTTCCCCTGCGTTACATAATGTAACGTAAAAAATGGGAACTTTTTTTAGTCTTACTAGGGGAATTGAACATGCAATAGTTTTAAATCGCTTGTACAATACACTGCAATACTTATGTATCTCACTGTATTGTGCTTTTAGAATTATCCTATTAGGAGTACTATCATGACAGACATAGGGTCCTTCATTAGGCCCTGGTTGCCATGACCACCCATCAGCACCCCGCGATTGTGTTGCAGAGGTGGGGGATGATGGGATGACAGAGGGGGCTCCCTCTGTCTAACGGCTTAGATGTCATGGTCGCTATTGACCACAGCATCTAAGTGGTTAAACGGCTTGGATCAGAGATAACTCAGTTAGAACAGGATGTCAGCTGTAATATACAGATATTTGTAAAAAAATATAAAAATAGGACCATCGGCGCTGCACGATGAGACAGAAGATTAAACGACTTGGATGACCATCATGGCAATATTTAATGAAGGGCTACGCGTTTCGACACCGAACTGGTGTCTTCATCAGGCCAGTACAGACTGTACAGAAATATCATACATTTATATACATACTGGGAAGCAAACAAGAACCGCCAAAAACACAGCAGGTCAAAGATCAAAGGTCAGATACATTACAAATTAAACACATGACAAAAGGGACAATAATGATAGCTAAAAATATGGTGTGATAACACCACATCAGACATAGGGTACATATGTTAATAAATGATCACTAGAACATTAAAAACATTGGCCGAAAGGACCAATGTTTTTAATGTTCTAGTGATCATTTATTAACATATGTACCCTATGTCTGATGTGGTGTTATCACACCATATTTTTAGCTATCATTATTGTCCCTTTTGTCATGTGTTTAATTTGTAATGTATCTGACCTTTGATCTTTGACCTGCTGTGTTTTTGGCGGTTCTTGTTTGCTTCCCAGTATGTATATAAATGTATGATATTTCTGTACAGTCTGTACTGGCCTGATAAAGACACCAGTTCGGTGTCGAAACGCGTAGCCCTTCATTAAATATTGCCATGATGGTCATCCAAGTCGTTTAATCTTCTGTCTCATCGTGCAGCGCCGATGGTCCTATTTTTATATTTTTTTACAAATATTTTCGGGACAACAAACCCCATTTGTTGTGATTTGGACTTGGCAGCAGCAGTTTCATTACTACCACTACCTTTGTGTTCTTGGGCCAGGTGAGCGTTTTCGTAAACAAGTTTGCTCCTCTGCCCTATCCTGCTTTTACTTTGCACTATGTGGCGCCGTGTCTCCTTTTATTTCCAATTTTAGTTTAGTAATATACAGATGACACCCATTGCTTATGGAGCGGGCTTAGCTCCTGAGCCCGCTCCATACTTTCCCCCTTCCGAGTGTGATGTACATGTACGTCAAATGTCAGGAAGGGGTTCTCCACCTTAGACAATCCCTTTCTGTTTGAATAAGGTCCCCGAGCAATCACAGGGTGTCCTGCTGCAGGGACACCCAGCAATCAGTTGTCCCTGAGTTAGTGGGTGGAGCCTAACTGCCATCATGTCTTCTATACACTGCACACAGAGCAGAGCACATCCTGCTATCCTATCTCTATCTATTTTATTTATTTGTATATATATATATATATATATATATGTATATATATACTGCAGCACCTCTGTTTCTCTCTCTTACTCTGCTGCTTCCCCCCCTCTCTCTCCATAGACTTCTATGGGCAGCTGTTCCTTCCGTGCGCTGAGGAGGCGGATAAAGTACTAAATTCAGAGTGAGTGAACAGTTCGGAGGAGAAGGGGTGAAATGAGCCTGATAGGTAGAGCAAGATGCAATTTTCTCTAGAAACATACTTGACAAAGTTTTATATATTCGCTTGTACTATTGATTTATGCAAAATTTGTTAAAAGTTAGTGACCATTTCATTTTCCTCCAGCGCCACCACAGGGGAAATGAAGCATTACACAGTTCCCATTGAAATCAATGGACGGTCTGTGTAATGCATGAACAGGCCGGATCCTCCAGAGTGAGTGCTGCTCTTCGTAGCCATTTTCTACTCTGGGTAATTGAAAATGATTTTTCCAAACCAGACAATCCCTTTAATACTTTTTAACCAGTGGATTTCCCTTAAACAGTCAGTAATTACAGCTGTGATACTTGACGACATCTGAGATGTGGGTTTGTAATTCAGCGTCCTGGCTTCACTCAGTATCTGCTCTTCCTCACTTTGTTTGATCGGAGCCAGAGCTATTATCTTGGGTTTATATATAAACACTCCAGAGCCCATTGAATGCATCTGTAACTTATACCCGTCTTGTCTAGGCAGAATTTTTTTTTATTGAGGCTTGCTCGGAACGTATTACATCTGGATTACTGTTAACAATGTGAAATCTCGGATCTCTAAACAAGCTGCCAACATCAAGGCTCATGGATCATTAATCCCATGGTGCCCATATTGCAAGTCTAATACCTACCATTACCCAGATACAACACAGTGGGTGTCATTTATCAGCCAGTAAGAATACAGGGGTGTAATTTGTAGACGAATTATGTCATCATCATTAGGGCAGACACTTTTATAGCATTGGTGCGTATTATTAGAAAATGGCGCACATAGGTGTACCACATAGATATGATACATAATCGCACCAAGTAGTCCAGGGTAAGCGGGTGCTACTCTTTGCAGCGGGTCTCCGCTGTTATCGAGCAGGGAGCCCCCTCTGACGTTCCATATGCCCTAATGGGATATATGACCAGTGGTTGTCTGGTTGGGTTCTCCAATTTCAAGGTCCAAACGCAACATATTTGGCAACTTCTAGAAGAATTGCTTGTGCTTGACCTAACAAGTTTAATTGTTGTGGGGAATATCATGTAGTTAGTATATCAGGGAACTGCAGACTTCTGTGACCATTTGATAATCCAGAACATTTAGTAATCTGGAACCTATCATGCCTTAATAATGACGTATTAAAAAATCTTTATCGTTTTGGATTAAAAATAGTGAAAAATAATTGTGCATACTAAAGATAACAACATATACACTATGACCTTGATATTTGTCAAAGTACTCTGGGATTACATTTTCTAGTAGCCGCTCATTGGCACGTCACCTTCTTCACTCCCCAAATCTCATTCCTTTTGGGCTGGTCCTCTTTAGAGAAATCAAGCAAAAAACTTACATGGATCCCGAATATGGTGGCATGCGAATGTGTAACCTGAAGCTCCTGGGACAAAATCTATTACCTACCTCCGTATGTGGCAGATGAGCATTTGGGCCTACACCAGAACCCGGGTTCTACTGCTACCTCTGCACCTTTAATAGTTACACCTCTGTCGCCATTTATCTCAATTGGGTAATAAGTCCGCATGACCGCACATGCTATATTTCTGATATACAGCACCCTGTTCCGTTTTGGGCACCATATTGCAGAACAAAATCCTAAAACTGCTTCTATGGAAAATACCACAGAAAAATTGACCCTAATAATTAATTGCCATCCTAATTAATTAATATTTTATCCCTGATTCATTATCATATTATTTGTTTACCTCAGTTGCCTTTCACCCACTACATGGGATTCATTATCGAGTGATGCTGGAAATGCTACATTGTGGCTTTACCACTTGGAAAACACATCCCGCAGCTATTAAGTGGCTGTCACCAGTCAACTGTACACGGGATTATATTCCCTCAACAATGGACGAAAAGAGTAAATGTGTTGGAAACATTTAAGCACAATAATTGCATCTGTTCTGGGTGTGCTGGCACCGGAGCGCAGCATGTCCAGGCTTGTCCTGCCTTTGGGCCAAAAGCCTCTTCTTAACTAGCGAGGAAATCTGCAACTGCTGACTAAGCAACATTCCTGAGTAGATGCTTCTGTATCCATGTCAATTCCAAGGCAGGTTGCTATGCTCCACCTGAGACAGACATTAGTATTTTGCAGATATTTTCCCACAATAAACATTGAATCCATATTGATTAAGGCCCTTGTACACGTATCGTAATGATTATCGCCCTGTCTAAGGCCTCATGCACACATCCGTTGGCCGTTGTACGGCTGCTAATGACGGATCCGTGAAACACGGACCGCACAGGGATGGCTTCCGTGTGCAGTTTGTTGTTTCACGGACCAAATGAATGAAAAGGCCGAGACTGTTCTGTCAAAAGTGGACAGGAGTAGGACCTGTCCTATTTTGGACGGAAAGGCCGCACTGTTCCGTTAAAACAACGGAAGTGTGCATGGCCCCATTGAAATGAATGTGTCAGGGTGCTATACGTTAAGGAAACGGATAGCACCCTGAAGAAAAAAACTGAAGTGGGCATGAGGCCTAAGTCATATCATGATATGACCGCAACGTGTGAACAAACTCTAATGGCATGAAATGGTCAAAGGTGGAGCTTTGGTGGCACCTGCAAGACATTGTTAAATTACGGCATTGCACGCCTGTTCTCTCGACTTAAAGGGTAACTAAACGTTCAACAAACTTCTGACATGTCATAGTGACGTGTGAGAAGTTTTGATTGGTGGGGGTCCGAGCAGTGAGACCCCCAGCAATTGCTAAAACAAAGCAGCAGAAGCACTCGTGTGAGCGCTGAGCTGCTTCGTTTCTGTTCGGCTTTTTCCGGAAATAAGATGTAGCGGTGTACGGACTTAATTTAAAGTCTATGAGCCCGTACACCTCTACATCGATTTCCGGAAAAAGCTGAACAGAAACGAAGCAGCTCAGCGCTCAAATGAGCACTTCAGCCATTTCGTTTTAGGGATTGGTGAGGGTCTCAGTGCTCGGACCCCACCAATCAAAACTTCTGACATGTCACTATGACATGTCAGAAGTTTGTTGAATGTTTCGTTACCGGCAATGTTTCCCCATGAGGAAAAAAGTCGCAGGCAACTTGAAAAGTTGTTCGTTTTCAGATTGTAGTGCAACTTTTTTATATAGGGAAACATTGAGGTCAGGCGAGTTGCAGTAATGTCGGGCAGCCATGGAGCTATAGCTTATTTAATAAAACCATAGTTTATAGTTGTTTAAAATTGATCATGCATTTCCCATACACATGCTGCATTATTTAAATGTGCGGTCGCAAAGGTTTTTCCCCTTGGACAATTTTTTTTTTCTTTACCAAACAGCGCCATTCCCAACCTATGGATGCGCTAGGATTTCAACACAGTTCCATTCAACTGACGCTGTATCTGATTGGGAGATTCCACAAATGCTGAGCAGTAAGGGTATGTTCACACGCAGTGTTTTCAGGCGTTTTTCAGGGCGTAAACGCCTCGAAAAACGCCTGAAAAAACGGAAGCTGAACGCTTCCAAACATCTGCCCATTGATTTCAATGGGAAAAACGGCGTTTCCTTCCGACGGGGCGTTTTTTACGCGGCTGTTTGAAAAAACTACGCATAAAAATCGCCTCGTAAAAAGAAGTACATGTCACTTCTTGAGTCGTTTTTGGAGCCGTTTTTCATTGACTCTATAGAAAAACAGCTCCAAAAACAGCCGTGAAAAACGCGAGTTTGATTAAAAAACGGCTGAAAATCAGGAGCGGTTTTCCCTTGAAAACAGCTCCGTATTTTCAGCCGTATTTTGTTAACCGTGTGAACATACCCTTACACTTGCGGCCCAACTATGCTGACATAAACCATAAAGCATATCTTGGGCTGTGTCTTTATGGCGGAACAGCTGGTGATTTAGTGCACATTTATGGCACCGTCATAAAGTGAATACATTGTGTTTTAGAAGCAGGTGTTATGCGGGGGAGGAGAAGATGAAGACCAGAGACGACTCTCACTCACCATCTGTGTCCCTGAAAGGTGCAGGGAGCATTCTGTTGCTATGGAGATAGAGTATTGCCCCGTCATTAATCCCGGGAAGGCATTGTTCCTCTTTCGACTTATCTAGAAACTTTACATGTCACATTTATTGGGACTATTCAGGTGAATTGGGTAGCTAAAGGATGATTTAACAGGAAATAATTGTACTATTCACATACAATTTATGTTTAATATATTGATGCCCACAATTATATTCAGAAGAGATTTTCTACCTTAATTACTATTAGACAAATCTGGACAATAGTGCAGTCTGAGATGGAGATTGGCATGGCTTCACTGCTGCCGAGCTGATGTTCCTCTTCGCTTTTGTCAGTCCAGTGCCAGTTCAGTCTAGCTTTACGCTGGACAGCTGAGCCATTTAAGACAGACTGGTTGCTATGGATACACTGGTGTTGTAAGCCAAAACATTCCTAGCAACCAGTCCGTCTCAGTTTACTTTGGTCTTCAACTCAAGTGTAAAATGACATTGAGCTAAGGGTTCAGAAATGCCAAGATGGCAAGTTGTAGTCTCATACTGCGATATTAGTTAAGAGTTTTATAAACAAAAAAGTCATTTTGGTGAAGAACTTTAAATCTGAAATAAAATTATTTAATCTATGGCCAGCTAAAAAAGTTTTTTTGTTGTTTTTTTTTTTAGGATCCACATCTTTCTCATAAAAATATAAAGAAATACTTATCCTACGTTCTGGTGTTGGAGAGTAGTGGCCATATTTTTCTTTCTTTAACTTCCTTATGGGTGTTAAGAGGATTTTCGAGACTTTAACATTGTTGGTCTACCTGTAGGGTAAATCATGAATGTTTGATTGGTGAGAGTCTGACCTCCGGGAGTGGGGACTCCACTGATCAGCAGAATGAAGGGGTTGCGGCGCTCCTTGTGATAGGCCATTAATGTTTGATCAGTGGGGGTCTAATAGCCGCTTGTACGGACCACCTGCTGTGCCTATATGTGGGATCGGCTGCATAACTAGACCGCGGCCCCATCCTTTTTCTGATCCGAGTAGGTCCTGGAGTTTTGACCCGCCCTGATCAAACATTGATAGCCCATCCTAAGAATAAGCCATCAATGTTAAAATCCCACAGAAAACATTAAACGAAAGGACTCTCCGCAGGTATTGCAACGATACCTGCAAAATAGGAGGAAATATGAAGGAAATGCTGGTCCCTTCGATCAAAGGAAAGGGAGGTATGGAGGTAGCATGAACCTGCATCAGGCGGGGGTTCTGTTTTTATTGAATGCTATGGGGTGCCCACTCTTCCCCTGCTCACAATGGTTGCTCTGTATTGACCCTCTAAGGCCTCATGCACACGGCCGCGCCTATAATCACGGTCCGCAATTGCGGGCACAGCCGGCCACCGACGGCCACGGGCTGCATTTTCGTGACGTGCTCCCATACAAAGTATGGGAGCACGGCCCGTAAAAACCGAAAAGTAGGACATGCTTCATAATTCACGGCACGGTTCTACGGCACGGACACCTATCCGTAGCTTTACATAAAGGTGTCCACGGCCAATAGAACAGGGTGGGTCCGTAATTGCGGACTGTATTGCGGTCCTCAATGACAGAGTTTTTTTTACGGTCGTGTGCATGGGGCCTAAAGGTTCTCCACTGATGAGGTCTGAAGCAGTTAGATACAATTGACTGTATGGTTGTATGTATCTGGGTGTATCTGTGCAATTATACCCGTGGTATGGATGGATGTATAATTTGCCAAAATTGACAAAGAAGGAGTATGAGATATTGTGAGTCATAGCTATTTTTCAGAATTGATGTGAGAACACAGCGCCCGTATTTTATGACGGCTATTACTGTATTTTATAATTAGTGAAAGGCTTTCTTCCCGCTTTACAGCACTTCTCACCCTAATCTTAATGGTTCACTTCTAAGTATTTTACTCAGAAATTAAGACGTCCCCGCAGAAGCGATTCTCCATTAAGGAATAATAAACCTTTTACTCAGACTGCAGGTTTACAGCGCCGCACAATAAAAACCCCATGACGTACAAATTAAAAGCATTATAGTGTATCTACAAATTGATTTTAAAGATCAAGTATTTAAGTCAGTCAAGGTGCTTGCATCAATTAGCTGTGTTTTTGTGGCCTTTGGCATAAAATGGGCAATTACTTCCACTGGGCACGTTTCATAGTCCATGTTAAAGATACAGTATTGTAATTTTATTGCTATTTAGGTAACAAAAAAACATGGCATTCCGGCATCAAGTCTACAACCCTGCAAGAAAACTTGTAGGCATAAAATAAAAACATCACATTACTGTGAGATACCGGGGTTCATGAGGCCTATATGAGGCCCATACCAAGAACGGGCAACACGTTACTTTTGAATGAGTGCCTCAATCCTCAGAGTATGCTCATCCGATATACCATGAAAGGCTATCTCAACCTTTGGTTATTGGTAAAATAAAAAATTTAGCAACTTTGTAAATAGTCTAGATTATAAATATACCGTTTTTTTGTATACAGTTCCTATAACATGACTGTGGGATTAGACTACTCTCAGGTCTGTATGTAGACTATAACCAATATTCTGATTTAAAAAAAAATCCATTTGTGCCACTGCAGGCATTCTAAAATCATTCGGGCCACTTGAATAACATACGATCGGACCAGTTTAGATATGTAAATATCGGTCCATCAGTAATCTGAAGGTTGGTACATATTATATTGGGTTCCAAACGGCACTAGGACTGATCACGCGGGGGACTTACAGGCCAGATAGTGCTCCATGACCACAAAGTTAGGCTGGGTTCACACCTGCATCCGTGATTCCGTTGTTCTGCACCGTCAGAGGAGCAGAACAACGAAAATACCAGAAGCTTCAGTTTCGTTGTACGGCGGACACCACCGGCAGCCGACAGGACCCATTGACTTTAATAGGTTTCCGTCGGGGTGTCCGTGGTTTGTTTGCGCTATTGTTTCTGGTATTTTCGGCTGGATCTGCGATGCAGATCCCTAATGGAGCCTCTAATGCCGATGAGGTCTTACTATGGACAACATGGACACTTTTTCTATGATACATGAGGCCTGGTGTGTATGAGATCCAAAAAAAAAACTATGATATGAATATTTTAGATTAAAAAAATGTAGAGACCTGCAGAATACTCGGGTGGTTCATGGTTAGATGTGACCTGTCATTTTGAAATTTCATCCCTTGTTACTTCAAGTAGTTAAATTTGTCCACATTTTCCAACTTTTACCAATCAACTGTTCACACAGCGTCATATATATGGTTGTGGTACGATATATAAACGATAAAATTCTACTTAGGGTATGTTCACACGCTTAATAAAAAATGGCTGAAAATACAGAGCTGTTTTCAAGGGAAAGCAGCCCCTGATTTTCAGCCGTTTTTTAAGCAAACTAGCGTTTTTTGCGCCATTTTTTACGGATGTTTTTGGATCTGTTTTTCTTTAGTGTCAATGAAAAACGGCTCCAAAAAATGAGGCTTAAAAAAATGCCCTGTCGGAACAGAATGCCGTATTTCCCATTGAAATCAATGGGCAGATGTTTGTAGGGGTTCTGCTTCTGATTTTTCAGCCATTTTTCGGGAAGTTTACGGCCGAAAAACGTCCGAAAATAAGCCGTGTGAAAATACCTCATGCACACTTCCATCGGCCGTTGTATTGCCGTTAATGACGGTTCCGTCAAACACGGGCCACACACGGATGGCTTCCTTGTGCAGTCTGTTGTTTGACGGACCAAATTCAATGCAGAGGCCGAGGCTGTTCCGTCAAAAATGGGCAGGAGTAGGACCTGCACTACTTTTGATGGAACGGCCGCACGGTTCCGTTAAAACAACGGAAGTGTGCATGGCCAAATTGAAATGAATGTGTCAGGGTGCTATCCGTTGAAAAAATGGAAAGCACCCTGATGAAAAAAACTGAAGTGGGCATGAGGCCTTAGACTACGAATTAGATCTGTAAATCTAAATTTCAGCAATCGATATTGTTGCCATCTTCAACTGCTGCCACCCTTCATATTACAGCCGCATTGGATCAGACTCATTTTGTGACTCTGCTTTCTTCCATAAACAGCGCCCCTCTTGTCCATGAACTGTATGCGGTATTACAGTTCAGCCATATTCAAATAAAATGGAGCTCAGTTGTAATGCCGCAACAGCCCATGGACAAGAGTGCCGTTGTTTCTGGAAGAAAGCAGCCATGTTTCTAGCTATATAGTAGAGTAAAAGTTGTTAAATGCCAAAAACTAAAAATAACAAATTCGAAAACACAGTTAATTTGAAATCAATGACTAAGTGCCTTAAGACTTTGCTTGTAGAGAATGGCATTATAGCATGAAACAATACCCAGAAGCCACTCGTTTTAGTCACCTTGGCAACCAAGGTTGACAGAATTTGAGAAAAACCTTGAAAAAAGAAAAAAAACAACAAAGGAGATGAAACGCGTTGCAGGTTTTCAAGCCTTATGATGAGAAACACACTGGAACGCTGGTGTAGTCGTATGATCCGGTTTGGCCTGACTTTCTGTTCCCAATCAATTATGTAAAATTAATCTCTGAAGCTTCTACTGTAATTGGGACATCGCATGTGAGGTGGAAAATGATTCAAAGGCAATGAAAGGAAGATGCTGGCCTTCAGCTGACTGAGCATATTAATCCCACACAACAAAGCCTTACATTGCTAAACCCTCTGACAGGGATAAAACGCACGAGGGATTAAAACATATTACTGGGTTTCTCAAGCTAAGAACTCAATTGCAGGTACTTCAACATAATAACCTTGTACTCTCACATAACTCGACTTTCGTTTTATTATGTCTGACATGGTAACGTCGCATCGATGGTACAACTTTTTTTTTTATGTATTTTTTGCTGATTAGTCTTTGGGGCAGAAGAGTTTACAATCTAATTTCTGCATACACTTGGGCTAGTCCAAATGGAAGAGAGTAGCCCAATCAACAGGTCTTTGGACTGTGTGAATTAACCAAAGGGTCCATAACAAGCCTCCAAAAATACAAACTTAAAAATGTAATGCAAATTTTCGTGGTTGCTTTTGTTGTTGTTATTTTTGTTGTTGACCTTCTGGTCATAGTGATGGCATATTAAAAACCACTGATACCATACGATCCATTATATTAAAGCCTAAGGCCTTATTCACATGAACGAGTTATGCATCTGTGTGACGGCCGTTAAAACAACGGCCGTCACACGGACCTATGTAATGCAATGGGGTCTTTCACACGGCCATTTTTTCAGTGGACAGTGTGAAGGGTCCTATAACATGTCCTATTTTTTCACGCTTCACGCATTCCTCCATAGACTCTAGTCTATGGGGGATGCGTGATAACGCAACCCGCAGCATACAGCACGGATGCCCTTCGGACGTGAAAAACTGCAGTTTTTCACGTCCGAGATGCGCAACGCTCGTGTGAATCTAGCCTAACTGTACTTAAAACCTAGAACTTACAACATGATTACAGGTAACTCCACTTGTGGCACTTAAAGGAATTGTCCATTATTATTTTTTTGTATAATTAAAAGTTAAACAATTTTCTAAGGTACTTTCTGTATTAATTCCTCACAAATCTCAATATCTCTGCTTGTTGTTATTCAGTAGGAAGATTCATTATTTACTTCCTTCCAGTGGATAAAATTCTGTCTATGGTCATGTGATGGACACACAGGTACATGACTCGTTACTGTATGTGTATCAGAGCTCTGTCTTCTAACAACCCCAGCACCTGTGTCCATCACATGACCCTGTAACGAGCCGTGCATCTGTGTGTCTATCACATGACCCAGTAACGAGCCGTGCACCTGTGTGTCCATCACATGACCCAGTAACGAGCTGTGCACCTGTCTGTCCATCACATGACCATGTAACTAGCCATATACCTGTGTGTCCATCACATGACCATCGACAAAATTGTATCCACTGGAAGTACACAATGAATGTTTCTACTTAATAACAACAAGCAGAGATCTTGAAAACCCTGAGGAATAAATACTAAGACTATATTGGAAAATTGTATAACTTTTAATTATACAAAAAAATAACATTTATTAGCTTAAACCGGACAATTCCTGAAATAACAATCCAGGTAGCTGAGATATGGGGAGCTCTATGGTAAGATCCTCACACTTAAGAGCTATTGGCCACTGGTGGTCACCGGTAAAATTTATCTAATGAGTAATAGTAAAAATAGTGGCTATGTGGGGTCAAAAAAGCCATATTAACCTTGCAGAACTAATATTTGCGACCATAAGCTCTTTAAAGTGAGGTCTATGCCAAACAGCTCCCTATATCTCAGCTTACCAAGTCGAGTCACATCATCATTTTCAATGTTGAGTTGATACAATACAAAGAATGAATTACATTTGCATTACATTGCTACAATTATATATTTTAATGACAACAATCAGGTAAAGTGAAAGTTCACGATGACCACACTCACATCGCGTGTTGGCACGTGCCAATACTCTTTCAAATAGGTGCATGTAGGTCATTAATGACCAGAAGCAGATGAGCGAATCCCCTGGATCCAGTGTAAGGTCCTTCCCTAAGTAAACCATATTTGGTTTAATGGTCTCAATGATCTGGACCAAATCGGGCACAAGAAGAATGTAGTTACTTTTTGCTTACAGTCCTAAATCTAGTACTATTGGCAGTCAAAAAGTTCTACAGTAATCAACACAACAAACCTAGTTCCTTAGAATATTTTCTTTTATGTAGCGATCTTTAGCATAAAGTCACAGAGAAAGTTCAAAATAATTTTTCCGGATCTCTTACCACATATGGAACAATCATGGTCCCCAGCTTCTTAATCGGTCCCCGGAATCCCGGGCCTGATGTTCTTTGCGTGCTCTTAGTTCTTCCACGGCTCTTGTATTTTGGAAGCCCACCAAGGCCAGTGTGATTTCTGCGTTCCATCGGCTACGTTCCCGGCAGCGAAAGTCTATCTCCTGTCCTTCCATGGTGACCAAGGTAAAGTATACACGTTCCCCTTTTCGTTCCACGCATTCTAACTTGGCCAAAGAATCGAATCGTAGAATTTTGGCCTTGCCTTTCTTTCGAGAGTCTGTGTACAAATGTAAACCATCAGCAGTCAGGACACATCTTCGCTTCTTCCATAGTTGGAGGAAGCTGTCGCTCCTCTTTTCCAGGTCTCCTTCCTTAATAGCTACAGGAGATGCCATGATGGACTGATTCATTAGCCACTAATTTTGAGAGGTCCTTCTTGACGTTCTTCCAAACTCTGGTGAACTTCAGGATTCTTTGGACCAGTTTTAGGCCTTCAAAAGGATATATTTCTCAGCCATACTTTAGCTATTTATGATTTTATCTACTAAAGAACTGGAAGACTCTTTTCGAGAGGACTTCTTCCTCAATGAGGAACTTCTTTAGGGCATGACAGTTGATTGGTGCAGACTTTCGTAGAAATGAACCTTCTTCGCCTATTAACAGGGTGGTAGCAGTAGATGGACTATGAAGTCTTCCAATGACAATATCATGGGGGCAGGAGCAACGTGCCAACTCGGAACTGCAGGGAATGTAATATCCAGCTCTTCTGTAGGTGATTAGAGCAGTGCAAACTAAGGAACTGTTTGCAGAGGGAGACAGCTTTGTGCTTGTAGGATGGATCTCTCCTCCTCATTCATGCCCCAGGCTTCTGGGTGGGACCGAATGCTCCATAGGTAGACGCTGTAAGTTCTTCCTAGTCACTCACACAAATGCAGCTGCAAGGAACACTGCCCAGCCTAATAGGATGACTGTAGTTATTCACTGACTGTGAGATGTAGCTGGCTCCTCCTCGTTGGAAGGCGGCTAAACACACTGCAGAAAAAATACAGAGTGGATTAACTCTATTACGTCCTATTGACTCGCACAAGATAGTGAAATAGGTCAATGTTCAATCAACTCTAAGTGGCGGGGATAGCAGTGATATAGAAACGGACTAATGGCGTCTAATGGGTTTAGATTCTTTGTAATGACTTTGTGCGTCAGGATTACTTTGAGTAGATAGATTTATAATCATGCGACTCCAAAAGTTTATTGGAGTTCTTGTAAAATGATACAATCATCTCTGGTAATATTGTTGCGATCACCGATTTTTTTTAAAGGGAACATATCATGTAAATGTGGACTGTAGTCCGAATTACACGCTTCAAATTAAGTTCTATTACACCGGCCAATTTTGGCCGGTGCAACGAGCGCCGATCAACGAGACATCTCGTTGATCGGCGCTCATTTGCTCCTGTCACTAGAAGCTAGTATGGGGACGAGCGGTCGTTACTCCGATCGCTCCTTCCCATACATTATTATCATGTCGGCAGTGCGTCTCCCTGTTTACATAACGATAATAATATTTAATTTATTTAAAACTATACGATCAGCAGATGAACGATCGTTTGCTCCTTCATCTGCTGATCGCTGCTCTGTTTACACAGGGCAATTATCGGCAACTAGCGTTTTATTAATGCCTGTTTGCTCGCTAAAGGGCCTTCACATCCAGGCAAAACCGATAGCCTGCGATATGCCAATTGCGGGGTCTGAGGGGGCACAGGAATTCAAAGAACACTGAAGAGAGAACCACTGTTCCTTTAAGGATCACCAGGTATGCGTTCACCGTGCGGTATAAAAGACATGTTAACTTTATTCTGCTGGTCAATACGAATATGGTAATACCAAATTTATATGTTTACTACTTTAAAAAAATAAAAACAATTTGTTCAAAATAAATTTGTTTTGTGTTGCTATATTCTGAGAGCCATAACTTTTAGATTTTTCCGTCGATGAAGCGATGTCAGGGCTTGTTTTTGCAGGATGAGCTGTAGTTTTTACTACCACCAAAAAACGGCAATTCGGGTGTTTTCTTTTTAAATTTTTAAATTTTTACGGCATTCACCATGTGGGATAAATAACGTTATA
The DNA here is from genome assembly GCF_050947455.1 of Rhinoderma darwinii. Classification (NCBI taxonomy): domain Eukaryota; kingdom Metazoa; phylum Chordata; class Amphibia; order Anura; family Rhinodermatidae; genus Rhinoderma; species Rhinoderma darwinii. The sequence continues at coordinate 88,565,364 of NC_134696.1, forward strand.
GTTCCATAGTTCAGACTTTTGATGAAAGGGCGATGCCAATCATGTTCATTTTTTTTCAATGTTTACATTACTGTAGGGGAAAATGGGAAAAGGTAATTTTTTTTTCGTAAATATTTTTTTCTATATTACGAAAAACGTTATTTAATTAAAAAATAATAATTTAACTCATTGAAGGGTTTGGGGCAGGTGGCAGAGGAGAGCCCCACTAATGCTGATTACAAGGGGGTCCTAGTGTCCATATCAGTGGAGACATGGGCGCACGCATGTGGTCACTGTTGAAATCGGTCCACTAAGTTATTTTTATTACTTCAGTTGTCTGAAAAAGTTCCTTAAAAATATATCAACCTGTCTTTGTGAGGAGCACTTGTTGGGTGTGGTGTTACGTCCTCTTATTTTATTAGAGAGCATCTTAACTTCCTTCTATGGTTAACCCTCTAAAAATAATAGATTGGTTCCCAGGCTTCCCACATAATCCCACATCAAGGAGATGAACAGTTTGTTATTTGAAGGAACATCTTAATTTCCAGTGACATTTAATAAATTACCACCTACTTGGAAACTCATTTCATGTTTTAGCCGACAACACGTTTAATGCCCTGGAGACTTTTTGGAGAAACAGGGTTGTGCCACCACAAGAAGTTTAATATTTACCAATGCTCCACCTATGACTGGCCACTGAGAACGGAGATGACGAGGTTCAGAAGAGGTTAATGCTCTGTCTTCGGAGACCCGGAGACCCGGAGAACATGGAATTATTTACAGCTGTGATGTCCATAGTCGAGGGATAACATTGAAATCTTAGGGATATTCTAATGACAATTCTTTACCATATCTAGGGTAGCCATATAGTTAATCAACCGTACCCGAATCACACAATACATACACGAAACCCAAATGTGTATCTGAGCTACATATCAATGTGGATGGATTTCTGTCATTTTCCTGTCCAAGAATGGCATTGCAAAATGGAAAATACCAGGTATCACTGGAAATTCAATCTGATATAGGTCTCTACTTTTGGAGACGAAGCCAATTTTTGGATTTTCATTTTTGTTTTTTCTTCCCACCTTCCAAAGCCATAACTTTTTTACTTTTTCGTTGACATCGCTCTATGAGGGCTTGTTTAGTGCGGAACAAGTCGTAGTTTTTGTCTTTAATGTACCAGAAACTGAGAAAAAATTATTTGTGGGGTGAAATGGGTAAAAAACAGCAATTCCACCTTAGTTTTTTCTGTTTCGTATTTACGCCGTTCATTGTGCGGTAAAAACATCATGGTAACTTTATTCTACGGGTCGATATGATTACGGAGATACTAATTTCTTTTATCTTTTTGTATGTTTTAACCAATATTATAAAGAATAAACTAATTCTTAAAAAAAAATTTGTTTTGTGTCGCCACTTTCTGAGAGCCATAGCTTTTTTATTTTTTTCATTGATTGAGAAGTATGAGGGCTTATTTTTTGCGGGGCGAGCTGTAGTTGTTATTGGTACCATTATGGAGTACATGCGACTTTTTGATAACTTTTTAATCCAATTTTTGGGGCGCTAAGGTGACTAAAAAATATTTATGGCGTTCACCGTGCGGGTTGAAGAATGTTGCATTAGAATAGTTCGGAATTTTACTGATGCGGCGATACCAGTTATGTTAATTTTTTTTTTTTTTTAACATTACTTTAGGGAAAAAATGGGAAAAGGTTTTTTGTTTCCTTTTTAAAAAAACCTTTTAATATTTTTTTTGTACATTAAAAAAAACCTTAATTTAACGGTATTTTTTTTTTTATATGTCCCCCTAGGGGACTTGAACCAGCGATTGTTGGTTTCGCTTGCACGATATACCTCAATACTAAAGTATTACACTATATTGTGATTTTCACAGGCTAAAGGAGTACAAATTGGGCACCCAGTATGCCATGGCAACGATTGTCACCCCACAATCGTGTAACGGAGGGCCGATGGGTAGTCAGTAGGGGCCACCCCCCTTATTCTAACGGCTTAGATGCTATTGACTGTGGCATCTAAATGGTTAAACAGGCGGAATCAAATTGATATTTGATTCTGCCCGTTGCAGTGGGTTGTCGGCTGTAGCGTGCTCAGCCGTGAGCGTGCTCCATACTTCCCCTTGGCGGCTGCACATACATGTATGTGACATGTCGCCAAGGATTAAAGGGTTATTCTTATCACAGAAAATGATGGCTTATCTCTAGAATATGCCATCACTTTCTGATCGGTGAGGGTCTGACTGCCGGGACCCCATGGTCCTGACAATGAAGGAGCATCAGCGCTGGTTTAGTGCAGGGACCTGCAGCACAGTCTATTCAAGTAGAGTGTCGGGGACTAAACCAATGTAATACCAGTCCTGCCTAAACCTAAAACAGTGGAAAACTCTCTTGCCCACAACTGTGTGTACCGCCGGACTCATGTCCGTGATCTGTGGAAAGATAAGACATATTCTATCTTTCCATGGATCAGAGAGTCGGGTCCATTTTTACCTACTAAAGTGAATGGGTCCGAGAAAATTATGGGGCGCCACTCGGATTCCGTGAAAAGCGGTCCGAGTGGCACTCGGTTGTGTGCCCTTAGAAAATGCTATTACAGTGCTTTCTAATATAACGTTTATGTCGATAAGGGCCTGTTCACATCACCGTCTGTGTTCCCTTGAGGGGTTCCGTCTGAGGTTTCCGTCGGGTTAACCCCTCAGTGGAAAGCAAACGGAAACCTAAGCTTCCGTTTCCCTCACCATTGATATAAATGGTGACGGAAACCTAGCGAATGGTTTCTGTCTGTCACCGTTGTGACAGGGTTCCGTTGTTCTTGACGGAACCAATAGCGCAGTCGACGGAACCTTGTCACAACAGTAAAACCATTAGCTAGGTTTCCGTCACCATTGATATCAATGGTGAGGGAATCGGAAGCTTAGGTTTCCGTTTGACTTTCCGCTGAGGGTTTAACCTGATGGAAACCTCCGACAGAAGCCCCTCAGCGGAAACTAACGCTGATGTGAACACAGCCTAAGAATTATAGTAGAAGCGATTACTTTCACTGGTCTCTTTCATCATCAACATTTGTAAAAAAAAAAGTGGTGACATTGTGTTGCACATAGCAGCAGGGTTTAGAGAATGGCATGCCTGGAAACAGGATTACTGTGGAAAGAAGCTCAGTGTTTCCCTAGTCATATACATCGGGCACAGCACATACAGACAATAATCTCCCCGGCTTAAAGGGAAACGATTATTAAAATTTTTACAATCCTATTTTATATCTTAACACAGTCGTAAAGAGAAAACTATGTAATCCAAATTACATTTAAACACCAACTTAAACTGTGTCGGTCAGCTACGCATATGACCGAGGCAGCCATTTTATGTGTTGGGCCATATTAAAGTAGCCTATCATTTCTCAAGGAAGTATGCATCATGCCTTTATAATTTCTTAAATAGCATTTATTCCTGAGTCATCCTCTTGTGTGAAGTCCAAGAGTTGCCCAAAATTAGAAAAAAAATGGTTTTCTTCCAAAAACAGCGCCACACCTGTCAAAGGGTTGTGTCTGGTAGTGCAGCTCAGCTTCATTGAAGTGAATAGGGTTGAGCTGCAATACCACACACAACCTGTGGACAGGTGTGGCATTGTTTATTGGATAAAGTGACCATATTTTCTATTCCTGGATATCTCCTTTAAATATTCTCCTCTGCATGTCGCATAACCCACAGGTGCTTCTTAAAACTAATATAAATTTTTAAAGAAAATGGTGCGGCTAAACTTAGCCCCCCCCCCCGCCCTGTCCTGGGACATTATGTGATAATGTCATGTGTCATATGCCGTTCGTCAACCTGCATGCGGTCCACCATCTTTTAAGTACTAGTTCCGCACCTCTTGCAGTACTAGTTGCAGGCCCAACTATGTCCCACTATACATGTGTGTATCTACTGAGGCTTGTATGAGTTATTATGTGTTAAGAGTGCGTATGCGTGCGTCCAACTACTTCAAATTTTCCAGTGGTACCCACAACATGTGGTTTTGTTTTCACTCAGGCAGGGTAGGGGTGGTGGGGGCTGAACCCCCATTTACAAATGTAGAATATGATCTTTTCAGGTAATTTTTTATATATCGTATATTCATCTTTTATGACCATATTTCAGTTTATATATAGATATAATGTACATGAAAAGTTTAGTAACTTTGTAAATATATTGCATTATTTATTTTATACGGATCCATAATTACATCCCAAGGTTACATTCAAAATTCTTCTAGTTATCATTAGAAACAGTCAACAAGCTTGTTGACAGACACACCCCTATTTAATTTCTATAATGCAGTGTAACAGTTTTCCCTACATCAGATCACTGAACAGTGGCTGGTGTAGAGACTATACTTTAAGAACACAAATTGTAGACCCTGAGACAGCAAGGAATGCTGGGAGAAACATTTATGCTTGAAGCTCTGAAGTATTAGGCATTATAAATGCAGCTCTAGACTATAATACAGGCTGTAATTTATGATCAGTGCAATATTAATTCTGTTTGTAAACTGGAAAATGGTGTTTGAAGAGTATTACAAGCTAAGAAATTGCTTTATCGCCGAAAATGCTTTTCTTTTTTTTTTGTAGGTCAGTGATAGGAAGTCTCAGAGTTGATCCCTTAAATATTGTTCTTTTATGTTCTGGAACCCCAAAAGTTGTATTTCTAAGAAAAAAGGAGGATTGCTTTACTCTCCAAAACTTGGGTAGAATTAAAAGTGGATTTATATACAGGATTTAAAGAGCAACTCCAGAAAAAGTGATTTACACGTGAATGCAATCAGCATCGTTAGAAAAAAAATTGGGACCTAGACACCCAGATTATAAAAACTCCCTATACTTTCCCTGTACTTGTGAGGACTGTGCCAACTTCTGTTTGTTGTTCCCTGAGTCATTATCCTGGGGGCACCCATCCTACAGTTTACGAACATGTTTCGCAGAATGTACAGTGTGAATTTAAGGTTCAGGGGGAATTTTTAAATTTGGTATTGGAATTTTTGTTCCTGGAAAAGTCTACTTGAAGTTCCAGCTCACCGGTTGGACAGGTTGGTGTAGGCATGGTTGCCAACATGTTCAAATAGCTTCTAGTGAGAACTTCCTGCTGAGCCTGTAAGTGTTAGTACATAGGGCACTCACACACATCGGGGACTCACGCACATCGGGGGCTCATGTACAGGGCCGGCGTCAGGACCCGGCGAACCCAGGCAAGTGCCGGGGCCCACTCCACTTGGGGGGGACCACTCGGCCGCCGGGTACTGACGCTGCCGTCGTTAAGTCATCACTGTCCATATACAGTGAAGGAAATAAGTATTTGATCCCTTGCTGATTTTGTAAGTTTGCCCACTGTCAAAGACATAAACAGTCTAGAATTTTTAGGCTAGATTAATTTTACCAGTGAGAGATAAATTATATAAAAAAAAACAAAAAAACAGAAAATCACATAGTCAAAATTATATATATTTATTTGCATTGTGCACAGAGAAATAAGTATTTGATCCCTTTGCCAAACAAAATGTAATACTTGGTGGCAAAACCCTTGTTGGCAAGCACAGCAGTCAGACGTTTTTTGTAGTTGATGATGAGGTTTGCACACATGTTAGATGGAATTTTGGCCCACTCCTCTTTGCAGATCATCTGTAAATCATTAAGATTTCGAGGCTGTCGCTTGGCAACTCGGATCTTCAGCTCCCTCCATGACCTTAATGTGCTTCTTTTTGAGCCACTCCTTTGTTGCCTTGGCTGTATGTTTCGGGTAATTGTCGTGCTGGAAGACCGAGTCACGAGCCGTTTTTAATGTCCTGGTGGAGGGAAGGAGGTTGTCACTCAGGATTTGATGGTACATGGCTCCATCCATTCTCCCATTGATGCGGTGAAGTAGTCCTGTGCCCTTAGCAGAGAAACACCCCCAAAACATAATGTTTCCACCTCCATGCTTGACAGTGGGGACGGTGTTCTTTGGGTCATAGGCAGCATTTCTCTTCCTCCAAACACGGCGAGTTGAGTTAATGCCAAAGAGCTCAATTTTAGTCTCATCTGACCACAGCACCTTCTCCCAATCACTCTCAGAATCACCCAGATGTTCATTTGCAAACTTCAGACGGGCCTGTACATGTGCCTTCTTGAGCAGGGGAACCTTGCGGGCACTGCAGGATTTTAATCCATTACAGCGTAATGTGTTACCAATGGTTTTCTTGGTGACTGTGGTCCCAGCTGCCTTGAGATCATTAACAAGTTCCCCCCGTGTAGTTTTCGGCTGAGCTCTCACCTTCCTCAGGATCAAGGATACCCCACGAGGTGAGATTTTGCATGGAGCCCCAGATCGATGTCGATTGACAGTCATTTTGTATGTCTTCCATTTTCTTACTATTGCACCAACAGTTGTCTCCTTCTCACCCAGCGTCTTACTTATGGTTTTGTAGCCCATTCCAGCCTTGTGCAGGTCTATGATCTTGTCCCTGACATCCTTAGAAAGCTCTTTGGTCTTGCCCATGTTGTAGAGGTTAGAGTCAGACTGATTAATTGAGTCTGTGGAAAGGAGTCTTTTATACAGGTGACCATGTAAGACAGCTGTCTTTAAAGAGGCTCTGTCACCAGATTTTGCAGCCCCTATCTGCTATTGCAGCAGATCGGCGCTGCAATGTAGATTACAGTAACGTTTTTATTTTTAAAAAACGAGGCTTGCAAAAGTCCAAGTGGGTGTGTTTAAAAGTAAAAGTCCAAGTGGGCGTGTATTATGTGCGTACATCGGGGCGTTTTTAATACTTTTACTAGCTGGGCGCTCTGACGAGAAGTATCATCCACTTCTCTTCAGAACGCCCAGCTTCTGGCAGTGCAGACACAGCGTGTTCTCGAGAGATCACGCTGTGTCGTCACTCACAGGTCCTGAATCGTGTCAGACGAGCGGGGACACATCGGCACCAGAGGCTACAGATGATTCTGCAGCAGCATCGGCGTTTGCAGGTAAGTAGCTACATCGACTTACCTGCTAACGCCGATGCTGCTGCAGAATCAACTGAAGCCTCTGGTGCCGATGTGGCCGACACGATGCAGGACCTGTGAGTGACGTCACAGATCTGCACTGCCAGAAGCTGGGCGTTCTGAAGAGAAGTGGATGATACTTCTCGTCAGAGCGCCCAGCTAGTAAAAGTATTAAAAATGCCCCGATGTACGCACATAATACACGCCCACTTGGACTTTTACTTTTAAACACACCCACTTGGACTTTTGCAAGCCTCATTTGCATAACTACAAAAATGGTCATAACTTGGCCAAAAATGCTCGTTTTTTAAAAATAAAAACGTTACTGTAATCTACATTGCAGCGCCTATCTGCTGCAATAGCAGATAGGGGCTGCAAAATCTGGTGACAGAGCCTCTTTAATGCAGGCACCAAGTTGATTTGGAGCGTGTAACTGGTCTGGAGGAGGCTGAACTCTTAATGGTTGGTAGGGGATCAAATACTTGTTTCTCTGTGCACAATGCAAATAAATATATATAATTTTGACTATGTGATTTTCAGTTTTTTTTTTTTAAATATAATCTATCTCTCACTGGTAAAATTAACCTAGCCTAAAAATTCTAGACTGTTCATGACTTTGACAGTGGGCAAACTTACAAAATCAGCAAGGGATCAAATACTTATTTCCTTCACTGTATGGACAGTGATGTAAGAAGGGGAGGAGTCCCAGGCAGAGCTCTAGCAGCTCTGCTCAGGGACTCCATCTCTGGGAAAGCCCCTGACATCGCTGTCCATAAATGGACAGTTAATATGGACAGCGATGCCAGGACCAAAGCAGTGTCCCAGCCCGACCGCGCTGGTCCAGCCTCCAAATGAGCCTGTGTGCCGTGAGCCGCTCGGCACAGGCAGGCGCGATGTAGTGACGTCACTACATCGCGCCTGTCTGCGACGAGTCACTCACAGCACAGTGCAGAGGAGGAGAAGGATCCTCCACACGTCGTGGGAATGGGGTAGGTAAGTAATTATGTTATTATTTTTCTATTAGGTACATATGGGGGCATTATACTGGGTATGGGAGGGGGGTCCTATTGTAGCTGCTGTGGGGGGCATTATACTGTATGGGACAGCTGTGGGGGCATTATACTGTATGTGGCAGTTATGGAGGGCATTATACTGTATGGGGGTGTTATACTGTATGGGACAGCTATGGGGCGCATTATACTGTATGGGGCAGTTATGGGGGCATTATACTGTATGGTGCAGCTATGGGGGGCTTTATACTGTTTGGTGCAACTATGGGGGACATTATACTGTATGGTGCAGCTATGGGGGGCATTATACTGTGTGGTGGATTTATACTGTGGGAGCAGCTGTGGGGGGCATTATACTGTGGTGGTCAGCTATGGAGGGCATTATACTGTGTGCGGGCATCTATGGGGGCATTATACTGTGTGGGGGCAGCCAAGGGGAGAATTATACTGTGTGGGGGCAGCTATGGGGGCATTATACTGTGGGGGGGGCAGCTATGGGCGCATTATACTGTGTGGGGGCAGCTATGGGGAGCATTATACTGTGTGGGGGCAGCTATGGGGAGCATTATACTGTGTGTGGGGCAGCTATGGGGAGCATTATACTGTGTGTGGGGCAGCTATGGGGAGCATTATACCGTGTGGGGGGCAGCTATGGGGAGCATTATACTGTGGTGGTAAACTATGGGGGCATTATACTGTGTGGGGGGCAGCTATGGTGGGTCATTATACTGTGGGGGCAGCTATGGGGGGGTCATTATACTGTGGGGGCATTCATGAGGTCTGTCGGGCAAGGCAGCTGGGCATAGATGTGCGCAGGGGTCTGGTGGTTGGGGGGTAGGGGGGCCTAAGCTGAATTCTTGCACCAGGGTCCATGAGCCTTTAGCTACGCCACTCCCAGGCAGAGTGCTAGTAGTGTTCTGCCCGGGACTATGGATCTGGTGTTGCCCCTGACAACACTGTCCATATATAGACAGTGATGTCAGGAGCTGTGTGGCACTACCTGGAGGAGGGGGCTGTGTGGCCCTACCTGGTAGGGGGGCTGTGTGGCACTATCTACAGAGGGCACTAAATTTATGGGGGTACAAACTGGGGGCCTAACGTCTATATGGGGGCACAAAGTGACGATTTTGGGCATTTTACTGCCGCAGTGAGTTCCCCCTCAAAGGGGCCCACTAAGTCTGTGTCGCCCAAGGCCCAGATAATCCTGGAGCCGGCCCTGCTCACGCACATCGGGGACTCGCACGCATCAGGGATTCATGCACATCTTTATTCAGGAACCTAAATTTAGCAGTCAGACTATACATGTTCTACCAGTGTGTGCTGTATTTTCTTGTTATTCTCCTCACCTCTTCTTCCTCTTGTAATACGGTTCAGAAAGTCATTTTTAACAGCTATGGAGCTGAGATTCTGTCACAGAGTCACCCTGACTTCATAAGTAAATAAATGTACAGTCCCCTCTCTCTTCCTCACTCTTCTCTTTCTGGCTTTTACTGTTAACCCTTATGCAGATGTCCATAAAAAAGGGATCCTTATTGCAGAACCCATAAAAATCTGTGGTCACATACCAAACTTCTGTGTCCAAGAGGAGGCACACAGACGTTTTGGTATTCTCCATTGCATACTGAATTACAGAGATATTCTTTGCCGAAAGCATCGCTTCTAGGAGAGAAAACGGTGTCTAACGGGGGCACCATACAGTGTCCTATGGGACCATAATGCGTACCATGCTACAGTGCACTCAGCATTGACGTATGCATAAGGACTTCGTTTTAGGCCACTTTCACATGTATTTTAGTCAGTATTTTGCAGCAGTATTTGTAAGTTATAACTAGGAGTGGGTCCAAAATACGGAAAGAGGTGCAATTCCTTCCATGAAACTTTTATCTGTTTATGTTCCACTCCTGGTTTTGGCTTACAAATACTGACCAAAATACTGTCGTATGAAAGGGGCCTTGTACTGAAATCACTCCAGTGTCTAAAGCCCTATTACACTGGCCGTTTTTGGCCGGTGCGGCGAGCACCGATCAACGAGACAGCTCGTTGATCGGCGCTCGTTTGCTCCTGTTACAAGGAGCTATGGACGGGGACTCCGATCGCTAATCCTCATACATTATTATCATGTCGGCAGCGCGTCTCCCTCTTTACACAGGGGGATCTGCTGCCATCTACGATAATATTGAACTTTTTTTATAACGAAATGACCAGCAGATTGAGTATTTGCTCATTCATCTGCTGATTGCTGCCCTGTTTACACAGGGCAGGTATCGGCAATGCTTGTCTGTAATCGCCAGGTGTAAAACCCCCTTAATCTATGGCTGTGTAGGAGTAAAAAGTAGAAAAAAGAAAAGCAGTAAGGGCCTGTTCACATCAGCGCTCGGTTTCCATTGATGTGTTCTGTCAGACCTTTCCGTCGGAGGAACCCATCAACAGAAGGGTAAACGGAAACCGTAGCTTCCATTTGCATTACCATTGATTTTAATGGTAACGCTTCCATTGCTCATGGTTTCTGTTTGTCTCCATTTCCGTTTATTTTGGCGGAAACAACAGCGCAGTCGACTGCGCTATTGATTCCGTAAAAAAAAAAAATGGAAACCTTACGGAACAGAGGCAAACGAGAACCATTAGCAACAGAAGCGTTAACATTGAAATCAATGGTAATGATAACGGAAAGAAAGGGCCGGACACAGCATGAAATAATTGGGGAAGGCCGACATGACCAGGGTTGCAGGTGAGGAAGGGGTCAATAGATCAGGAGAAGAGCGGGAGTAGGGAAGGGGGGTGGCCTTGAGGGGGTGAGGTTAAGGGGGGTATATAGGGTGGGGAGGAAAGGCTTTGCGCCATTCTAGTGAAAACAGTTAGCCCTTGTCCCGCCCTCCCTCCCTAATGTTATGTGTTTATGTTATTGTTTCACGAATTCTTGGTATTGCTGGTGTCTTTTCTTTTACAGGGGACGACTGTTTGTGACCTGTAAAGGTGGAGTTACGGTGGCGCGGTGGCAGATTGGGGATCCTTGGAGTTGGTGGTAAATTGAAGTAGGGGATTCATCATAGGTATGGTCCCTAACAAGTACACAATTGCTCATGGGTCTGGGCGTATTTAGGGCTCCTGCTGGGTGATGTCCCGGGGAGTGGTTTTCATCCTTGGCAAGCCAACTGCGGATTAGAAAGGTGCCCCTGAGCCTGTAGGGAAACGGCTGGGGGTAAGTAGCAATACAGGTGGGCAGTTCGGCGCCCAAATTTTGTAGCTCCAAGGACTTCCCTTTCCCCGTGATGTTGTTATTTAAAAAAGCTCTGTTTTTTGATCATGTAAATATGTTAATAAAATGGCTGATGTGGCCGAATTTATCTAGCCCACTGTCTTGTGTGTTTACTGGGAAGGGTAAGTGGTAAGGAATGAGGTGGGGCCACGGGGTTAGATAGGTTGAGGTGGTAAAGAGGGAGGATGTTGGGAAAAAAAAAAGGTAGAAGGAAGTTAATAATGGATGAGCTCTGTAATCCCGTGGTCAAGCTATGGTTTCCATTTGCCTTTCCGTTGATGGGTTCCCCTGACGAAACCCCTTAACGGAACCTAACGCTGATGTGAACACACCCTCATTTATTTATTTTTATAGCAAGTACATAGGGTCTTAAAACAGCGCCCTGCGGGATATCTCCACATAAATAGTCATAACTGGAGATCTTTTCTTTTGCTGAGATGTGCCGCACAGGAAGAGCTGGAATTTATCAGGGGCAAAAGTGGCAATTACCCACGGGCCTCCACCAGTCCATACTCTCCAGCTCTTCACAGACTCCCAACATGGTAGTTTGAAAATATTTAAAGTGTACCTGCAACAAAATAAATGTTTTAAAATGGGAGGATTATGTAGTTTTTACTAATATTTATTTCTAGGGTTGGAGCTCCATTAGGGTGCAGTCGCTTGTGGCGTAATTTTCCGTATTGGAAAAACTCACCGCGTAAATTGACACCATGTATTCCTATTGGTAAAACAAAATCTAAAACACATACAGTACATGGTTTACATTTTCGTGGGGAATTTTGTCGCTGCGTAAACTCTTTACACAATGTTTTTTTATGTGTTTCCGATTTTGGATGCAGAAGTTCATCATAGACATAGAAATAGGCAACACAAATTTGCAGCAAATTCGTTACAAAATTAATTCTGCTGCAGAATTTTCTGCGGAATAGCTGTTGCGGATTTTTTGGTTTTTAATTTAACACTATGTGTGACTGCACCCTTATGCTGCATGCACTGCTAACTAGAAGAAATTCAGTGGTGGAGCTTGTATGTTTCTTGCTATATGGAGGGGGAGGGTAAGCAGATAAGCAAGATACATCTGGCAGTGCTTATCTTCTGGTTGAAAAAGAGGATCAAGTATGTTAAGGTTTCCATAAGGCGTTTTAATTTCAGTTTTGAAGTGCTTCTTAATTGCGTTGAAAACCGCATTTAAAAAAAACGCATGGGTTTTACTGCGAGATGCTCCAATTTTTTATGTGGTTTTTAGCCATGTGGCTATTGCAGGTGAAGCACATTGAAACCATGCACTTCCCCTGTACTGGCAGAAAACGTCATCGCAAAATCACTGTCCTGGCGCTTCCACCAACTTTAATCTTTAGGACGCAGCTGTGCTGCCTCCGTTGTAATCCATGTGTATGGCGATATAGTCCCATTGTTTATAGGGGAGAGTTTCTCTGTACTTATAGCATCCAATGGAACATGCCGCAACATTTTCTCTGTCAGATCTATACAGTATCTGTCAGAATCTCACCAAAAAAAAGATTTGCAAGCCTCTGCATGAATTTGGAGGCATACGGAGGTACTGTAGAGGGCTAACAGACCACCATGGAAGCCCAAGTATGGCTCCGTACAATACAGGACCATAAGGATATGTTCACACGCAAACTCAAAGGGTAAGTGCACACGATAACTGCATTTACGTCTGAAATTACGGAGCTGTTTTCAGGAGAAAACAGCTCCTGAATTTCAGACGTAATTGCTCGTACTCACGTTTTGCGGGGCGTCCATTACGGACGTAATTTGGAGCTGTTCTTCATTGGATTCAATGAAAAACGGCTCCAATTACGTACCAAGAAGTGTCCTGCACTTTTTTGATGAGGCTGTTATTTTACGCGCCGTCTTTTGACAGCGACGCGTAAAATTACAGGTCGTCAGCACAGTACATCGGCAAACCCATTGAAATGAATGGCCAGATGTTTGCCGACGTATTGGAGCCGTGTTTTCAGACGTAATTCGAGGCGTAAAACGCCTCCATTACGCCTGAATATAGGTCGTGTGAACCCAGCCAAAAACGTCTGAAAATACGAAGCTGCATTTAGACGTTTTTTTAGCAACTCGATTTTCGCTGCGTTTTTTCCCGGCCGTTTTTGGAGCTGTTTCTCAATAGAATCTATGAAAAATGGCTCAGAAAACTGCTTTTTTCAAAATCGGCGCGTAAAAAAACGGCCCGTCGGAACATCGGAAGCAGAACACCTGCAAATATCTGCCCATTGATTACAATGGGAAAACGGCTTCCGATTTTTCAGACGATTTTTGGCCGTTTACGGCCGAAGATAAGCCGTATGAACATACCCTAATACAGATATGTGCATAAGCGCTAACTGGAAATCTGACACTACATTCTCAGAGCACATTAGTTAGAATGGATCTTCATTAGGGCCTTATTCACATCACATTATAGCCTTCTGTCGGATACCTGACGTATACCTCTGACAGAAGGCTGAAACATAACCCACTGCATATAGTTTTGCAGTGAGATACGTCGCCCAAACCCCCCTTCCCCAGGCAGAGCGCTACCTGAAGTTAGCTGCCCAGGGAAGCTCCTGATGTCACTTTCTATATATGGACAGTGATGTCAGGAGCTACAATGCTGGAGTTCCTGGCCAGAGCGTCACAAGTACTCCAGTCCTGGGGAAGCCCTTGATGTCATTGTAAATATGTAGACAGTGATGTGAAGAACTTTTCAATGACGGCGTCAGCACCCGGCAAACTTGAGTAAGTGCCGGGGCCCACGGCTCTTGTAGGGACCTACTCAGCCGCTGGCTGCTTTTGCCGCCCAGCTGCTTACACTTAATATAGCAGCAGGGCACAGCCGCAGATTTTCCCCACCGGAGGATCCTCCGGAGGGCCAAGCCACCAAACTGCATCGATAAGCTTAACTTACTAATGCAGAGCAGACCCTCTGCCCCGCCGCTCACATACGCAATACTAGCATTCCGGCACAGATGACGTAATCATGTCATCGTGACGTGATTATGTCACTGCGCCGGGTACCAGAATGAAGACAGTGACAGGACCCATCAGCTCGTCGTGGGAACTGATGAGGTGAGTTGTTGTTTTTTTTGTTTTTTATTGGTGCAAAGGGGGCCTAACTTTGATATGGGGGCACAAACTGGGGGTCTAACTTTTATATGGGGCACAAACTGGGGGTCTAACTTTTATATGGGGCACAAACTGGGGGCCTAACTTTTATATGCGGGGAACAAACTGGGTACCTAACTTTTATATGGGGGCACAAACTGGGGGCCTAGCTTCTATATGGGGGCACAAACTGGGGCCTAACTTTTACAAAGGGGCCCAGTAAGGCTCTGTCGCACAAGGGCCCACATAAACCTAGTGCCGATCCTGTCTCCAGCCATAGCGTTGGCAATGCTCTGGCCCTGGAGAAGCCCCTGACATCACTGTCCATATATGGACAGCTATGTCAGGAGCTACGATACCGGAATCCCCGGCCAGAGTGTCGGATGGGCTCTGGCCAGGGATGCTGGTCCATATATATACAGTGATGCTAGGAGCTTTGCCATGCCAGAGCATCGGCAATGCACAGACCAGGGATTCCGCCCCGAGAGAACCCCTGGCATCACTGTTCATATATGGACAGAGATGTCAGGAGCTTCACCGGAGTCAAAGTCCACGGCCATAACGCTTTCAATGTTCTGCTCGGGGACTCCAGCAATGGGTAGCACCTGACATCTCTGTCTGCATATGAACAGTGATGTCGGGAGCTTTCTGATGTATACCTGAGACAGATGCCACCCATAAGATTCAATGTTCAAAAAGCACACCGCACTTTTCGCAACGTTTTTTTTTTTACAGGATACTTCAGGATAAAATAGCATAGTCTACTATGCTATTCCCGCCTTAAGAATAAAGGTATACCGAGACAGTCTTTTGGTCTCCATCGGGCTAATATGGACACGTTTAGCATGTACCTCGGGAGCTGTCCCAACATACATGCTAAACTTAGGGCTAAAACTTGACGTGAATCAGGCCTTAGAAGGTTGTGTCTGATTTCCAGTAGAAACTAATTTCTGAGCAGTGCCAAAGGGGTTTTATTTCTGTATAGAGCCTTTCATTTTGGGAATCAGTGTTAGTCCGAAATCACAGACTTCACCTCCTCACATATATCCATGACATATCAGAAGATCATATTTATTGGATTTCCGCTTTAAGTTAAGATAGAGAGGGATTTCTGGTATTCATTTCAATCACAAGATCAATTGAACTGTCCAGGTTTCGCCCTGTAAGTAACATTGGCACAGTACACCGTATAATGTTGTGCCGCATTGTTCTTGTATCCAGCTCTCTCTCTTTTATATTTTACTTCCGTCTTACTGAAAGTTTTGGCACCGGGTAACTGTTTAGCTTTGTTCTATCCAGTGAATCAGACTATCATGTGAATGAAGTTAATGAATGGGGTTTTACTGAAGCTCAGATACTGTATATGTGAGACACTGCCAGCCAGTGACAATCATTGGAAGGCCCAGAAACAGGACGCTGATTGGCCCAGGGGTAACCTGTGCTCTGCCCGGAGGGGCGGAGGCGACATTCCATCTCATGCCATTCACCTTTCCTGAGACAATGAGAGTGTTATCTGAAAACCTCAAAGGCTTGTGAACAACTCCCTGTTAAACTCCATGATTAGTCATGCTCCAGGAGTAGATTGTGTTTCAGTGGACGCAGTTACCAGCTGTCATGTGTCTCTCCTCTGGAGAATAAACCGGTGCGGTGCCGGCCTCCAGGATTCCTGAAAATAGCAGAATCTCTTTTACACGATCGTAAGAACGCTCGTTCCTGATCATTTCAGTCAGCGATCAGCCGATGAACGGGAAAGCGCTTGTTCGTCGGCTGATCGGATCTTTTATGCGGCCCTAAAAATGGTCGCTAGTCTGCAGCGCATGTCCCTGTGGACAGTCAGCAGATCCAAATGCCTGGGTACGAACAATCGTAGCAAAATTTTCCCGATCTTGCTCATGGCTCTGTTTAAATGGAGCAAACGAGCACCGATTGACGAGCTGTATTATCAATTGGTGCTTGTTAAAAGTGGTTAAATATGGGCAAATATCTGCCCGTGTAAAATCACCATTAGACCAGTTACTATTTAACAATGGGCGACATTAAAATTACCTAAATATTCTGCATAAAGGCGTCCATACAATAAAAGCAGACCATATGGTTGCTATCTAGCCCATGGAAAGAATAAGCCCAGCCCTTGTTCGGCCCATATTATTCGCTACTGGGTGGCAAGAACATGTGCAGGACTCCCCTCTCCAGAGGAACTGCATAGATAGCAAACACGAGATGAGCAAATTGGCCCAAAGGTCATTGAAAAGCGCCATAATGGGGTTACTATTTTGTTCTTTGCAATGAGGACCCCCACTTTTCTAGGTATTCCACTGTTAGCACCTAATGCATCAACGATTGGTTCAAAGCAACTATAATAAAGGCCAGTTAGTCTGCAAATAAGGGCAAGTCAATTACAAATAATTGTGTGAGCGGAAACTATAGGAATACTCTTTAGGGTATGTGCACACGAGAACTGGATTTTACGTCTGAAATTACAGACTGTTTTCAGGAGAAAACAGCTGCGTCGTTTCAGACGTAAAAGCTCCTCCTCGCATTATGCGAGGTGTCTTTGACGCCCGTAATCTTGAGCTGTTCTTCATTGACTTCAATGAAAAACGGCTCAAATTACGTTGCAAAGAAGTGTCCTGCACTTCTTTGCCGAGGCAGTCATTTTACGCGTCGTCGTTTGACAGCTGTCAAACGACGACGCGTAAATTACTGGTCGTTGGCACAGTACGTCGGCAAACCCATTCAAATGAATGGGCAAATGTTTGCCGACGTATTGTAGCCATATTTTCAGGTGTAAATCGAGGCATAATACGCCTCGTTTACCCTGAAAATAGGTCGTGTGAACCCAGCCTAAGGATTTGCACAACCATCAACCATAAACGGTACTACCAGAATTAGACTATTGTAATTGTAGCAGTTGGGTACCCATTGCATTGGAGTACGGGTAACCTGAGCAGAAGGGGTCTACCGGGTCACCATACTGCTGATTCTTTTCTTATTTCTCTACAAATAAGAGGTTGTCCAATTCCTAAATTCCCAATCCCAAGTATGCAGTAAATGTAAGAGTTTACATTGAGTTCAATGTGTAAACTCATATTCAGTGAGCTCCTTCTAGTGGCGGAGGCCAGATACAAATATAATCATTTAACTGTATGGCTATGCTGGGGATTTGGAGCTCAGTATCAAAAAAATGGAGCCCTGACTGATATAAAGATATATAAAGAAATGAATGAGCACAGAATTTTGGACCTGTTTAGTTTGAATAAACAGAATGATGGATAGTCACCATAAGTAATTGATGTCTTACAGTATTTCATTCTGTTCCATTGCTCCATTTGCCTTATTGTGGGCTTCAAGAGTAGGCGATTTTGCGGCTGGACATGTGTGGTGTGGGCAAGGTGATAATGCTGAAGGCATCTAGGTGGTGGAGTTCCGTTGGGTAATTGCCTCTGCTTTAGGTCTCTAAAATGAAACCTCCTGTGACTTTGAATACAGATGGCAGCAGTCCTACTTGGCCCTGGAGCCTAAAGGGGCCCAAAAGCCCCTCTGCCACATATGAAGACACCAGTTTCATAATCCTGATTAAAAAGCACTGCGGAATATGTTTGTACATGTCTAAAGCTGAATTCCAAATTACGAATTCTATTATCTGAGCCTTGTGCTCAGATAATAGTTACACAGTTAGAGCTTAACTTTTATGTCACGTCTGACAGCAGGACACAGACAGACTGCTGTCTGTTTCCAATGGCAACCAGCAGAATTTTGAAAGGGGTTTTGTATAAGAATAGAGAAAACGACATGAAATAAAATTTTAAAAAAGGAAATATTAAGGCCTCTTCCACCTGGCGTATACATTTTTTGTCTCCGGTATGATGTGTAATATGCAAACATTATTGTCTACCGTATCATGTTCAGCACTGTGCCATATGGTTTCTACATAAAACACAGAACTCCCTCCTAGTAACACAGTTCATGCGGGAAATACAATGTTTATATGGCTTCTGAAAAATTTGTTGTGCGTGTGGAAAAATGACTATACACAATATTAGATGTGGGAACACGTCCATAGAATAACATTGGTTTCATATTCAGAATAATGAGCCAAAACATACAACACACAATATGAAGGATGCTTGATCCTTAGCAATCATCTGTAATCTATAAGAAAGCCAGTAGCAAGTGTTCAATTTCCCTGCAGCGCCCCCACAGGGGAAATTAAGTATTACACAGTTCCCAGTGAAATGCGCTGTTTGTGTAATGAATGGACGTGCTGGGTCCTCCAGAATGTGTGAGGCTCTTTGAAACCGCACTCCTTTGTAGCTCATATGGGGGACCTCCTCTAATTAACTCAGGTTTCCCTTATAGGGTATTTGGAAATGGGTTTTAATAAACCAGACAACCCATTTAAATGAATTTTCCAGATATATATTGATGTATATAGTCTCGTGGCCTCGTAGAGCTAATGGCTCTAGCGCTGTATACATAAATTCACTGAACTTTTCCTTATTGGATTTATATATTTTAAGAAAATACATTAATGTAAATGGGGACGTTTCACTTAGAACTGATTTATTGAACTAGGAGCCGGTTTTAGTATTAATAAATGTGAGAATAAATCCTGGTTCATAGCACAGATATTCCCGAAAATAAGAGACTCATTTTGCTTAAAATAACCTTGGCAGGAGATGCGGGGCCGAGTGCCAGCAGCTGCACCTTATTAAATACACATGTAGGATTGAAATGTTTACCAGGACTGCATATTACTACCCCATTAGAAAGAGGCAGGGTAAACTTTATAATCTCTCCCTGATAAGAGCGGCATTTCAGAAGACTTATGACTGTAGGTTGGCAGCAGAACATATTGGCTTTCCTGTTTAATCAAATATTATGGACTATTTCTGTGCTAGCACCAGGTCCATAAAGAAAAGTAATCATCTAAGTTTCATCTTCGCATCCACAGATGACAAACATGGAGCCGTAAGGTTCTTCTGCCAACACATCACTGAATTTCATTTTGTATACTGTAGAAAAACATAAAAAAAGAATCGATCAATATTACACCACATTAAAAATAAAAATGCACAAAACAGAAAAAAAGTGTTTTTTCACAGAAGAGACATACAGTGTAAAGGATCTGCCAGGCACAGCTTCGGGGTTAACTTCCATAGGTAATCAGTCTTCACCTGAGTCTATGTCTCTGAGACTGACTCCAGCTTCCACCACTCAGGCTGGCAGGCTTAGGAGTGGGAGAGCCTATCACAGCCTGGCCAGACGGAGCTAGCTCCCGCCCTCTGTCTATTTATACCTGCCTTTCCTGTTCCTCCTTTGCTTGTGATTCTTTCCGTGTGGTCTCCTGGCCCAGCTACAGCTCCTAACAATTTGATCCTGCTCCATTCTGACCCTGGCTTACTGACTACTCTCCTGCTCTGCGTTTGGTACCTCGTGCTCTCCTGGTTTGACTTGGCTCGTTCACCACTCTGTTGCTCACGGTGTTGCCGTGGGCAACTGCCCCTTTCCCTTTGCTTTATATTCCCTTGTATGTTTGTCTTGTGCACTTACTGAGCGTAGGGACCATCACCCAGTTGTACCCCGTCGCCTAGGGCGGGTAGTTGCAAGGAGGCAGGGACAGAGTGGCGGGTAGATTAGGGCTCACTTGTCCGTTTCCCTACCCCTATCATTATATACAGTAACTATAATGTCTGGGGCTAATAACATCATGTATCACTGTATGGGATTTTTATGGGATGGTACTGGGAACCCCAATTTAAAAGGGGCGGGATTCAGGCTAATTTGCATTAAAAGGGGAATTTTTGTGTCATTATGGGGCATTCTTGAGTGGAACGGGTACGGGCTTAAAATGTTTCACATATGGGATTCAAATGCTTGTAAGTATGCTGTACCTAATGATGAAATGCTATATAGAAGGACTTCTTTCAAGTTTTCTTATGAGGCCTCGCTAGCCAAACTATGGGGACACATGAGTCTCACCAATTTGTTAACCCAAACCAATGATATCATCATGGTTATGGTGACAAATGACCCATGAACTTTAATGCCCAGGGCCATCTTAATCTACCCCTGCACTTAACCCCTTAAAGGCTATGTACACCCTTGAAAGTGTCTTTTGTTATATATATATATATATATATATATATATATATATATATATATATATATAAATGTCAGTATGTTTGGCGCAACTTTATAATTAGTTTCTATTTAGAAATTATTTTTACTTTTTGAGATACAGCTGCTCTGAATCCTGCATACAGAGCAGCTGTATCGTTAGCTAAATCCTGTTCCCGTCAGGTCCCCGGAACTGACGGGTTCAGTGTCAGCGGGTCCTGCATGTCTCTGACACGCAGGATCGAGCTGTTAGTGATCACATCTAAGTTCATAACTTGTGTGATAGATTAGAGGTGGATCTTGTGTGTCAGAGACATGCAGGACCCGCTGACACTGAACCCATCAGGTCCGGATTCAGGTCTTAGCGAAAGATACAGCTGCTCTGTATATAGAATACAAAGCAGCTGTATCTCGAAAAGTACAAATAATTTTTAATCAAAACTAATTTGAAAGTTTCACCAAACCCACTGACTGACATTTTTATAAAAAATAATAAAAAAATTACTTTCAAAGGTTTACATAGCCTTTAAGATTTAACAGATTGCCACTAGCTACTAGAAAAATAGATGTATGGAGGGAAATTGGGTCTTATTCCTGTAATATTATAAGAATCCTACTTGCCTGGATAATTTTGTGCACTGCTTAACGTCCTTTTTTCGCAAATTGGAAAGTTAGTAAGTATGTAAATATGACCTATAGATATTCAGATTTATGTACATTTTTAATGGAAAAACATTTTGTTGCTTCTCGTAAACCATTTCACAGTCTGGATCCTCATTCATATGACTACACACTGTACTAGAAATGCAAATAGACTACGTTGAATTCATTATGGGTTACCTTGAGATCAGCGCCACCTAGTGTGGAAAAGCCATAACTCTTAAATGATACGTATATTTTTTGCTCTGGAACACAGAAAGTAACACAAACATTTGCTGCAGTAGTGCAATATTTATCCAGCTTTACAGTATGCTTTGTCTTTTGAACTTGCAGCATTCTCTGTGTGTGGCAAGCTTTTGTGGCTTTTCCCAATTGAGTTTTTGAGGAGAATAAGAAAACGTGAAAAATACATGCAAAAGCATATAATGTATGTAAAAATCTATGAGTTTGTGCTCATGGACACGGCACTATTACAGCTCCGTACAATCTCTGAGTTGTATAGAGAACCCTACAAGTGTATGGGCCATTACTGTACATCTGTATGCCTCTGTACAAATCCAACAGAGAAAAATTGTGGCTAGCCTCATCACATGCCGTATGCTTCTAGTGGAGAACAGCTACATACATACGACACCTGATGGACCATGATAAGGAAGCACACGAAGGCCATATTGCTTTGTACTAGGGAGCCATGCGGTCTCCGTTTGCTGCTATAAGGCTCTCCCGTGTGCATGGGGCCTAAGAATACAGGGAGAGTTCAGTAAGAACTCATGCAATGCTTCAAATCCAGATAAAGAACCAGTAACAGTAGAGACTCAGTTTGCCATGTGCATATTGCCTAACTCCTTATTATTTCAATAGAGAAAGTCAACAAATGAGAATGACCTTACGTGAGAATGACCTCATATGAGAATAACCTCACATGAGAATGCCCTGATTTGAGAATGACCTCACATGAAAATGCCCTGACTTGAGAATGACCTCACATGAGAATGACCTCACTTGAGAATGACCTCACTTGAGAATGACCTTACTTGAAAATGACCTCACATGAGAAAGACCACAGGTGAGCAACCATCTTCATTGATGACACTGTCCCAAAGTTATCAGCGGGGGGTCCTAGTGTCGGCATTCACCTCTAGATGAATGGTGGACATATTGCAGTTGACTTCAGCCTTCCTATAATATTACAGTCATAGGATATCCAGAATCGAGTGAGTTGTCCCGCAGCAGTATCACGTACTGGCATAAGTGTAATGCTGATGCCGGCAGTAGAGGTGGTATCATGAATAAATGGGTTTTATTTGACTTCTATTTGCATAACAGCACACAACCAGCCGCAGGAAACCTTCAGAGGCGATCACGGAGCTGAGAACGCTTCACTGTGTCCTCTTAGTATTTTAAAAATAGCATTTTATGTCCTGACGGTACATTGAGTCTTGTGTTCTTTTCCTTGCCATTAATTCTTAAGGTCACCATAAAACAATCCTTCTTCTCATGTTTCCGAATGTGAACAGCTTTACTGTGCAGAATAATCGGCTTTTAAACCCATTGCCGAAATGTCTGTATCACAGGCACTGAGTCAGATTTTTTATTAATTTTGTATTTCACTGAGGATTGTGTCATAACATAACTTTCTCCGAAGTTTACCTAAGTTCTATCAAGCTCCATTATTAACACATCACTCCCATAATCTTATTACCTGTGAATAACCTCATTCAAGTAGGAAATGTTATGGTTTAACGTCAATGAGAATAGATAAAAAGATGTAAGAGCCCCCAAAGTAAATAGAGAGAGATTACATTAATCCCATGTACAATCCCTGGGATGGTTTTAGGTCGGATGGTGCCCATTTGCTTTATCTTCCATATGCCCCCATCCTTATGGTGTACCCTATAGTGCCCACATAATACAATCATACTGTAAAGGATCTGCCAGACACAGCTTCTGTGTCGACGCCCGTGGTTAATCAGTCTGCATCTGCTCCTAGGTCTGATAGAGTGACTCGATCTGCTACCACTCAGGCTGGTAGGCCCCCGAGGTAGATGTCGTTCATCGGAAACTGTGCACAGTCTGGGCCAGAAGAACATAGAGGCGTCCCAGAGCATACAAAAGACTCAGGCAGATAGAAGACGTTCTACTAACCCCTTGTTTGTGGTCGGGGATCTGGTGTGGTTGTCTTCAAAAAATTTGCGCCTTAAAGTTCCGTCCCAAAAATTTGCTCCCCGGTATATAGGGCCGTACAAGGTCATTGAGGTCCTTAACCCTGTCTCCTTCCGGCTGGAGTTACCCCCGTCTTTTCAAATACACGACGTGTTTCATGCCTCCCTCCTGAAATGCTGCTCCCGGTCCTTGGTTACCTCGAGGAAACCTCCGGTCCCTGTTCTCACCCCTGAAGGGGTAGAATTCGAGGTGGCCAAGATTGTGGACAGCAGGATGGTCCGAGGCTCCCTCCAGTACCTGGTCCATTGGAGAGGATACGGGCCTGAGGAGAGGACTTGGGTACCCGCCCGTGATGTTCACGCTGGGGTATTGCTCAGGAGGTTCCATCTTCGGTTCCCCAATAAGCCAGGTCCACCTAGTAAGGGTCCAGTGGCCCCTCATAAAAGGGGGGGTACTGTCAAGGATCTGCCAGACACAGCTTCTGTATCGACGCCCGTGGTTACTCAGTCTGCATCTGCTCCTAGGTCTGATAGAGTGACTCGATCTGCTACCACTCAGGCTGGTAGGCTGAGGAGTGGGAGAACCTATCACAGCCTGGCCAGACGGTTCTAGCTCCCACCCTCGGTCTATTTATACCTTCATTTGCTTCTTGTCTTTGCCTGTGATTCTCTCTTGTGTCCTGGCTCTGCTATTCCAGCTATTACTATTAACCCCTGCTTCATATAGACCCAAGCTTTACTGACTACGCTCCTGCTCTGCATTTGGTACCTCGTACACTCCTGGTTTGACTCGGCTCGTTCACTACTCTTGTTGCTCACGGTGTTGCCGTGGGCAACTGCCCCATTTCCCTTAGCTTCTGTGTACCCTTGTCTGTTATTTCAATAAAACGTTTTTCAACGTAATACTTCATTACCACCTTAGTAATGGCAGTTGTCTGATTGAGAGCGTCCATTACTAAGAAGGGGCTTAGTGTTAGCCAGAAAAAAGGCTTGCACTAACCCCCTATTATTACCCCGCTACCCACCACCACCAGGAGTACCGGGAAGAGCTGGGTACGATCCAGTACCCGACCATCTGAAGTGAAGGGTATCGGGGTGGCCGCAGGCTGGTACTATCAGGCTAGGAAGGGCCAAAAACCATGGCCCTTCCCACCCTGGTGATGCTAGGCTGCTGCTGCTTTATTGTATCTGGCTGGTTATGAAAAATGGAGGGGATCTCACGTAATTTTTTTTTCACTTTATTTTTTAAAAATTACGTGGGGTTCCCCCTATTTTTCATAACTAGCCAGATACAATAAAGCAGCTGCAGCCTAGCATCACCAGGGTGGGAAGGGTCATGTTTTTTGGCCCTTCCCAGCCTGATAATACCAGCCTGTGGCTGCTCCACTACCTAACCGTCGTTTCAGATGTTTAGGTACTGAATCGTACTCGACTCTTCCCTGTATCCCTGGCGGTAGTGGAAATCTGGGTAATAATAGGGGTTAGTGATAGCCTTTTTACTGGCTAATGCTAAGCCCCAGCCTTAGTCATTGAACGCTGTCAATCAGACAGCAGCCATTACTAAGGCCATAATAAAGTATTAACAAAAAACAGACATAAGAATTTTTTTTTATTGAAATCAAAACTCCCCCATGCAACCCTCTTTCACAATTTTTTTTTTTTAAAGTAGATCATTGAAGTAGTCCAATGAATCTACGACGTAGTCCAAACGGTCCAGCGGAACCTACCAAAAAAAAAGTTAGCAGTATAAAATTTAAAAAAACTTACATTTGCCACAATAGAAACCCCTGCTCCTCCGTTTGCTCTTGTAGGCCACAGCCTGGTTTAGGCCTGAGGCCTACAAGAGATCGGGAGCACGCTGATGACATCAACTGCCCGGCACGATGACGTCACTGCATCATGCCGTCCACGCCGGGTTTCTATACCTCAAACAGCACTTTAACAAATAAACAATAAATGTTTTCCTATTTAGAATAATGTATATATTGTGTGTTTGTTGTTTAAAGCTAATAATGAGAAAACTCGGATAGATTGGGGGGGGGGCGTCTTTTTATAGCTCGCCTCAGACAGCAGAGGGGCTAGGTTCACCCCTGTCCTTACAGAACAGTTCTTGTTACCAGCAGAAAATTGTTTCATCGCATTTTAGAATAATGACTGCAATTTTTCTGAACTAAATTTAGAACACAACCATGATCTACAGTACATTTGCTTCAGTAGAACCATAAGAGGTCGGAGGTTACAGCCGTACAATGAACGCCTATAAACTGACCGTATAGCGTAAATAATTTTTTCTTGGTGGGGGTTCCTCAAGGCTTTCTGCCCTTGCATCTTACTTATCTATGACCATCTAATAAGCAATATTTAATAATCCAGCACTCAGCAGGACCCCTTAATGACGATTTAAAGGACTTTTTCACCGTATACGTTTTCAATGGTCATCACAAAAGAACCTTAGGCACCGGTTCCTTATATTATAGGAACGCAACCATTAGATTTCGGTTCTGAATCATTAAGTAAACCGAATCTAAAAATAAAATCCATTATTTTTCTACATCCGGTAGTTTAACAGCTACACATCTCCCGCAGTGCAAACTGAAGCCGTGTCTGTGTCAGGGAGATGCGACTAATGCAAATTTAATAATGCATCAATTTCCTTCCTGTCATTCAGACTGCAGGTAGCAGATCTCGCTGTCCTATTAGAGAGATCTATCAAGCAGCAGAAGCGCCTCCGGTTCTGTTCAGATGAGCCGCGGCTTGCATGGATTTGTGCACCACTTGCATTGATGAATTATTTGTGGTTGGCGAGTGAAAGGTCTGCAAAAACAAAGCGAGTTAATGACCATAGACTGAAACAGTTTAGCAATATGTAGTCCTCACTGAGAAGATATTAAGACTCTAGAAGGGGAGGATTGTGCATATGTAATTGCTGATAAAATTACTGCAAACATTTAAAGGGCAATTACGTTAAAAAAACGGAAAACAATTTCATGTTTATTGGATTACCTGACCTGCAGAAGAATGGGAAGAACTAAGGGTTATTTTATACTAGCCCATTTTGGCCATAACAAAGAGCGCCGATCAACGAGACAGCTCGTTGATCGGCGCCCGTTTGCTTCTTTCACAAGGAGTAATATATGGGGACAAGGGGTTACTACGATCACTCGTCCTCATACATTTCTATCATGTCAGTAGCACGTCTCCCTATTTACACAGAGATGTGCTGCCGAAAACTATAATATTTTCGGCTGCATAAACGACACAATCAACCAATGAACGAGCGTTTGCTCAATCATTGGCTAATCGTTTCCCTGATTACACAGGTCAATGATCAGGGACTATCTATGAAGTCCCGTTTGCCCGAAAATTGGTCCGTGTAAGGCTTCGTTCCGACTTTCCGTCTGAGCTTTCTGTCTGAACGGAGCCCTGACAGACACAAACGGAAAACATAGGTTTCCGTTTGCATCACCATTGATTTCAATGGTGACGGATCCGGTACCAATGGTTTCGTTTTGACGGAATCAATAGCATAGTCGACTACATTATATGGTGCAGATAACAAGCCCTCATACTGCTATATCAATGGAGAAATAAAAAAGTTATGAATTTTAGAAAGTGGGGAGGAAAAAGCAAAAATTAAAAAACCTAAAATGGCTGCGAAGGGAAGGGGATAAAGGGGTATGTAAACGTTTGCAACCATTTTTGTTTTTAATTATTGCTCCAAAGCATCTAAAATAAAAAATTCTGTGTATTTGCAAATACATTTGATTAAAAATATCCTACCGTTTGGCGTAAACAGTCAGTGGCCACGCTGTGGGGCCAGTCTTGAGACCGAGAACTGATTCTCCTGCTTCCCGACACAGTCATAGCTTTTCCTGCAGCTGCCACTAGGGTGAGCTCCCCCTAGTGGTGGCTTCAGGCAGTCAGAGTTTTATCATGCCCAAATATGGTGTTTGGGCAAAATGTCATGTTTATAAAGCCCCAGCGCCACTTTTTTCAACATATAAATTGTGTCAGAAAAAGTGGACAAGACATCACAGTCACAGCGAGCTTTGACTGAAAAACGTTTGCCATTTTTCTACTTAGAATAGTGTCAAAAGCATAACAGGTCTGAACTGTTGTTGCAAGCTGTACAGGTCAGAGATTCTGGTGCAGAGACCACCCTATGTCTGAAAACCAGTGCTCCAACCTCTATAGAGATCTGTAATGAAATTGCGGTGGACATTAACTTAATAAAAATTAGAACATTTGTGGGAGCGCTCAGTGGAGGGGGGACTCATTATGTTTTGGCATATGTTATCATTTTCCCTTTACCTCTCTTCCTTCTAGACTACAGACAGTAGAGGAGGGGGCTGATGGAATGGAGTCATGCATGATTTCAGGATCAGACTACGCAGGGTTTGTTTGTAGTCTGTAACCATGGAGACATACAGTAGGTTTGCACAGGAGTTTTAGACACCAAATGGTAATAAGATCATTTTCAAAGTTGCCCAATAATTTATTTTAGAAGCATTAGAGCAATAAAAAATTGGTTGCAAATGTGTATATACCCTTTATGTATATACCTCATACTTGAACTCAAAACCAAGGGTTTACTACAATTAGTATCCATGCTTAGCATTCCTGTGACAGGACAAATACCAATTTTTCATGGAGTATTCTGATTATACGATAGGTCACCTAACTTTCTTGTCAGATCAGAGGTGGACCCCAACAAAAGATGGCACCTGTGCAAGAACTATATATGGGTTTCTGGATTTCCAACTGCTAATTTGATGGTACATGCCATTGAGCTTACCTTACTTACACTAGTTGTGATGTCACAGCAGTTAACCTGATGGAAAAACACTTGTGATGTCATATCAAATTATCTGACAGATGTACACTTGTGATGTCAGATCAGATTACCTGACTGAAACTCACTTCTGATGTTGCTGCAGACTGCCTGACAAAAGCACAGTTGTGATGTCACTATAGCTTACCTGACATGAACCTACTTGTGATGTCACAATAGCTGGAAAAAAAAACAGGCACTGACAACAGAGGATTCCTATGTAAGAGCAAGGTATGGCCTCCTCGATAGCGCTAGCCATAAACCACTCATACAAGAAGAGGCCGTACTGCAGACGAAAAAAGAAATAAGGGGAGGCCTCCATGACTTAAAATAGATGGGAGGGATAGTGAGTTGGTTGGCCTATGGGAATTTAAGGATAGGGATGGTAGGAGGGTTATTGGGATTAGGGGAGGAGTTTTAGGGGGTTGTACCTGTTTCCTTGTGGTCATCTTCCCTCTCTTCACCAGGACACAGAAGCAAGAACATGTTTCTGCCCACCCGCCCTGGAGTGGATTAGTGTATTGCAGAAAAGGTTGCTGCTGGTGGTTTTTTCTCCCGGCCAGAAGTTTTTACGCTGATGATGTATGTCTTCAGTGGCCAGGATATTTTGTCATTGCAGCTGCGGGGGGGGGGGGTTGTCCTTGAAGTAGGTCGTAAAAAGTGGTGGGGGGGGGTGCACCCCCAATTAGTCGGCTTCTTAGGGTGTTACCCCTTTTGAAGGCTGTGTTATATATGGTGGTCATCTGCAAAAGGTAATTGGTGCCCCCGAGCCAGGTTACGGTAAGGTATTGGTGGGCAGATGACCAGTAAATAAAATATCGGTGGCTTCAAGAACTTGCCCCTGTCATTCTGGTTGTTAAATAATGTTATGACCCTGATAGGGTCGCAGTTGGTTATTTAATGTTATGAAGAATTCCTTTTTGGGGATTCAGAAAGTTATGGTATTTAAAATTCCTTGTTATTAAGATAATAAACGGCTGCTGTGGCCATTAAAATCCAACTCTGTTTCAGTGTCTGCTTTGAGTAATGGGTAGATTTCTTGATGGGAGAAGCGACTCTACTTATTTGAGTCATGACTCTTCAAAAAATCCCTCACTTCACCGGTAAGGGTATGTGCACACGAGAGCTGTCTTTTACGTCTGAAAAGACAGACTGTTTTCAGGAGAAAACAGCTGCCTCGTTTCAGACGTAAAAGCTCCTCCTCGCATTATGCGAGGCGTGTTTGACGCCCGTAATCTTGAGCTGCTCTTCATTGACTTCAATGAAGAACGGCTCAAATTAAGTTGCAAAGAAGTGTCCTGCACTTCTTTGCCGAGGCAGTCAATTTACGCGTCGTCGTTTGACAGCTGTCAAGCGACGACGCGTAAATGACAGGTCGTCGGCACAGTACGTCGGCAAACCCATTCAAATTTGAATGGGCAGATGTTTGCCGATGTATTGTAGCCGTATTTTCAGACGTAAAACGAGGCATAATACGCCTTGTTTACGTCTGAAAATAGGTCGTGTGAACCCAGCCTAATTGTGAGACAATGAGAAGATCCAATTAGTAAAGTCTGTGATCTCGGGTCACAACTAATTTCCAGAATGAAAACCCCTTTGGCACTGCCCAGAGATTTATGTTACTGGAAATCAGACAAAACATTCTCAGCACCCTGTCAAAGCTTTGAATGTTTTTTTGCTTAGACTATTATGTCCAATTTCTGGTAAGGTCACTTGCACACAGCCATACTACAGCACCCATATCGGCCACCCAATCCAAGGCAAAAAAAATCATGCCATGTTCCATCAGATATTCCCTCCTAGAACAAAGGTGCATGGAGTGCCTATGGGTCCATTGTACTGAACAATTGTGATTCCTCCGGGTGATGCCATTCAGGACCCGTGCACACGGTTCTGCATGACAAGTGTAAAAGTGTTCTCGCTCTCTATAGAGCCCCTGCATTCTGAAATTACCGAGCACGGATTCTACAAATATCTTTGGATGATTTGGTTTTTAAAAAGATGTTTGTTTTTATTTTATAGGGCAACAAAACTTTTAAAAACTTTTGACATGCCATAGTGGCATGTCACAAGTATTGATCGGTGGGGGTCTGAGCACGCTCGGATGAGCAATGGCGGATCATCATAGGGCGTTTTGGGCGGCCGCCCGCGGCCCGAGGCTCCCGGGGGGCCCATGGCCGCCCAAAGTACAATGTAGTTTTGTCACGTTTTTTTCCGCGATTTTGCCGCGAATCGCGGCAAAAACCGCGACGAAACTGCATTGTGTATGTCCTGCAAAAGGACCTTTAGGGGGAGATCACACAGAGTTCCTTGACAAGTCTTATGATGCGGAAAACGCGTCGGAAAACGCGTCAAAATACAGCTGAAAATGCCTCCCATTGATTTCAAGGTGAGGTGGATGCGGAAAAAGTGTCTCGTGGCAAAAAGAAGCGGCATGCCCTATCTTCGGGCGTTTACGCCTCTAACTAGAGAAAGCGTATTTTGCTGCGTTTTTTGCCCTGGGCGCTCAATGGCCGCAGGCGAAAAACACCGCTAAAATCGGCGTGCAGGCAGAGCAAAATCTGCCTCAAAATTCCAAACTGAATTTTGAGGCAGATTTTCCACCTACAAAAAACTCTGTGTGAACCCAGCCTAAGGCATAAGGTCACATGATCTTATCTCTGAAGTTCTTACTACTGATTAGAGACCTGCTGGTCACATGACTGCAGCTCCATGAGCAGCAGCAAAACTCCACAGAGAAGACTGACGTGAACTGCTATGTAAGTATAAGGGGATGGATTTGTTTAGGGGGACTGTATTTAGGGGGTCTGGTGTGGCGTCTGTATTTAGGGGGTCTGGTCTGTATTTAGGAGGTTTGGTGTCTGTATTAGTTTAAGGGGGTCTGTGGTCTGTATCAGTTTAAGGGGTGTAGGGCCTGTATATTTAGGGGTCTGTGTTAGTTTAAGGGGTCTGTATTTAGGGAGTCTGTATTAGTTTGGGGTCTGTATTTAGGGGGTCTGGTCTGGGGGTCTGTATTAGTTTATGACGTCTATTTAGGGGGCCTGTTCTAGGGTCTATTAGTTTAGGGGTCTGTATTTAGGTGTCTGTATTTAGGGGTCTGGTCTGGGGTCTGTATTAGATTAGGGGGTCTCGTTTGGGTCTGTATTACTTAAGGCAGTCAGGTCTGGGGTCTGTAATTAGGGGTATGTATTAGTTTGAGGTCTGGGGTCTGTATTTAGGGGGTCAGGTCTGGAGTCTGTATTTAGGGGTTTGGTCTGAGGTCTGTATTTATTTAGGGTGCTTGTTCTGGGGTCTGTATTTGTTTAGGCGGGTCTGGTCTGGGGACTGCAATAGTTTAGAAGGTCTGGGTCTGTATGTATTCTATGATCTAGTCTGTGGTCCAAATTTATTAGTCTGAGTAAAAGTCCGGGCACTTCGATAGGTCATCAGTATAATAAACGGTCCGTGCCTGGACAACCCAATGGTTCTGGGCCTTGGTGTCTAAATTTATGTGTTTCTATAGAGGCTGGAAATGGCTGCAGAAGTGATGGGCAAAGATGTCTCATCAGGAGAAGTCGCTATAACGGTCTGCGTCAGATGGAAAGGAAAATAAAACGACTCCCATCAGAGAAGACGTCACTTGTGAGTCACTGGATCTATAGGGGATCTATCCCCTCTCCTGACATGTCTGTTGTAGGAAATCCTTGTATTCTACATATCCAGGACTAATAGACAAATGCATGTTACCATTCCCGTTGTCAAGAGGAAGTGTCCCTAAACAGTGTGATACAGTCAGCGATGGTTGGAGACTGTCAGTATGTAGGGACACAGCCCTTTGACAAGGGGAATAGTAACAACCATTTGTCAATGCTCGCACAGAAAGGTGGTGTTCACTATAGACACGGCAGAGCGGCGGTGGGGAAGGAGGGCCCAAGTTTGTAGAACAGCCCAGGGCCCATGGTCTAC